>NC_139218.1:1991302-2048765 GCF_055691185.1 Crinia signifera | reverse complement strand
TGCCCCTTCCAGTGATCGTACCCTGGGTAAGGGGCAAGAGGAATGTCAGTTTATGGAGATCCTGTTTTGCTAAAGGGACATGAACCCAGCGGCCAGAAGAAGGACAAGAACTGAAACCCAGCGGCCAGAAGGAGGACAGAAACACCCAGTGGCCACAAGGGGACTCACCAGTGTGGTTGGAGAACTGGACTGAATTTACCATGTCCACCTCAAACCCCAAAACCTGCATGAGAAAAGGGCAGTGAGAATGGGACATAAGGAGCAGCCGGCCATGACAGTAGTAATGGGGATACAGGCAGCACGCAGCATTCAATATGGCGTCTCTTATACCAACTACTCTTCTCACAGACATATACCCCCCCCCCCCTTACCCTCACAGACCCATACCCCCCACCCTTACCCTCACAGACCCATACCCCTCCACCCCTACTCTCACAGACCCATACACTGCATCCCTACTCTCACAGACCCATACCCCCACCCCTACTCTCACAGACCTATACCCCCACCCCTACTCTCACAGACCCAAACCCCTCCCCCCCTACACCCATACCCCCACCTCTACTCTCACAGACCTATACCCCCACCCCTACTCTCACAGACCCAAACCCCCCACCCCTACTCTCACAGACCTATACCCATACCCCCACCTCTACTCTCACAGACCTATACCCCCACCCCTACTCTCACAGACCTATACCCCCACCCCTACTCTCACAGACCTATACCCATACCCCCACCTCTACTCTCACAGACCTATACCCCCACCTCTACTCTCACAGACCTATACCCCCACCCCTACTCTCACAGACCTATACCCATACCCCCACCTCTACTCTCACAGACCTATACCCCCACCTCTACTCTCACAGACCTATACCCCCACCCCTACTCTCACAGACCTATACCCATACCCCCACCTCTACTCTCACAGACCCATACCCCTCCACCCCTACTCTCACAGACCTATACCCCCACCTCTACTCTCACAGACCTATACCCCCACCCCTACTCTCACAGACCCAAACCCCCCACTCCTACTCTCACAGACCCAAACCCCCCCACCCCTACTCTCACAGACCTATACCCATACCCCCACCTCTACTCTCACAGACCTATACCCCCACCCCTACTCTCACAGACCCAAACCCCCCACCCCTACTCTCACAGACCTATACCCATACCCCCACCTCTACTCTCACAGACCTATACCCCCACCTCTACTCTCACAGACCTATACCCTCACCCCTACTCTCACAGACCCCCCACACACTCTCACAGACCCAAACCCCCCACCCCTACTCTCACAGACCCAAACCCCCCCACCCCTACTCTCACAGACCTATACCCATACCCCCACCTCTACTCTCACAGACCTATACCCCCACCCCTACTCTCACAGACCCCCCACACACTCTCACAGACCCAAACCCCCCACCTCTACTCTCACAGACCCAAACCCCCCACCCCTACTCTCACAGACCTATACCCATACCCCCACCTCTACTCTAACAGACCTATACCCCCACCCCTACTCTCACAGACCCCCCACACACTCTCACAGACCCAATCCCCCCACCCCTACTCTCACAGACCCACACCCGCACCCCTACTCTCACAGACCCAAACCCCCCACCCCTACTCTCACAGACCCACACCCCGCACCCCTACACCCATACCCCCACCTCTACTCTCACAGACCTATACCCCCACCCCTACTCTCACAGACCCAAACCCCCCACCCCTACTCTCACAGACCTATACCCATACCCCCACCTCTACTCTCACAGACCTATACCCCCACCCCTACTCTCACAGACCTATACCCCCACCTCTACTCTCACAGACCTATACCCCCACCCCTACTCTCACAGACCCCCCACACACTCTCACAGACCCAAACCCCCCACCCCTACTCTCACAGACCCAAACCCCCCCACCCCTACTCTCACAGACCTATACCCATACCCCCACCTCTACTCTCACAGACCTATACCCCCACCCCTACTCTCACAGACCCCCCACACACTCTCACAGACCCAAACCCCCCACCCCTACTCTCACAGACCCAAACCCCCCACCCCTACGCTCACAGACCTATACCCATACCCCCACCTCTACTCTCACAGACCTATACCCCCACCCCTACTCTCACAGACCCCCCACACACTCTCACAGACCCAATCCCCCCACCCCTACTCTCACAGACCCACACCCCGCACCCCTACTCTCACAGACCCAAACCCCCCACCCCTACTCTCACAGACCCACACCCCGCACCCCTACTCTCACAGACCCATACGCTGCATCCCTACTCTCACAGACCCATACCCCCACCCCTACTCTCACAGACCTATACCCCCCACCCTTACCCTCACAGACCCATACCCCTCCACCCCTACTCTCACAGACCTATACCCCCACCCCTACTCTCACAGACCTATACCCCCACCCCTACTCTCACAGACCCCCCACACACTCTCACAGACCCAAACCCCCCCTACTCTCACAGACCCACACCCCGCACCCCTACTCTCACAGACCCATACGCTGCATCCCTACTCTCACAGACCCATACGCCACAGCCCTACTCTCACAGACCCATACCCCCCTACTCTCACAGACCCATCCCCTCACCCCTACTCTCACAGACATATACCCCCACACCTACTCTCACAGATATTTACCCCCCTACTCTCACAGACCCACACCCCACACCCCTACTCCCACAGACCTATACGCCGCAGCCCTACTCTCACAGACCCATACCCCTCCTACTCTCCCAGACATATACCCCCCTACTCTCACAGACCCATCCCCTCACCCCTACTCACAGACATATACCCCCACACCTACTCTCACAGACATTTACCCCCCCTACTCTCACAGACCCATACCCCCCTACTCTCACAGACCCATATGCCGCAGCCCTACTCTCACAGACCCATACCCCTCCTACTCTCCCAGACATATACCCCCCTACTCTCACAGACCCATCCCCTCACCCCTACTCTCACAGACATATACCCCCACACCTACTATCACAGACATTTACCCCCCCCTACTCTCACAGACCCATACCTCCCTACTCTCACAGACCCGTAACCCCCCCCCACTCTCACAGATCCGTACCCCCCCCCACTCTCACAGATCCGTACCCCCCACACACACTCTTACAGACCCGTAACCCCCCCCCCACTCTCACAGACCCGTACTCCCTCCCACTGCTCCCTGTCACACCTGCCCCGGTGTCCCCCCTGTCACACCTGCCCCGGTGCCCCCCCTCTCCCTGTCACACCTGCATCAGTGTCCCCACCTCCCCCTGTACACCCTCTCTCTGTCACACCTGCCCCGGAGTGTCCCCCCTCTCCCTGTCACACCTGCCTCGGTGTCCCCCCTGCTCCCTGTCACACATGCCCCAGTGTCCCCCTGCTCCCTGTCATGCCTACCTCGGTGTCCCCCCCTCTCCCTGTCACACCTGCCCCGGTGTCGCCCCTGCTTCCTGTCACGCCTGCCCCGGTGTCACCCCTGCTTCCTGTCACACCTGCCCTGGTGTCGCCCCAGCTTCCTGTCCCGCTGTCCCCCCCTCTCCCTGTCACACCTGCCCCGGTGTCCCCCCTCTCCCTGTCACACCTGCCCCGGTGTCCCCCCTCTCCCTGTCACACCTGCCCCGGTGTCCCCCCTCTCCCTGTCACACCTGCCCCGGTGTCCCCCTCTCCCTGTCACACCTGCCCCTGTGTCCCCCCTCTCCCTGTCACACCTGCCCCGGTGTCCCCCCTCTCCCTGTCACACCTGCCCCGGTGTCCCCCCTCTCCCTGTCACACCTGCCCCGGTGTCCCCCCTCTCCCTGTCACACCTGCCCCGGTGTCCCCCCTGTCCCTCCTGCCCTTGTGTGCCCCCCTCTCCCTGTCACACCTGCCCCGGTGTCCCCCTCTCCCTGTCACACCTGCCCCGGTGTCCCCCCTGCCCTTGTGTGCCCCCCTCTCCCTGTCACACCTGCCCCGATGTCCCCCCTGTCCCTCCTGCCCTTGTGTGCCCCCCTCTCCCTGTCACACCTGCCCCGGTGTCCCCCCTCTCCCTGTCCCTCCTGCCCTTGTGTGCCCCCCTCTCCCTGTCACACCTGCCCCGGTGTCCCCCTCTCCCTGTCACACCTGCCCCGGTGTCCCCCCCTCTCCCTGTCACACCTGCCCCAGAGTCCCCCCCTCTACCTGTCCCTCCTGCCCCGGTGTCCCCCCTCTCCCTATCACACCTGCCCCGGTGTCTCCCCTCTCCCTATTACACCTGCCCCAGAGTCCCCCCCTCTACCTGTCCCTCCTGCCCCGGTGTCCCCCCTCTCCCTATTACACCTGCCCCGGTGTCTCCCCTCTCCCTATCACACCTGCCCCAGAGTCCCCCCCTCTACCTGTCCCTCCTGCCCCGGTGTCCCCCCTCTCCCTATTACACCTGCCCCGGTGTCCCCCCTCTCCCTATTACACCTGCCCCGGTGTCTCCCCTCTCCCTATCACACCTGCCCCGGAGACCCCCATATACCCCGCCGGTTACCTGCAGGGGGAAGCCGGCCGCCTTGTTGCCCACATACCCCCGCACCACGTGACTCTGGATGGACAGCACGCGGCATGGTGTGGCCCCGGGGTCCTGCATGCCCGACACCGAGCCCGGGACCGAGTGACAGCAGGAGACGCCGGACATGGAGGCGGGACCGGGGGAGGGGAGGCCGTGACGCCGGGAGCCATGACACAGACATGACGCGGACATGACACCCACGTCACTCACAGCACATGCGTCATACATACGTCATACATAGGACACAGCACAGGATCTCATATACACAGCAGCACAGAGACTGTGACATCATGTCACCCCATGTGTCCCCAGACACCTCCCCCATCCTGTCACCCCATGTACCCCCAGACACCTCCCCCATCCTGTCACCCCATGTACCCCCACACCTCCCTCATCCTGTCACCCCATGTACCCCCACACCTCCCCCATCCCCATCCTGTCACCCCATGTACCCCCACACCTCCCCCATCCCCATCCTGTCACCCCATGTACCCCCAGACACCTCCCCCATCCTGTCACCCCATGTACCCCCACACCTCCCTCATCCCCATCCTGTCACCCCATGTACCCCCACACCTCCCCCATCCCCATCCTGTCACCCCATGTACCCCCACACCTCCCTCATCCCCATCCTGTCACCCCATGTACCCCCACACCTCCCCCATCCCCATCCTGTCACCCCATGTACCCCCAGACACCTCCCCCATCCTGTCACCCCATGTACCCCCACACCTCCCTCATCCCCATCCTGTCACCCCATGTACCCCCACACCTCCCCCATCCCCATCCTGTCACCCCATGTACCCCCACACCTCCCTCATCCCCATCCTGTCACCCCATGTACCCCCAGACACCTTCCCATCCCCATCCTGTCACCCCATGTACCCCCACACCTCCCCCATCCTGTCACCCCATGTACCCCCACACCTCCCCCATCCCCATCCTGTCACCCCATGTACCCCCAGACACCTCCCCCATCCTGTCACCCCATGTACCCCCACACCTCCCTCATCCCCATCCTGTCACCCCATGTACCCCCACACCTCCCCCATCCCCATCCTGTCACCCCATGTACCCCCACACCTCCCTCATCCCCATCCTGTCACCCCATGTACCCCCAGACACCTCCCCCATCCTGTCACCCCATGTACCCCCAGACACCTTCCCATCCCCATCCTGTCACCCCATGTACCCCCAGACACCTCCCCCATCCTGTCACCCCATGTACCCCCCACACCTCCCTCATCCCCACCCTGTCACCCCATGTACCCCCAGACACCTCCCCCATCCTGTCACCCCATGTACCCCCAGACACCTTCCCATCCCCATTCTGTCACCCCATGTACCCCCACACCTCCCCCATCCTGTTACTCCATGTACCCCCACACCTCCCCCATCCTGTCACCCCATGTACCCCCACACCTCGCCATCCTGTCACCCCATGTACCCCCACACCTCCCTCATCCCCATCCTGTCACCCCATGTACCCCCACACCTCCCCCATCCTGTTACTCCATGTACCCCCACACCTCCCCCATCCCCATCCTGTCACCCCATGTACCCCCACACCTCGCCATCCTGTCACCCCATGTACCCCCACACCTCCCTCATCCCCATCCTGTCACCCCATGTACCCCCAGACACCTTCCCATTCTGTCACCCCATGTACCCCCACACCTCCCCCATCCCCATCCTGTCACCCCATGTACCCCCACAACTCGCCATCCTGTCACCCCATGTACCCCCTATTCGTCCGTACCTCAGTGCGCAATATTCGTCCGTGCCTCAGTGCGCAGTATTCATCCGTGCCTCAGTGCGCAGTATTCGTCCGTGCCTCAGTGCGCAGTATTCGTCCGTACCTCAGTGCGCAGTATTCGTCTGTACCTCAGTGCGCAATATTCATCTGTACCTCAGTGCGCAATATTCATCTGTACCTCAGGCGCAATATTCGTCTGTACCTCAGTGCGCAATATTCGTCTGTACCTCAGTGCGCAATATTCGTCTGTACCTCAGTGCGCAGTATTCGTCCGTACCTCAGTGCGCAGTATTCGTCCGTGCCTCAGTGCGCAGTATTCGTCCGTGCCTCAGTGCGCAGTATTCGTCCGTGCCTCAGTGCGCAGTATTCGTCCGTGCCTCAGTGCGCAGTATTCGTCCGTGCCTCAGTGCGCAGTATTCGTCCGTGCCTCAGTGCGCAGTATTCGTCCGTGCCTCAGTGCGCAGTATTCGTCCGTGCCTCAGTGCGCAGTATTCGTCCGTGCCTCAGTGCGCAGTATTCGTCCGTGCCTCAGTGCGCAGTATTCGTCCGTACCTCAGTGCGCAGTATTCGTCCGTACCTCAGTGCGCAGTATTCGTCCGTACCTCAGTGCGCAGTATTCGTCCGTACCTCAGTGCGCAGTATTCGTCCGTACCTCAGTGCGCAGTATTCGTCCGTACCTCAGTGCGCAGTATTCGTCCGTACCTCAGTGCGCAGTATTCGTCCGTACCTCAGTGCGCAGTATTCGTCCGTACCTCAGTGCGTAGTATTCGTCCGTACCTCAGTGCGCAGTATTCGTCCGTACCTCAGTGCGCAGTATTCGTCCGTACCTCAGTGCGCAATATTCGTCCGTACCTCAGTGCGCAATATTCATCTGTACCTCAGTGCGCAATATTCGTCTTTACCTCAGTGCGGAATATTCATCCGTACCTCAGTGCGCAGTATTCGTCTGTACCTCAGTGCGCAATATTCGTCTGTACCTCAGTGCGCAGTATTCATCTGTACCTCAGTGCGCAATATTCATCTGTACCTCAGTGCGCAATATTCATCTGTACCTCCGTGCGCAATATTCATCTGTACCTCAGTGCGCAATATTCATCTGTACCTCAGTGCGCAGTTTTCATCTGTACCTCAGTGCGCAGTATTCATCTGTACCTCAGTGCGCAATATTCATCTGTACCTCAGTGCGCAATATTCATCTGTACCTCAGTGCGCAATATTCGTCTGTACCTCAGTGCGCAGTATTCGTCTGTACCTCAGTGCGCAATATTCGTCTTTACCTCAGTGCGCAATATTCGTCTTTACCTCAGTGCGCAGTATTCGTCCGTACCTCAGTGCGCAGTATTGATCTGTACCTCAGTGCGCAGTATTCGTCCGTACCTCAGTGCGCAGTATTCATCTGTACCTCAGGCGCAATATTCATCTGTACCTCAGTGCGCAATATTCATCTGTACCTCAGTGCGCAATATTCATCTGTACCTCAGGCGCAATATTCATCTGTACCTCAGTGCTCAGTATTCATCTGTACCTCAGTGCGCAATATTCATCTGTACCTCAGTGCGCAGTATTCGTCCGTACCTCAGTGCGCAGTATTGATCTGTACCTCAGTGCGCAGTATTCGTCCGTACCTCAGTGCGCAGTATTCATCTGTACCTCAGGCGCAATATTCATCTGTACCTCAGTGCGCAATATTCATCTGTACCTCAGTGCGCAATATTCATCTGTACCTCAGGCGCAATATTCATCTGTACCTCAGGCGCAATATTCATCTGTACCTCAGTGCGCAATATTCGTCTGTACCTCAGTGCGCAGTATTCGTCCGTACCTCAGTGCGCAGTATTCGTCCGTACCTCAGTGCGCAGTATTCATCTGTACCTCAGTGCGCAATATTCGTCTGTACCTCAGTGCGCAGTATTCGTCTGTACCTCAGTGCGCAATATTCGTCTTTACCTCAGTGCGCAATATTCGTCTTTACCTCAGTGCGCAGTATTCATCTGTACCTCAGTGCGCAATATTCATCTGTACCTCAGTGCGCAGTATTCGTCCGTACCTCAGTGCGCAGTATTGATCTGTACCTCAGTGCGCAATATTCGTCTGTACCTCAGTGATCAATAATCGTCTGTACCTCAGTGCGCAATATTCGTCTGTACCTCAGTGCGCAATATTCGTCTTTACCTCAGTGCGCAATATTCGTCTTTACCTCAGTGCGCAGTATTCATCTGTACCTCAGTGCGCAATATTCATCTGTACCTCAGTGCGCAGTATTCGTCCGTACCTCAGTGCGCAATATTCATCTGTACCTCAGTGCGCAATATTCATCTGTACCTCAGTGCGCAGTATTCATCTGTACCTCAGTGCGCAATATTCATCTGTACCTCAGTGCGCAGTATTCATCTGTACCTCAGGCGCAGTATTCATCTGTACCTCAGGCGCAATATTCATCTGTACCTCAGTGCGCAATATTCGTCTTTACCTCAGTGCGCAATATTCGTCTGTACCTCAGTGCGCAATATTCGTCTTTACCTCAGTGCGCAATATTCGTCTTTACCTCAGTGCGCAGTATTCATCTGTACCTCAGTGCTCAGTATTCATCTGTACCTCAGTGCTCAATATTCATCTGTACCTCAGTGCGCAGTATTCGTCCGTACCTCAGTGCGCAGTATTGATCTGTACCTCAGTGCGCAGTATTCGTCCGTACCTCAGTGCGCAGTATTCATCTGTACCTCAGTGCGCAATATTCATCTGTACCTCAGTGCGCAGTATTCGTCTGTACCTCAGTGCGCAGTATTCATTTGTACCTCAGTGCGCAATATTCATCTGTACCTCAGTGCGCAGTATTCGTCTTTACCTCAGTGCGCAATATTTATCTGTACCTCAGGCGCAATATTCATCTGTACCTCAGTGCGCAATATTCATCTGTACCTCAGTGCGCAATATTCATCTGTACCTCAGTGCGCAATATTCATCTGTACCTCAGGCGCAATATTCATCTGTACCTCAGTGCGCAATATTCATCTGTACCTCAGTGCGCAATATTCATCTGTACCTCAGTGCGCAGTATTCATCTGTACCTCAGGCGCAATATTCATCTGTACCTCAGGCGCAATATTCATCTGTACCTCAGTGCGCAATATTCGTCTGTACCTCAGTGCGCAGTATTCGTCCGTACCTCAGTGCGCAGTATTCATCTGTACCTCAGTGCGCAATATTCATCTGTACCTCAGTGCGCAATATTCGTCTGTACCTCAGTGCGCAGTATTCGTCCGTACCTCAGTGCGCAATATTCGTCCGTACCTCAGTGCGCAATATTTGTCTGTACCTCAGGCGCAATATTCATCCGTACCTCAGTGCGCAATATTCATCCGTACCTCAGTGCGCAATATTCATCCGTACCTCAGTGCGCAATATTTATCCGTACCTCAGTGCGCAATATTCGTCCGTGCCTCAGTGCGCAGTATTCGTCCGTACCTCAGTGCGCAATATTCGTCCGTACCTCAGTGCGCAATATTCGTCCGTACCTCAGTGCGCAATATTCGTCCGTACCTCAGGCGCAATATTCATCCGTACCTCAGGCGCAATATTCATCCGTACCTCAGTGCGCAATATTCATCCGTACCTCAGGCGCAATATTCATCCGTACCTCAGTGCGCAATATTCGTCCGTACCTCAGTGCGCAGTATTCGTCCGTACCTCAGTGCGCAGTATTCATCTGTACCTCAGTGCGCAGTATTCATCTGTACCTCAGTGCGCAATATTCATCTGTACCTCAGGCGCAATATTCATCTGTACCTCAGTGCGCAATATTCGTCCGTACCTCAGTGCGCAGTATTCGTCCGTACCTCAGTGCGCAGTATTCATCTGTACCTCAGTGCGCAATATTCATCTGTACCTCAGTGCGCAATATTCGTCCGTACCTCAGTGCGCAGTATTCGTCCGTACCTCAGTGCGCAATATTCGTCCGTACCTCAGTGCGCAATATTCGTCCGTACCTCAGTGCGCAGTATTCGTCCGTACCTCAGTGCGCAGTATTGATCTGTACCTCAGTGCGCAGTATTCGTCCGTACCTCAGTGCGCAGTATTCATCTGTACCTCAGGCGCAATATTCATCTGTACCTCAGTGCGCAATATTCATCTGTACCTCAGTGCGCAATATTCATCTGTACCTCAGGCGCAATATTCATCTGTACCTCAGGCGCAATATTCATCTGTACCTCAGGCGCAATATTCATCTGTACCTCAGTGCGCAATATTCGTCCGTACCTCAGTGCGCAGTATTCGTCCGTACCTCAGTGCGCAGTATTCATCTGTACCTCAGTGCGCAATATTCATCTGTACCTCAGTGCGCAATATTCGTCCGTACCTCAGTGCGCAGTATTCGTCCGTACCTCAGTGCGCAATATTCGTCCGTACCTCAGTGCGCAATATTCGTCTGTACCTCAGGCGCAATATTCATCCGTACCTCAGTGCGCAATATTCATCCGTACCTCAGTGCGCAATATTCATCCGTACCTCAGTGCGCAATATTCATCCGTGCCTCAGTGCGCAATATTCGTCCGTGCCTCAGTGCGCAGTATTCGTCTGTGCCTCAGTGCGCAATATTCGTCTGTACCTCAGTGCGCAATATTCATCCGTACCTCAGTGCGCAATATTCGTCCGTACCTCAGTGCGCAATATTCGTCCGTACCTCAGTGCGCAATATTCATCTGTACCTCAGTGCGCAGTATTCGTCCGTACCTCAGTGCGCAGTATTCGTCTGTACCTCAGTGCGCAGTATTGATCTGTACCTCAGTGCGCAGTATTCGTCCGTACCTCAGTGCGCAGTATTCATCTGTACCTCAGTGCGCAATATTCATCCGTACCTCAGGCGCAATATTCATCCGTACCTCAGTGCGCAATATTCATCTGTGCCTCAGTGCGCAGTATTCGTCCGTACCTCAGTGCGCAGTATTCATCTGTACCTCAGTGCGCAATATTCATCTGTACCTCAGGCGCAATATTCATCCGTACCTCAGTGCGCAATATTCATCCGTACCTCAGTGCGCAATATTCGTCCGTGCCTCAGTGCGCAGTATTCGTCTGTACCTCAGTGCGCAATATTCGTCTGTACCTCAGTGCGCAATATTCATCCGTACCTCAGTGCGCAATATTCGTCCGTACCTCAGTGCGCAATATTCGTCCGTACCTCAGTGCGCAATATTCATCTGTACCTCAGTGCGCAGTATTCGTCCGTACCTCAGTGCGCAGTATTCATCTGTACCTCAGTGCGCAGTATTCGTCCGTACCTCAGTGCGCAGTATTCATCTGTACCTCAGTGCGCAGTATTCGTCCGTACCTCAGTGCGCAGTATTCATCTGTACCTCAGGCGCAATATTCATCTGTACCTCAGGCGCAATATTCATCTGTACCTCAGTGCGCAATATTCATTTGTACCTCAGTGCGCAATATTCATCTGTACCTCAGTGCGCAATATTCGTCCGTACCTCAGTGCGCAATATTCGTCTGTACCTCAGTGCGCAGTATTCGTCCGTACCTCAGTGCGCAATATTCGTCCGTACCTCAGTGCGCAATATTCGTCTGTACCTCAGGCGCAATATTCATCTGTACCTCAGTGCGCAATATTCATCTGTACCTCAGTGCGCAATATTCATCCGTACCTCAGTGCGCAATATTCGTCCGTGCCTCAGTGCGCAATATTCGTCTGTACCTCAGTGCGCAATATTCGTCTGTACCTCAGTGCGCAATATTCGTCTGTACCTCAGTGCGCAATATTCATCCGTACCTCAGTGCGCAATATTCGTCCGTACCTCAGTGCGCAATATTGGTCCGTACCTAAGTGCGCAATATTCGTCCGTACCTCAGTGCGCAATATTCATTCGTACCTCAGTGCGCAATATTCGTCTGTACCTCAGTGCGCAATATTCGTCTGTACCTCAGTGCGCAGTATTCGTCTGTACCTCAGTGCGCAATATTCGTCTGTACCTCAGTGCGCAGTATTCGTCTGTACCTCAGTGCGCAGTATTCGTCCGTACCTCAGTGCGCAGTATTCGTCCGTACCTCAGTGCGCAGTATTCGTCCGTACCTCAGTGCGCAGTATTCGTCCGTACCTCAGTGCGCAGTATTCGTCCGTACCTCAGTGCGCAATATTCATCTGTACCTCAGTGCGCAGTATTCGTCCGTACCTCATTGCGCACTATTCATCCGTACCTCAGTGCGCAGTAGTCGTTCGTACCTCAGTGCGCAGTATTCGTCCGTACCTCAGTGCGCAGTATTCGTCCGTACCTCAGTGCGCAGTATTCATCTGTACCTCAGTGCGCAGTATTCGTCCGTACCTCAGTGCGCAGTATTCATCTGTACCTCAGTGCGCAATAATCATCTGTACCTCAGTACGCAATATTCATCTGTACCTCAGTGCGCAGTATTGATCTGTACCTCAGTGCGCAGTATTCGTCCGTACCTCAGTGCGCAGTATTCGTCCGTACCTCAGTGCGCAGTATTCGTCTATACCTTAGTGCGCAGTATTCATCTGTACCTCAGTGCGCAGTATTCATCTGTACCTCAGTGCGCAGTATTCATCTGTACCTCAGTGCGCAATAATCATCTGTACCTCAGTGCGCAATATTCATCTGTACCTCAGTGCGCAGTATTGATCTGTACCTCAGTGCGCAGTATTCGTCCGTACCTCAGTGCGCAGTATTCGTCCGTACCTCAGTGCGCAGTATTCGTCCGTACCTCAGTGCGCAGTATTCGTCTATACCTTAGTGCGCAGTATTCATCCGTACCTCAGTGCGCAGTATTGATCTGTACCTCAGTGCGCAATATTCGTCCGTACCTCAGTGCGCAGTATTGATCTGTACCTCAGTGCGCAATATTCGTCCGTACCTCAGTGCGCAGTATTCATCTGTACCTCAGGCGCAATATTCATCCGTACCTCAGTGCGCAGTATTCATCTGTACCTCAGTGCGCAGTATTCGTCCGTACCTCAGTGCGCAGTATTCGTCTATACCTTAGTGCGCAGTATTGATCTGTACCTCAGTGCGCAATATTCGTCCGTACCTCAGTGCGCAGTATTCGTCCGTACCTCAGTGCGCAGTATTCATCCGTACCTCATTGCGCAGTATTCATCCGTACCTCAGTGCGCAGTATTCATCCGTACCTCATTGCGCAGTATTCGTCTGTACCTCAGTGCGCAGTATTCATCTGTACCTCAGTGCGCAATATTCATCTGTACCTCAGTGCGCAGTATTGATCTGTACCTCAGTGCGCAGTATTCGTCCGTACCTCAGTGCGCAATATTCATCTGTACCTCAGTGCGCAGTATTCGTCCGTACCTCAGTGCGCAGTATTGATCTGTACCTCAGTGCGCAGTATTCGTCCGTACCTCAGTGCGCAGTATTCGTCCGTACCTCAGTGCGCAGTATTGATCTGAACCTCAGTGCGCAGTATTCGTCCGTACCTCAGTGCGCAATATTCATCTGTACCTCAGTGCGCAGTATTCGTCCGTACCTCAGTGCGCAGTATTGATCTGTACCTCAGTGCGCAGTATTCGTCCGTACCTCAGTGCGCAGTATTGATCTGTACCTCATTGCGCAGTATTCATCCGTACCTCAGTGCGCAGTATTCGTCCGTACCTCAGTGCGCAGTATTGATCTGTACCTCAGTGCGCAGTATTCGTCCGTACCTCAGTGCGCAGTATTGATCTGTACCTCATTGCGCAGTATTCATCCGTACCTCAGTGCGCAGTATTCGTCCGTACCTCAGTGCGCAGTATTGATCTGTACCTCAGTGCGCAGTATTCGTCGGTACCTCAGTGCGCAGTATTCATCTATACCTTAGTGCGCAGTATTCGTCCGTACCTCATTGCGCAGTATTCATCCGTACCTCAGTGCGCAGTATTCGTCCGTACCTCAGTGCGCAGTATTGATCTGTACCTCAGTGCGCAGTATTCGTCTGTACCTCAGTGCGCAGTATTCATCCGTACCTCAGTGCGCAGTATTGATCCGTACCTCAGTGCGCAGTATTGATCTGTACCTCAGTGCGCAGTATTCGTCTGTACCTCAGTGCGCAGTATTCATCCGTACCTCAGTGCGCAGTATTCGTCCGTACCTCAGTGCGCAGTATTGATCTGTACCTCAGTGCGCAGTATTCATCTGTACCTCAGTGCGCAGTATTCGTCCGTACCTCAGTGCGCAGTATTCATCTGTACCTCAGTGCGCAGTATTGATCTGTACCTCAGTGCGCAGTATTCATCTGTACCTCAGTGCGCAGTATTGATCTGTACCATCCATTGTTGAGGCAAAGTACGGCCGACATTGCTCTTTCTCTTCACAAATAAGCTTTTATCGACCTCAACAATCTGCCCAGGACCACCGATACTCCGCTGTGGCTGCGCCATCAGGTCCATGGTGCAGGCCTCCCGCATCCATCCATTGTACAGGACCACAGTTTTGTTGCTGATGTCAGCTCCTCTGCCCAGGCAGTTGCGTAACTATAGAGGGTGCAGGGGGTGCAGCTGCTACGGGGCCCGGCAGGTTGGGGGGGCCCGAGGACCCAGCAAGCCCCCTGCACCCTCTTGAATTTGTACAACAAACTACCCGGACACGGTGCCGGCGGGTTGCATTACAATGAAGGAGGAGGAGGGCCAGTTGATTCAGGCTCTCCCCTCCCCTTTCCTTCTCCCTCTCTAGTACTGATGCCGGGGCTCCACGTCACAACCTAGTGACCAGCCCCGGCGTGTGAAGTGAACCTGCTGCTAGCGCAGTAGCGCTGCCTGTGATGCTGATGAGGCACTTTGACACGCGCTGACACACGCAGGAAGAAAGCCGCTGGAGCACGGGCACGGCGGCCAGGAGGCCCGGCACCTGTGCACCTAATGGGAGACCCGTGCCCGGAGATCCGGTAGAAGGGGAGGCCTGGCCCTGGATACCAGGCGGGAGGGGAGGCCCTGGAGACTCAGCGCTGCTGGAGCCTGGAGGTAACTGAACTTTACTAAACTTTCCCTCTCCCCCCCCTCTCTCTCTCTCCCTCTCTCTCTCTCTCTCCCTCTTTTTCCCTCTCTCCGTCTCTCTCTCTCTTTCCCTCTCTCCGTATCCCTCTCTCTCTCTCTTTTTCCCTCTCTCTGTCTCCCTCTCTCTCTCTTTCCCTCTCACTCTCTCTTTCCCTCTCTCCGTCTCCCTCACTCTCTCTTTCCCTCTCACTCTTTCTTTCCCTCTCTCCATCTCCCTCTCTCTTTCCCTCTCTCCGTCTCCCTCTCTCTCTTTCCCTCTCTCCGTCTCCCTCTCTCTCTCTTTCCCTCTCACTCTCTTTTTCCCTCTCTCCATCTCACTCTCTCTTTCCCTCTCTCCATCTCCCTCTCTCTGTCTTCCTCCCTCTCTCTGTCTCCCCTTCTCTCCGTGTCCCCTTCTCTCTCTCTTTCCATCTCCCCTTCTATCTCTCTCTCTCTTTCCATCTCCCCTTCTCTCACGCTCCCCTGTGTCTTTACCCCCCCCCCTCTCTTCTTTCTTTTTCTCAGTCCCATGCACTCTTTTTTCTCTTGCCCCCTCTTTCTCACTCCCCCTCCTTCTCTATGCCCCTAGTCTCTTTTTCCTTATGTCTCTCCTCCCCACCTTTCCCTCTCTCTATCCCCCCCTCACCCTGGAACTACCCCTTTTCTCTTCCTGACACCGTCTCTCTCTCCCTGGGCAGAATGTAATGTCACACGAATTCGGCAGCCGAGCAGGATACCGGCAATTACTTACAAGGTAAAAACCAAGACTTGTGATTGCCTCTATAAAAAGCGTTAGAGTTTGGCCGACATCCCGCACAGTCGCTGAACTTGGGAGACGTTACATTCTGCCCCTTACATCCTCTCACTCTCTTGCTCCCCTCTCTCCTTGCCATTCTCTCACACCTCCCTTGCTCTTATTTTGCTCCTCACAACGATGCCCCCAACCCTAAAGGGTTCTACACACAGGGTGATTCTTCCAAGTGATTTTGACTACATTGTCAAAATCGCTTGGAAGGTTTGCCTGAATCGCCCCATGTGTACACAGCGGGTGATAGTGATGCCCTGCCAAATAGACAGTGCAGACCCGGGGCTGGCAGGATGTAGTTAGCCCTCTCTCTGATGGCTTAACTACATCTTGGTGCACATGGGGCTCAGCCGAAATCACCGAAACAGCACTATAATGACATTTATAGTAGGGGGGCCCCGTTCAACATTTTGCTATGGGGCCCACAGAGTGCTAGTTATGCCTCTGTGCCCAGGAATATATAAATCTTATCAGGGTGAGGAACGATAAGCGGCACCCCGGAAACCAATGCCCCGCTCTGAGGCTCACCTTCCGACGGCATGCTTTGATACGGCACCGCCACATGCACTCTTTCACTGTCAAGCGCATGGGGTGTCTGTTGGTACAATTCTGCGGCAGGGGCAGAAGAGGATGGTGCTGGAAGAATTGGACAGTCTCCTCCTCCGTTTTAGGCAGGCTGAACATATTAGTGACAGGTTCTGCAGCCATTCCTGTCAGGCTGAATCTGACAGGGAGCGGGAACACTACGCTACTTCTGACTACGCAATTTACGTAACCTACGCCAATTCTGAAACCACAGGTACGCTAAATACGTCACAGACACCAATATAGAAGTACCATATTAACTACTGAGATCGCATCGCACGCATTGCATGGCACTCTAACCTGACATGTGATGCGATTTCAGTACGGTAGAATACATATGCAAATTGGGTGCCGTGATAATACACAAGTACCGCCTTTTCTTGTTGGTATGGAATGTCCATACAGTCCCCATAATGTCCAACTCCAAGGCTCCACCGCAACAGTCTGTCAGTTTTCTCCAAGGTAGTTTGCAAACATTCAACAGGTGGGTGGTCCTTCACCACTGCGAGGGACCAGTTGCATGAATGCTGTGGTTGGCTGTGCTGGCACTTGTCTGGCTGCTGTGGTCTCTTCCACTGGGCTGGGCTGGTGTTGATGGTGAGGACTGTAGTCTGGCAGCTTGACTCCAGACGATGATGTTAGCAAAAGTGGTAACAATTCCACCACCCAGATCATTCCCCAGGACTACATCGGTTGGGAAGCCATCCATGACGGCAACAACTCTTGTCTAGCGCCCTAGTCCAGGTAGATGCTTGCCATGGGCACCTCTTGCTCTCTTCTCCCTGCAGGGGCCCCACTTGTATTATGCAGGTGACTGTCTCCACAGAGTCCACCTGCTTCTCACCACACTCCACCGGACTGACTGGAGGGGGTACAGTCTCTGTGGGCTCACCTCCATAGGTTAAGCAAGGAAGCCGGGCTCCAGTCTGTGGTGCCGGCAGTGTGGGACAGTTCATCTTCAGATGTCCGATTTTCCCACAGCTGTACCACTTCCTGTCCAGTCGGGGCTCCAGGAACTCCTCCCTGAGTAACTCAGCTTCTCCAATCAGGTGACCGAATAGCCGACTGGGACTGCTGCCACCAATTTCTGTGACCGGGTGCCTGCCCTGCGCTCTAGCTATGCGCTTCGGGTCCACGGATGGTGGTTTCTGGTCTCATGGGACTTGGCCAATAGGGGATTCCCTGTTACCATCAGTAACCGCCTATTACTGACTCCACCCACTACACAGTGGGCGGGGATATCGCTGCCACCACCAGACTCATACCACGTGGCATCTGGAACCATCACTACCTCGTCAGGCCCACACACTGGCACCTGCGAGGGTGTAAGGATCGACACGCTGCAGACACACCCAACTGACGTTGGCTACTTCCCCCACATCACACTTATCGTTCATGTTTGTGTACTGCTGATGCGGTTAACAATATCGATGGTGCTCCGTAACTTGCAGTGTGCATAGACCTTATCTTAGCCTGATGCAGAGGTACCGCAGTGCATGTGGCCCTGTGCCCTATAGAATGTAAACCTCGTGCCTCACTGTCTGGTGTTACTAGTAGAGCACACTGGAATATAATACATAGAACAGGTATTGTTACAGTAGGGATCAGCTGATCCCTACAATAATCACAGGAACTGGCTGAGGTATGATGGCCCGTAGGTCAGTATACCAACATTTCAATCCCGCCGCTGGTACTTCAACAGGGGGTGAGCGCAAAAAAAGCCCCTCTGCACTCGCCACAGGTCCTATTCTCCCTCTATGGGGTCCTGGATCCCCAAAAGGGAGAATAGCCCCTGTCCATCGGGATCCATGTCAGGTATTTGAAGTGTCTGGATACCGATGTCGGAATACTAAACGTTATCGGGACGTCATCAAGCCCCCAAGTAACTATGGGAACAAGAGTTCTAACAATGACTGAGCTCTGACTATTCCTGATCCCACCATGTCCCCAGTAATATAGGTTATCCCTGCGGGTATGGAACATTAGGTCGACATGCAGTAAGGTCGACTTTATTATTATTATTATTATTATTATTATAATTTTATTTATAAGGCGCCACAAGTGTTTCACAGCGCCGTACAAAGGAACAATACAGGGAGACAAAACTTGGCATAACATTGAATAAATAACAAAAATACAGTACAAATAAAGAGCGCCACAGTTCAATACACATTACAGCTTGGATATAAGTAGTGAGGTCCCAATCAACATACAACTAGAGGCTTGAGGCCAATGATGGAGTTGAGTATGAAGATGGTCACTGAGTGTTTTGGAGTATAGGAGAGCTGTGAGTGACATGTGAAGAGAAGTGGGCTTTGACAACAGGAGGGAAGAGGGCCCTGCTCGAAGGAGCTTACTATCTAGTAGGAAGGGGAGACAGACAGATTACAAGAGGTGCAAGCGAGGGGGTGGTGGTTAGATAGCAGGATGTAAACAGGCAAGGGGTCGGAGAACCAGCTGGTTTATGCAATGGAAGGGTACGCTTTGATGAATAGGTGAGTTTTCAGTGCCCGTTTGAAGCTTTGCAAGGTCGGGGAGAGTCTAATGGAGCGAGGGAGTGCGTTCCACTGAAGGGGTGCAGCACGGGCAAAGTCCTGTACTCTAGCATGGGAAGCAGTGATCAGGGTGGAGGAGAGACGACAGTCGTCAGCCGACCGTAGAGGGCGGGAGGGTGTATGAATGGAGATGAGGTTAGAGATATATGGAGCAATGGAATTAGAGATGGCCCTGTATGTGAGTGTGAGGTGTTTGAAGAGGATTCTGTAGGGGAATGGAAGCCAGTGCAGATTTTGTTGAAGGGGAGTGGCAGAATTAGAGCGGTGGGAGAGGAAGATAAGCCTGGCTGCAGCATTGAGGACAGATTGGAGAGGAGCTAGTTGGGATTGAGCGAGGCCGGTGAGGAGAGTATTACAGTAGTCAAGCCGTGAGATGACCAATGAGTGGATGATCAGCTTAGTTGCACTCTGTGAGAGAAAGGGCCTGATGCGAGCAATGTTGCGTAACTGGAACCGGCAAGAATGGGCCAGGGCTTGGATGTGGGGTGCAAAGGAGAGGGAGGACTTGACTTAAAGTCAACATGGAGCAAGGTCAACATGACTAAATGTCGACATGGGTTAGGTCGACAGGGTCATTAGGTCGACGTGGGTAAGGTCGACATTGGACACCGGAACATACCACCGTGTGCGCTCGCCATGCTTCGGGCACGGTGCCTTGCTACTAGTGGATGGTAGGGCATGAAATACCACCTGTCGGCACATGTTGGCTCAAAAAACAGTGAAAAACCCCATGTCGACCTAATGACCATATCGACCTAACCCATGTGACCTTAAGTCATGTCGACCTTCCTGCATGTCGACCTAATGGTGTCGACCTACTTGCTGGTGGCCCAGTGACCGTATCCCATCCCTGCCGGGGAATAGCACTAACACTAAGAATGAGCTGCAGCTGAGGATTCTGGGCCGTGGTGGGAATAAGCTTCTTACACAGAACCCCAGCAGTTACAATATAATCCTCAGTCGTTTATAATTCCCCTCTGAGTTGTTGCCATGGAGATATTATACCCAAAGCGGAATTTATTAGCAATAATCTTGGTCTTCAGCCTCCTCCATCGTTAGAACCTTGTAATAATGAGTCATGGAATATTCCTCATACAACTCCTCACTAAACAGAGCGTACACAGAATATTCCTCGTACCCATCAACATAATGATCCAGACACAACAGCATCGTTCCGCCTTCTCAGTATTCCCCACACTGTCATTATTACTAGAGAGAGAGAGAGAGAGAGAGCGAGGAGAGAGAGAGAGAGAGAGAGAACGAGAGAGAGAGAGAGACTGGACTGTGTGCTGAGGGCCAACGATATTCCAACTTTTTTTTAAATATGATTTGTCGAATCTGGTGAAATAGGCTTCAGTTTCAGGGATGATTTCCTCAATCGATGCAAATCTCTTTCTGCTTAACCATTTTTTCATGTTTGGAAACAAGAAGAGTTGTCAGGAGGCCAAATCTGGAGAATATGGTGGATGCGGCAGCAATTCGTAGCCCAATTCTACCAATTTTGCTGAGGTGACATGAGATGAGTGTGCCGGTGCATTGTCCTGGTGGAACCACATTTGTTTTTTTTGCCAAGTGGGTCCATTTTCTCTTCAATGTGTCATTGACTCTGCCCAATTGTTCAGCCTAATGCTGCCCTGTGTTCGTTCTTCCCTTTTCCAAATAGCCGATGAAGATTATCTCTATTCAAATCCCCAAAAATGGTGGCCATGACCTTTCCGGCTGATGGAACCATCTTCACCGTCTTTGGTGCATGTTTGCTGGGTGAAATCCACTGTTTTTGGCGTGTAGTGATGGATCCTTCTTTTAGCAACAGTCACGTAACACTGCTTTGAAGTTGTCATTCGGTTCCGCTTGTTGTCCGCAGTGAGTACATGTGGCACCTGTCTAGCCGATAGCTGGTCATGCCCAAATGTTCCTGTAGGATATTCTGCACACGTTGTGCCTACGATCTCAGCAATCTCTCTGATCTTCTCTCACTGCTCTGCTGAGGAGCAGCTCAATGAGCTGGGTGGGGGGAGCAGCAACACAGAGGAGCATCGCACAGATCTGATTGATCTGACTGATCTGTGCAGGCTTCAGCCAAATCCGCCGGACAATGAGGTCTGTTTTCCAGTCATATTTACTGCTAATTACCACCCAAATTCAGCCCTACGAATGATTGTAAATGAGCCGACCACCAAAGAAATCATGGACATATACGGCCATGTTCTATCGATGTTGTATTCATTCCTACACCAGAATTAAGTTGATTGTAAATTTGCCGGGCAACGGGTCCTGGCCGTATAACATTCTGAATTTGAAAACACTGGCCGCACGCTGTTTGGCTGAATCTCAGCCAATCAGCTTCTGGCTAGTGTTTTGAAACTCAGCAGCGCTTCCCGTGCCGCCACCTGGCAAATAGCGCTAGTTGGTTCCAAGTCTCTGCACGGACCCTGCCAACTTAATGCAATGTCGCAGGGACCCTGCTGCCCGCACGGACACCGCCACCCAGACCAATGCACTGTGTCGCAGGGACCCCCCTGCCCGCCCCTGACAGCTCCCCAGGGAGCCACTTATTGCATGTATAATTTGTCACATCAAGTGCCAAATTGTAAGCAGCCTCCCAGTTAGTTGCTGGGGGTCTATAAGGGCAAACTGGTCCGACTTGTCCTAAAGAAAGGTTGGACTAGTGTATGGGGACCTTAACATGTGCAGAGAGAGTTAGCTTGGGGTGGGGTTTGTACCTCAAACTAGTATCTAAATTGCAGTGTAAGAATAAAGTAGCCAGTATTTGCCCTGCACAGAAACATCCCCGGCCCCTACTTCCGGTGGGGCTGGGGATGGTCGCATCACGTGGAGCTCCGATCTCCCATCCACGGAGCTCCACCATCCCCGGCCTCCGGAGCAGCGTGGCGATGGAAGCGGCGGCGGTGGGCAGAGGAGGTGGTCGGAGGGAGCAGAGCGGAGAAGGCGATCTGAGGGAGGAGACGGTGAGGAAGCGAGCGCTGTGTCCCTGGCGCAGGATGCGGCGACACCCGACCAGAGGTGGACGGCGCTGTGCTTCCCCCCGCAGCACCATCAGGCAGCACTGCGGGGCCCCCCGGCAGCACCATCGGGCAGCACTGCGGGCCCCCCCCCCCGGCAGCACCATCAGGCAGCACTGCGGCTCCCCCCCGGCAGCACCATCGGGCAGCACTGCGCCCCCCCCCCCCGGCAGCACCATCGGGCAGAACTGTGCCCCCCCCCCCTGGCAGCACCATCAGGCAGCACTGTGGCCTCCGTCCCCTGGCAGCACCATCAGACGATCACCCTGCACACTGCATTTGGGGAAATGCCAGAACAATGCAGGTGGGGGAAGGGCAGGACCTGCATCACACCAGCTATCATCCGGCCAGGTCAGGGGGCACATTGACCATGGGGGCCCCGGCATGACACCCAGAGGCCAGCAGGATCACCCCCCCCCTCCCCTCAGTGACTCTCAGCCCAGGGAGGGCCCAACTACAGCCCCAGGCCTCACTGTCTCTCCCCAGTGACTCAGTGACTCTCTCTGCCCCCACCACCAATTCCCACCACCACACCAGCTTTCCACGCTGGTTTCTCCTACAGGAAGATGGCCCGTTGAGGCCTACAAGATGGTGCCGCAAATGGCTGCCAAGGAACTGTGCACTCAGCTACTGTATGTAACCCTGTGTCTTTGCTCCAATATTACCTGCCTGGCTGGTGCAGCGACCAGTGGCGCCGCTGATGGCTGCCTAGGCGCTGTGCAGCTCAGAGGGTATGGGTCCCCTGTGTGATAACTGTAACTGTCCCTGCTTATACTGTTACCTACCGACTGCTGCAACGACCAGTGGCACCGCTGATGGCTGCCTAGGCGCTGGGCAGCTTGGCGGGCATGTGTTCCCTACATGTAATGTCCTCAATGTAATGTATGCAATGTCCTCTCCCCTCCCTATCCCTGCTTGATGCTGCACTGTAAATCCGCAGAAAATTCCTAGTGTGCGCAAGCACACATGGCCAATAAAGTTGATTCTATTCTATTCTATAACACCCAAATGTAACTCTCTCTGCACATGTTACATCTGCCCCACCTGCAGTGCACATGGTTTTGTCCATTAGAGAGAGAATTTGTTTTGCGAGTGAACCAGAATCAGGCCTCCTGCCCCTGAGAATGTGCGGCATGTTGCACCAGGTCAGTTAGTTGTATGATTAGCAGCAAGGTGCAGCCTGGGAGATGGTGGAAAGGAATCTGCTGAATTGCTGGATATTCTGGGTCTCTGCACCCGTAACCGTCCTGAACTTCAGACCAAGACAACTCCTAGGACAAAGTCTAACACACATCATTATGCAGAGAGACAACACATCACACGCACCTGTCACGTATGTTATGTATGTTACTGTATGTGATCTGTGACTCACATACATCATATGTACATGGGCTGGATCAGTGGGTAAATGAATCATTAATTCAGGATAGAAAAGGTGTGTCTATGATGCGATGCACCTAAAGAAAAATAATTGCACAATAAGAAATAACTTTTAATGTTAATTATTTAAAAACTTAGCGAAAAATATTTAAAAGAAACATACAGACATCAACAGACAAGTGAGACAATGTGCGTGATAAAACAGCACGTGTGGGAATACCGTGTGTGTTTTATACGTCTCTGATATGTTTATAAATATCCAGCAACTGTTGCATGCTTACAGGGTCTCTATGACCAAAGAGATGATCCTGTTTTATTATTAATGTATTCTTTCCTACTAGGATTCACACAGTGAGACAAAGATACAATGTTGCACTGATTATACACACTGTAACTATTCAGTATCCTGTAATAGGCACAAAGCAGACCGTTGCTGCACAGGTAATTAGTCAGGGTCTTTGACTCAGGGAGTGTGTTTGTAACGGTCATAGGATGCAACGCTGGTCTTTGGTTATTAGATCAGTTAGCGTATTTTCCTTTATCACAGCAAACAGGCAGTTACTAAACTTGCCTACAAATCTGGCTATTGCCGTAAATTATAATCCAAGGAATATAGGACTTGTAGTATCGCATTTACGTGGTGCGGCCACAACCACTTCTCATATGCGTACAGCAATCATAGTATTAGCAGAGACAGACCGGGCGGTGTTTGTATCACGTGCCGATATGAGCGGAGAATCTCAGCGTGAGTCATACACAGCGCTCTGGGTCTGAGCCTGCAGCATGCGTTTAAGCTAAATACATTTCAGTGCTGTTTGATAACAATTATTAGGACACACACATGGGTAAGAACCACACGGCTGGTGCTGCCAGCGCACGCGTTTCGCTTCCCGCTTCCTCAGGGCAACTGCCCTGAGGAAGCAACTGCCCTGCCCTAAATTAACTCCACGCCTATGTGGATAGTGGGGGTATGAAAAGGTCAGAGGACGCGTACCACCGCCCCTCGGGGGCTCGCTGTGCTCGCCACGCTTTGGGTTGGCATTGATAGTGGGGTGGCGTTAACAATGGTGGGGATTTTACATAGTCATTACCCATCAGGGTGGGGATACAATTAAAAATCGTGTCTCGGGGACATTTAACATGGAAATCGAATCGCATCGCATGTCATTATAATGGCATGCGATGCGACACAATATTAAAATTGTACACATCCCTGGGAAAGGTTGAAATCGGGTCGCATCGCATACCTTAATTAGTGGTATGCGATGCGACGCGATGGGCGCCATGATAATACACAAGTACTGCGGAGTGTCCAGTGATAGTGACCGGGCTGCTGAGTGTCCAGTGATAGTGACCGGGCTGCTGAGTGTCCAGTGATAGTGACCGGGCTGCTGAGTGTCCAGTGACAGTGACCGGGCTGCTGAGTGTCCAGTGATAGTGACCGGGCTGCTGAGTGTCCAGTGATAGTGACCGGGCTGCTGGCTGCTGAGTGTCCAGTGATAGTGACCGGGCTGCTGGCTGCTGAGTGTCCAGTGATAGTGACCGGGCTGCTGAGTGTCCAGTTAGAGTGATCAGGCTCGTGAGTGTCCAGTGAGAATAGGGCTATAGTTAGGAATTTTGGGGTGTCTGCCCCCTGATGATCCAGGTGGGGGTGCCCAGAGGGGAATCCTCACAGCCTGCTTCAATGTTTTGTGCAAATTCTTTGCAATTTGGCCAGCTCAGACCACCATGGCTTTGTTAACCCAATTACTGTGACAGAGGAGGTGGGGCTGGATCCCACTCGTCCACATTTAAGGCTAACATGACCAGCTCAACTAGATCCTCCAAACCCTGAGAAAGGTTCCTTAGGCTCTGCCTCATCATCTTGGTCTGCGAATTCACCCTCCGATGAGACTTGCATTTCCTCATCAGACTGTAGAATCTGGTGATGTGGCAGGCCCTGGTGCCAGAGCCATGGTAAGGCCCTCAGGTAGGAACAGGAAAGAAGAAGAATGTCCTATGTCGGTGCACCAAAGACAAATAAAGTTTAACTTTTATTAACTTTATTTAAGAACTGCGAGATAAAAATAAACACATGTAATAACAAACAAGGGTGGGGTTCACACAATTTTAAAACCAAGGTGGCAGGCAGACGTTGCAAAAGATGTTTGTATAATACTTTATTTGTGTGTCTGGTCTAGTCAGAAAAAAGTGAGAATCTGACGGACCAGAATTGCATATATACAAGCCTATCATACATGATAGGCTCAGAGCGGACGCCAACAGTAGGCGGGTCCGCCAATGGCCACACGCAACTCTGGTTGGGATGACAACCATGACGCCGCACGGTTTTGGACAGTATGAGATAGGGGCTTGTATGCCTCAACAACACAGTTAGGACGGCAATCTCCATGGCAACCGTCGGACATCAGCAGTGCACGTCAGACTCTGAGCGGACGCCAATAGCAGGCGTGTCCACCAGTTACTATACGTAACTCTGGTTGGTATGACAACCAAGACGCTGCACAACATTGGACCATATGAGACTCCGTCCAGGGGCTTGTATGCCTCAGCGCTATGCGATAGGACGATAAACCCCTGACACATTTCCGGGGGCACGTCCGCAATACACCACATTGATTGGTGCACATTACACCATTACCGGTATAAAAACCCACTGGATTAGTGATCAGATTGGCCCTGAGGAAGCTAATATCTGCGAAGCGCGTGCCAGCTAGCGGTGCGCAGGCAGATGCTTGCAATTTTGTTATTTTTCTTATCTATGCATTTTGATTGTGTGTGCTAACTAGTGACCCGCTGCGATAACCCCCATACCTATGGTCACTGTCCTAACAGTTGGAGGCAGCTCCACTGGGACTATTGCAGTCAGTTACCCCGGCGGTGTACTAACATCCGAGTGATCTCAGAGCGTTCTCACGCTAAGATCCGGTACACACTGGACTATCGGTACTGTTGCACTTTACCTATATAGAGGGTGTTATGGATTCCAGATAACAGTGACGCGCTGAGACGGCTCATATTACTGAGCATACTGTCCAGCACGCTCAGTCACTTGGAGGCGGCTCCACCTGGACATCCGCAGCCAGATACCTTATTGGTGCACTGACACCTGTGCGACTTTGGGACACTTTATCTGTCTTTTTCACTGCGTTCACATTATTTAAGGGGGGTGCAACCTCAGAGGGATTCTCCTTAGGAGTTAGAAGTGATTTTCACTCATACACTGAATGAGATTTATCACAGTGTATGGAGATCCCCTATTGACGTTGTCATGATCATATAGAAAACCCCCCGTGATAAGCAGTTTGAATTTGCGTCACTAAGAGCTTATTCTAAGAGGTTTCTTTTTAAACCCGCTCGTATATATGCAATTCTGGTCCGTCAGATTCTCACTTTTTTCTGACTAGACCAGACACACAAACAAAGTATTACACAAACATCTTTTGCAACGTCTGCCTGCCACCTTGGTTTTAAAATTGTGTGAACCCCACCCTTGTTTGTTATTACATGTGTTTATTTTTATCTCGCAGTTCTTAAATAAAGTTAATAAAAGTTACATTTTATTCGTCTTTGGTGCACTGACATAGGACATTCTTCTTCTTTCCTGTTCCTACCATATTCCCATGTCCGAAGGTAGCACACCCCCAGGTATTCTGATTTGAAATATACAATATAAAGTACGTTAATCAGGGGGTCCACCCATATCTATTTTGGGTCTTGTGCGACCGACAAAAAAACTCCTTTTTCATGGTAAGGCCCTCCACAGCAGATGCTAAATTAGCCAGCTGAAACCGATAGGCCTGTGTCTCTGGGAAGCAGATAACTCAGAGGACAATATGACATACCGTCCCAAGGGGATACCCCTGCCTGGGCTTCACAGCTCACTGATGTTAACACAGGGGGATCTGCCGCACATTTGTCACAGAGCAGAGTCCCCTCAAATGAAGGTGTAAACTTAAGGCCCCCATACACTATGCGATTTGGGCACGATTTCATCCGATTCGGATTAATCGGGCCGTGAAATCGGCCCAAATCGCACTTGCAGACACCCCCTCCGATCCGATGCGCGGTCCCGTGCGCATCGGATCGGGGTCAGGAGGTCGGACGGGCTGCACATAAGATTTGCTAAATCTTACAGTATGTACAGCCCAGCCCCGGAGCCGTGCGGGGGATGCCGGCTATAGAGAGCCGAGCAGGGGGAGGCTGCATAGGGAGCCGTGCAGAAGGCACTTGAAGCTGTTGTGGTTGAGGGATGACAGCGGGAGCAGGGCGCCGGGCAGGGAGGATGACGCTGGCTGCCGGGCAGCGGCGCGAGCCGGGAGGAACAGATAACTTGGAAAAAAAAGCCCATACAGATGACTAGCAAGCCATTGATTGGCTGAGACCTCTCTCAGCCAATCGCCGATTGGCTGAGAGAGGTCTCAGCCAATCAATGGCTTGCTAGTCATCTGTATGGGCTTTTTTTTTTTTTTCAAATTATCTGTTCCTCCCGGGCCGGCTCCCGCCGCTGCCCGGCAGCCAGCGTGCGTCATCCTCCCTGCCCGTCGCCCTGCTCTCGCTGTCACCCCACCACAACAGCCTCCTCCTGCCCGGCTCGCTATGCAGCCTCCCCTGCTCAGCTCTGTATTAGCCGGCATCCCCCGCCCGGCTCCCTCCTCCTGCAGCTCCCCGGGGACCGCATATGATAAATCCATGCGATTTATCATATGCAAACCTTGGCACATCAAGTGCCTAATCGTGTGTCCCCCTCCCGGGGAGCTGCAGGGTGAAATCAGGTCCGACTTGTACCTAGGACAAGTCGGACTAATGTATGGGGGCCTTTAGTTGTACACTTTGTGCAGAGCCTTGGAGCTTCCTCCTGATATGATATACACTTATACTTATACTCTCTCACACACACACGCACGCACACACGCACGCACGCACGCACGCACGCACACACACACACACACACACACGCAAGTAGGTACAGGTAACCAAAGACAGAATCACTGGTTGGAGAGACAGTATAAAGAGGATCTGCCACAGGCCAACAACCACGCTATGGTATATAACACAGGAGTTCTAGGACCTAATTTACATATAGGCAGCAGCAGTCAGTAGCATACAGCAGCACCAGGGTCATGTAACAGCTGGTGCCGGGACCGCTGGGAGCAAACTTCACGGTAAGCTCCGCCCCTCCCAGCCAGCTCCGCCCCTCCCAGCCAGCTCCATCTCATGTAATGGCAGAACATTTTTTAGAACACTACCAAATCCACCATCTTATGCAGAACGTGATCCCTTCTGCTAGCGAAGGGATACTCACAACTGCCCCATTGCTGACCAATGGTGGTATGGCTGGGGAGGATAGCACCATGTGCAGTAGTGTCCATCACAACTCCAGCAGCTGGGTACCTGGGTGCGGCCAAGTCACCCCCGGCCGGTAATGGCAGACGCACCCCCATCACAGCTGCCAGCTACACCCTCAGCACTACCACTAGCTACTCCCCAAGCACTACCACTACCTATGCCTCCAGCACTTCTACCAGTGTCCCACTAAACCCTGAAGTCATGGAGTACCGCAGGCCAAACACCCCTAGCCGTGACAACATGCCTACTACACTGCCGCCAAACCTAGACTCCCTGAATCTATGGTATACCGTAATTTGTCATAAGAAATGGGGTGGCAAAAGCGGGCAGCTTAGGGGACATTACTATTATTATGGGTGACTTTAGCTACCCAGAAATAAATTGGTATTAGTATAAATTAGTACCGCTAAGAAAAAAGTTTTATTGGATGCCCTAAATGACCACTATTTGTATCAATTTGCTGAAAGTCCAACCAGAAATAACAATATCCTGGATCTCTTAATAAGCAACAACGGGGACATTGTTACATAACCATAAGGGAGACATTGGGGAACAGTGATCACAATATGATCACATTTAACAAAGATAATTATATTGGAGCAACTAGGTCCTTACATTTCAGAAAAGCAAACTTTGGTAAGTTTCAGGAGTCCTTAAAGTATATACACTGGGAGGAATTATTTAGAGGTACGGATACTACTAAAAGGTGGCAAACTTTAAAAAACATCGGCTGGAGGGCACTGATAGATTTATTCCTAGGGTAAATAAAAGAACAAATGTCAGAAGGAAACCGATGTGGCTTAACAGCAAAGTCAAATATGAAATAGCTAAAAAAAAAGGAGGGCATTCAAAGCATTTAAACAAAATGGGACACCAAAATCATTTGCCGCATATAAAGAATGTAATAAGAAATGTAAAAATACAATCAAGATGGCTAAATTAGAGACTAAACATAAAACAGCCGCAGATAGCAAATCTAATCCCCAAAAATTCTAGTTATATAAACAGGAAACGGTTAATGAAGGAAAATATTGGCCCACTAAACAATAATCAGGAAACCCTGGTAATAGAAGGAAAAGAGAAAGCGGGATTATTCAATGAATTTTTTTGCTTCAGTATTTACAAGGGAAGAATCTTCAGAAGATCTCCCACAGATTAAATGCTCGGCTTTTGATTGCTCCCAAACTGTATGTTTGAGTGAGGAAATGGTCAAAAATAGATTACAGAACCTAAATAGTAACAAATCTCCTGGCCCGGACTAAATACACCCTAGGATACTAAAATAATTGAATTCTGTCACAGCACTACCATTATATCTGATATTCGGGGAATCAATAAACTTTGGGATGGTACCAACAGACTGGCGCATAGCTAATGTAGTACCAATATGTAAGAAAGGTAACAAAACTAACCCTGAAAATCATAGACCGGTCAGCCTTACATCCATAGTGGGGAAAATATTAGAAGGAATAAGAAGAGATAGTATCCAAAATGTCTTAGAACAGGAGAAAGTGATAAGTAAGGCTCCGCATGGGTTATTCAAAAATAGATCATGTCAGACTTATTTAATTAACTTCTATGAGAAAGTCAGTAGGGGGCTGGACTTAGGGAAATCTGTTGATGTAATACTGCGTGATTTCACTAAAGCTTTTGACACAGTGCCTCATAAAAGGTTATTAATGAAACTAGGTAATTTAGGGTTAGGAGATAAACTTTGTAATTGGATTAAAAACTGGTTGCACAATCAGGGACAGAGAGTGGTAGTAAATAGCATACATTCTAGCTGGAGTAAGGTCCAAAGTGGAGTCCCGCAAGGTTCAATATTGGGACCCACCTTGTTTAATATATTCATTAATGATATTGGAAGTGTGACATAGTGAGTAAAATTGCAATATTTGCACGACACAAAATTGAGTAAGGAAACACTACAAAGTGGACTTAAATAAACTGGAAAGGTGGGTGGAAAGGTGGAAAATGAAGTTTAACATTGAAAAATGTAAAGTAATTCATTATGGGAACAAAAATGAACAAGCTACTTATAGGCTAAATTGAGTTATTATAGTAAATTATGCTGTAGAGAAGGACTTGGGGGTCATCATAGATGAGAAATTGGGTTATAGTGCGCACTGCTCAAGCGCAGCAGCAAAAGCAAACCGGACACTGGCATGTATTAAAAGGGGTATGGATTCAAGGGATGCCAATGTGATAGTTCCTCTTTACAATGCATTGGTGAGACCACACTTAGAATATTGTGTTCAGTTCTGGGCACCGCACCTAAAAGGACATAAATGAATTGGAACAGGTACAGAGAAGGGCTACTAGTAAAAGGTCTGGAATCACTAGAATACAAAGATAGGTTATACCAGGCTGAATATGTTCTCACTGGAGAAACGGAGGGTGAGAGGTGATATGATTAGTATGTTCTAATACAGGACTGGGAATCATATGGAACTGGGAGATGATTGGTCACTAACAGGCCTATACTTAGGACACGCGGGCATGTACTGAGACTCTAGGAAATAAATTCCGTACTGAATTCAGAAGAGGATTCTTCACCATTACAGCAGTAACATTCTGGAACTCATTGCTGGTTGGAGTGATTACAGCAACTACTGTTAATGAATTTACCTCAAAACTGGATTCATTTTTGTCCACTAAGGGAATCCTATAGATATGACTTACTCAAGTCAGTAGTTACACGTCAGAAAGGTTGAACTCTATGGACTAACGTATTTTTTCAGCCTTAATTACTATGTTATTACTATGTCTGACCTGCCATCTGTCATTCTTGGTGACTTTAACATCCCCTTGGATAACCCCGCTGATCCTGGCACCTCCAAACTCCTCTCTTGGCCTATCTCAGTGGACTACCTCTCCCACCCACATCCAAGGACACTCCCTCGATCTCGTCTTCTCTCGCTCTTGTTCCCTTACTGACTACACTATCTTGGCTTTTCCTCTTTCTGACCATCACCTCATCTCCTTCTCCCTCACTGCTTCCTCCTCTCCCACCCCCCTTCCAAGCGCATTGTCTCACGGCATAACGCCAACACACTTGATATTGCGGCCTTCTCAAACACGCTGTGTCCTCTTCTTGCCCCAATCGCCGTCATGTCCTGCCCGAACCTCGCCGCATCCCTCTATAATGACACCCTATCTTCGGCATTGGACTCTGCCTGCACCCCCTCCTCTTTCCCCCTTCGATGCTCCAACCCCCAACCGTGGCACTCGCCTATCACCCGATTCCTTAAAAAGTGCTCTCACACTGCTGAGTACTTCTGGAAGAAATCACGCTCCCTCGCGAATTATTTCTGTTTCAAATTCATTCTTTCCTCCTTAAGCTCTGCCCTTGCTCTGGCCAAGGAATCCTACTTTAAGTCCCTAATCCATTCCTAATCATCCAACCCCCGCAGGCTCTTCGCCACCTTCAACTCCTTGCTCTCCCCCCTCCTCCAGCTCTTCCGTCCTCCATCGTAGCCGCTGATTTTGCTACCTACTTTTCAACCAAAATCTCACATCACTGCTGCCATGACCTCACCCTCATCCTCCTCCATCTCCACTCCCCTCCTTCCCACCCGTCCTCATTTTACCACACCACTGCCGCTGAAGTCCACTCTATCCACTCCTCCCTCCACCTGCCCGCTCGATCCTATCCCCTCCAATATTATCCTCTAGGATATTCCCTTCCTCCTTCAAACACGCTCTTGTCTCCCCAATTCTCAAAAAAACTAATCTGGACCCCAACTCTCCATCCAACTACAGGCCCAGAATGGAGATAGCGGTAAGAAGGCTTAGGAGACGATTATAGGTCAGACGTTCTAGGAGCTTGGAGGAAAGGGATCTCCGTCTTCCCTTTTGCCTCCAAGCTCCTAGAACGTCTGACCTATAATCGTCTCCTAAACCTTCTTACCGCTATCTCCATTCTAGACCCCCTCCAATCCGGGTTCCGCCCTTTACATTCCACTGAAACTGCCCTGACCAAAGTCACCAACGATCTACTATCGGCTAAATCCAAAGGCCTCTTCTCTATCCTCATCCAGCTTGATCTGTCGGCTGCCTTTGACACTGTTGACCACCCTCTCCTGCTCAACACCCTCCGCTCCTTTGGCATCACTGGCACGGTCTTCTACTGGTTCACCTCATACCTCTCCGATCGCTCCTTCTCCGTCTCCACTCCGAGCTCCTCCTCTCCTACTACCCCGCAGCCAGTCGGTGTTCCCCAAGGGTCAGTCCTTGGCCCTCTCCTCTTCTCCCTTTACACCACCTCTCTGGGCACCCTCATCAGCTCCTATGGTTTCCATTACCACCTTTATGCTGATGATACCCTAATCTTTCTCTCCTCCCCCGACCTATCCCCATCACTCCTGTCCAAGGTCTCCGAATGCCTCACGGCCATCTCAGCCTGGATGACCCAACGCTTCCTGATACTAAACATGGCTAAAACTGAACTTCTTATCTTCCATCCCCGAACATCCCCTCTTCTCCCACTATCTCCATCAGCATTGGTGAAACAGAGATCACCTCCACCGACCAAGCGCGCTGCCTCGGTGTCATCATTGACTCCTCCCTCTCTTTCACCCCCCATATTTGTGCTCTCACAGTCTTGCCGCTTTCACCTACGCAACATCTCGCGCATCAGACCATTCCTCTCCACTGACTCGACCAAAATTCTCATTCACTCTCGTCATCTCCCGCCTTGACTACTGCAACATCCTCCTCTCTGGGCTACCTCTCACCCGCCTCGCACCTCTCCAAACCAGGCTTAACGCTGCCGCTAGGCTCATCTTCCTCTCCCGCCGCTCTACCTCCACCTCCCACCTCTGTCTATCTCTTCACTGGCTCCCCATTCCAATCCGAGTTCTCTTTAAACTCCTCACCACCACCTACAAGGCTCTCTCCTCCTCCACCGCTCCTTACCTCTCTTCACTGATCTCTATCCACACTCCCTCCCGTCCTCTCCGCTCCGTCGCTGACCTCTCACCTCCTCCCACTCCCGTGTCCAAGACTTCTCTCACGCTGCCCCCCTGCACTGGAACAACCTCCCACCACCCATCAGGCTATCTGATTCCCTTACCTCCTTCAAGCGCTCCCTCAAAACCCACTTTTTTCGACTAGCCTATCCCTCCTCCTAACCTCTTTTGATCCTCCTATCCTGCCTCCGTTCCTACTTATCCTATTGTTTTTCGTTCGTCCACCCACCTATTTTTAGTCTGATAACTCTTATGAGTAAGGTCCTCCTTCCTCACGTACTCACCCTACCTCATTACCTCACCTGTGCTCCTGTCCTGTTCTTCTCTTCCTCTACTTCATCTTCAGTCTCCTCAACAATTTTGACACCTACTTCTGAACTGATGCTGATTTTAGTTCTACCAGCTATACCCCTATTTATGCTGTATTTTTCAACACACCCTGTACGTTACCTTGTAATGTGTTTTTTTGTTTGCTATGTACGGCATTGCGGACACTTTATGGTGCCTTATAAATGTAAATACCTGTTTTTTTTCTGTTTGGTGTCCAATTTTTCATTGCATTGATTTACTAATGTTTTCATAACAGATGTTTGCACTTTAGAGTGTATGCAACCGGTTCCCAAGCAGTGCCTACAGGGCTGCTGGACAAACCAGGTAGGATAGGTAGCTGGTATATCTTGATCACCTGGGACCCTGTGTAATATTGTCCGAAAAGTCCGGGATGGGGCATCCATTTAAGAAGCCAAACCATGCCTTGTACATGACTGCCACTTTCCATAAATTTCCAACTTTGACCTCAATCCCAAATGGCTGCTGAACTCAGACGCTGCTCTGTCTCCTGGTCTGTTCAGCTGCCTTGTGGACACAGTTTGGTGTGCCTATGCCTTGCACTTTGTTCATGTTTATTTACACCACAGGCTCTGGTATACATCAAACAGTTTACCAAAAAACTTTTGTGTGAAGCCACTTTTGAAAGTTTTCAGACTGAATTTTTGGGAATAAAAAAAAAATAAAATAAAAAAACTTTCTAAAACAATTGTGGTGTCTTCTTGAATATGGTAATGTTTTTTGTAATCGTGGCCCTATTTTGTGACCTTCCCCTTGGTAGAGCCCTTACAAAAGGCCTTATCTTATGTAATCTATAGGAAAAAAACAGGCCTTACCCAGGTTAAGTGTAAACAGGGCTGATCCGGCGATTTACCAGGTAGCACTGCAGTTGAAATGTGTCCTAAACCCAGGTACAACCCAGCATTGATTTAGGTTGCTAGTGTAAAAGCATACCTCCCAGCATGCCCCTCTCCAGGAGGACACAATACTCTGTTGCTGGGCTTCCCTGGTAATGTATGATTGCCAGCACCTGTGGTGACACCTTTCTTATCAGTTACCTAGCTCCCCACAGGTGCTGGCATTTATACATTATCCATACCTCCCAGCATGCCCCTCTTCAGGAGGACACAATGCTCTGTTCCTGGGCTTCCCTGGTAATGTATGATTGCCAGCACCTGTGGTGACACCTTTCTTATCAGTTACCTAGCTCCCCACAGGTGCTGGTAATCCTACATTATCCATACCTCCCAGCATGCCTCTCTCCAGGAGGACACAATGCTCTGTTCCTGGGCTTCCCTGGTAATGTATGATTGCCAGCACCTGTGGTGACACCTTTCTTATCAGTTACCTAGCTCCCCACAGGTGATGGCAATCATACATTATCCATACCTCCCAGCATGTCCCTCTCCAGGAGGACACAATGCTCTGTTCCTGGGCTTCCCATGTAATGTATGATTGCCAGCACCTGTGGTGACACCTTTCTTATCAGTTACCTAGCTCCCCACAGGTGCTTGTAATCCTACATTATCCATACCTCCCAGCATGCCTCTCTCCAGGAGGACACAATGCTCTGTTCCTGGGCTTCCCTGGTAATGTATGATTGCCAGCACCTGTGGTGACACCTTTCTTATCAGTTACCTAGCTCCCCACAGGTGATGGCAATCATACATTATCCATACCTCCCAGCATGCCCCTCTCCAGGAGGACACAATGCTCTGTTCCTGGGCTTCCCTGGTAATGTATGATTGCCAGCACCTGTGGTGACACCTTTCTTATCAGTTACCTAGCTCCCCACAGGTGCTGGCAATCATACATTATCCATACCTCCCAGCATGCCCCTCTCCAGGAGGACACAATGCTCTGTTCCTGGACTTCCCTGGTAATGTATGATTGCCAGCACCTGTGGTGACACCTTTCTTATCAGTTATCTAGCTCCCCACAGGTGCTGGCAATCCTACATTATCCATACCTCCCAGCATGCCCCTCTCCAGGAGGACACAATGCTCTGCTCCTGGGCTTCCCTGGTAATGTATGATTGCCAGCACCTGTGGTGACACCTCTCTTATAAGTTAATCTGTTCAGAAACAGGTGCTGGCAATCCTACATTAAGAGGGAAGTCCAGCAGCAGAGTAGACTGTTCCTCCTGGCATGGGTCATGTTGGAAGGTATGTAAAAGGGTATAAAGTGCCCATGCTCCCTGTAGTCTCCCTTCTATTCCCCACTGTAACTCCAGTGACACCTAGTGGATGAAGGAAAAACAGAACCAGTTTCCTCCAGATCCGAAAATGAATCTGAAGTAGCCAGGTGGTGCCCGAGCTGCGCCATAACCTGCAGAAGAGGTGGCCCACGCCATATAACATGGTCACAGTCCATCCCGCACCTGATGGGATAACCCCATAGCGCAGGAGCTCACGCCTCCCTGGGTGGCTTACTTCTGGAAGACATAATTCCATCAATAGACAAGAAATAATCCGTGTGATACTATGGGCAGCGCAAGGTGTGTAATACAAGCTAGAGGATAATCTAAACCATAGTGACAAACAAAGGGTTAACACAGAGTGACGGTAATCTGGACCCAACCCTATAAGCACACACAATGCAGAGATACCTGGGCACTAGCCTAGCAGGAGCGAGGAGGTAGAGCCTGACCTTAGCTGGAGGAGAGGTATACCGGGGACAGGAGCGAGGAGGTAGAGCCTGACCTTAGCTGGAGGAGAGGTATACCGGGGACAGGAGCGAGGAGGTAGAGCCTGACCTTAGCTGGAGGAGAGGTATACCGGGGACAGGAGCGAGGAGGTATAACCTGACCTTAGCTGGAGGAGAGGTATACCGGGGACAGGAGCGAGGAGGTAGAGCCTGACCTTAGCTGGAGGGGAGGTATACCGGGGACAGGAGGGAGGAGGTATAACCTGACCTTAGCTGGAGGGGAGGTATACCGGGGACAGGAGGGAGGAGGTAGAGCCTGACCTTAGCTGGAGGGGAGGTATACCGGGGACAGGAGGGAGGAGGTAGAGCCTGACCATAGCTGGAGGGGAGGTATACCGGGGACAGGAGGGAGGAGGTAGAGCCTGACCATAGCTGGAGGAGAGGTATACCGGGGACAGGAGCGAGGAGGTATAACCTGACCATAGCTGGAGGAGAGGTATACCGGGGACAGGAGCGAGGAGGTATAACCTGACCTTAGCTGGAGGGGAGGTATACCGGGGACAGGAGCGAGGAGGTATAACCTGACCATAGCTGGAGGAGAGGTATACCGGGGACAGGAGCGAGGAGGTATAACCTGACCATAGCTGGAGGAGAGGTATACCGGGGACAGGAGCGAGGAGGTATAACCTGAGCATAGCTGGAGGAGAGGTATACCGGGGACAGGAGCGAGGAGGTATAACCTGACCATAGCTGGAGGAGAGGTATACCGGGGACAGGAGGGAGGAGGCATAACCTGACCATAGCTGGAGGAGAGGTATACCGGGGACAGGAGGGAGGAGGCATAACCTGACCATAGCTGGAGGAGAGGTATACCGGGGACAGGAGCGAGGAGGTAGAACCTGACCATAGCTGGAGGAGAGGTATACCGGGGACAGGAGCGAGGAGGTAGAACCTGACCATAGCTGGAGGAGAGGTATACCGGGGACAGGAGCGAGGAGGTATAACCTGACCATAGCTGGAGGAGAGGTATACCGGGGACAGGAGCGAGGAGGTAGAACCTGACCATAGCTGGAGGAGAGGTATACCGGGGACAGGAGCGAGGAGGTATAACCTGACCATAGCTGGAGGAGAGGTATACCGGGGACAGGAGGGAGGAGGTAGAGCCTGACCTTAGCTGGAGGGGAGGTATACCGGGGACAGGAGCGAGGAGGTATAACCTGACCATAGCTGTAGGAGAGGTATACCGGGGACAGGAGTGAGGAGGTATAACCTGACCATAGCTGGAGGAGAGGTATACCGGGGACAGGAGCGAGGAGGTATAACCTGACCATAGCTGGAGGAGAGGTATACCGGGGACAGGAGCGAGGAGGTATAACCTGACCATAGCTGGAGGAGAGGTATACCGGGGACAGGAGCAAGGAGGTATAACCTGACCATAGCTGGAGGGGAGGTATACCGGGGACAGGAGGGAGGAGGTAGAGCCTGACCTTAGCTGGAGGAGAGATATACCGGGGACAGGAGCGAGGAGGTATAACCTGACCTTAGCTGGAGGGGAGGTATACCGGGGACAGGAGCGAGGAGGTATAACCTGACCATAGCTGTAGGAGAGGTATACCGGGGACAGGAGCGAGGAGGTATAACCTGACCATAGCTGGAGAGGTATACCGGGGACAGGAGCGAGGAGGTATAACCTGACCATAGCTGGAGGAGAGGTATACCGGGGACAGGAGCGAGGAGGTATAACCTGACCATAGCTGGAGGAGAGGTATACCGGGGACAGGAGCAAGGAGGTATAACCTGACCATAGCTGGAGGAGAGGTATACCGGGGACAGGAGCGAGGAGGTATAGCCTGACCTTAGCTGGAGGGGAGGTATACCGGGGACAGGAGCGAGGAGGTATAACCTGACCATAGCTGGAGGAGAGGTATACCGGGGACAGGAGCAAGGAGGTATAACCTGACCATAGCTGGAGGAGAGGTATACCGGGGACAGGAGCGAGGAGGTAGAACCTGACCATAGCTGGAGGAGAGGTATACCGGGGACATGAGCGAGGAGGTATAACCTGACCATAGCTGGAGGAGAGGTATACCGGGGACAGGAGCGAGGAGGTAGAACCTGACCATAGCTGGAGGAGAGGTATACCGGGGACAGGAGGGAGGAGGTATAACCTGACCATAGCTGGAGGAGAGGTATACCGGGGACAGGAGGTAGAGCCTGACCTTAACTGGAGGGGAGGTATACCGGGGACAGGAGCGAGGAGGTATAACCTGACCATAGCTGTAGGAGAGGTATACCGGGGACAGGAGTGAGGAGGTATAACCTGACCATAGCTGGAGGAGAGGTATACCGGGGACAGGAGCGAGGAGGTATAACCTGACCATAGCTGGAGGAGAGGTATACCGGGGACAGGAGCGAGGAGGTATAACTTGACCATAGCTGGAGGAGAGGTATACCGGGGACAGGAGCAAGGAGGTATAACCTGACCATAGCTGGAGGGGAGGTATACCGGGGACAGGAGGGAGGAGGTAGAGCCTGACCTTAGCTGGAGGAGAGGTATACCGGGGACAGCAGTGAGGAGGTATAACCTGACCATAGCTGGAGGGGAGGTATACCGGGGACAGGAGGGAGGAGGTAGAGCCTGACCTTAGCTGGAGGAGAGGTATACCGGGGACAGCAGTGAGGAGGTATAACCTGACCATAGCTGGAGGGGAGGTATACCGGAGACAGGAGCGAGGAGGTATAACCTGACCATAGCTGGAGGAGAGGTATACCGGGGACAGGAGCGAGGTATAACCTGACCATAGCTGGAGGAGAGGTATACCGGGGACAGGAGTGAGGAGGTAGAGACTGACCACGGATGGAGGGGAGGTATAGCCTGACCTTAGTTGGAGAGGAGGTATACTGGGGACAGGTGCGAGGAGGTATAACCTGACCATAGCTGGAGAGGAGGTATACTGGGGACAGGAGCGAGGAGGTAGAGACTGACCACGGATGGAGGGGAGGTATAGCCTGACCTTAGTTGGAGAGGAGGTATACTGGGGACAGGTGCGAGGAGGTATAACCTGACCATAGCTGGAAAGGAGGTATACTGGGGACAGGAGCGAGGAGGTAGAGACTGACCACGGATGGAGGGGAGGTATAGTCTGACCTTAGTTGGAGAGGAGGTATACTGGGACAGGTGCGAGGAGGTATAACCTGACCTTAGCTGGAGGAGAGGTATACCGGGGACAGCAGTGAGGAGGTATAACCTGACCATAGCTGGAGGGGAGGTATACCGGAGACAGGAGCGAGGAGGTATAACCTGACCATAGCTGGAGGAGAGGTATACCGGGGACAGGAGCGAGGAGGTAGAGCCTGACCTTAGCTGGAGGGGAGGTATACCGGGGACAGGAGGGAGGATATATAACCTGACCATAGCTGGAGGGGAGGTATACCGGAGACAGGAGCGAGGAGGTATAACCTGACCATAGCTGGAGGAGAGGTATACCGGGGACAGGAGTGAGGAGGTAGAGACTGACCACGGATGGAGGGGAGGTATAGCCTGGCCTTAGTTGGAGAGGAGGTATACTGGGGACAGGTGCGAGGAGGTATAACCTGACCATAGCTGGAGAGGAGGTATACTGGAGACAGGAGCGAGGAGGTAGAGACTGACCACGGATGGAGAGGAGGTATACTGGGGACAGGAGAGAGGATGTGGTGGGATGCAACAGTGAGGGAGCATGCCCCTTGGGAGGAGCTAACTGAGAAAGCCGACCTCCTCCTACTGACCACAGATTCTGCAAGGAAAATGGCCGCCCACAGCATTGCAGGGTGTCCCATACTGCTGGCGCTGTGTAACAGATGCCTGTACCCTGGTGGTTTAGCGATCCGGCCACCCGCTAGACAGCGCACATCGGCGGTCCCCTGCACCAGAAGCTGCGAGTCGTGGTTTGCTACATACATGCAGGGAGCGGTTAACTTCCCTCCCCCCAGCGGCATCCAGCTGTGGCCCCCGGTGTCCAGCGGGTTCTCGGCTGAGGTCACAGCGCTGTATCGGGGCTGGGAGCGCTGGAGTGGCAGTGCAGGCATCCTCTGGACGCCAGCGCCGCACACCCAAAGAAAAGTGAAAAATAAATGAAAAAATAAAGCAGCCCTCGTCTATAAAGGTGCAATGGTTCCTGACGGCACCAAGCAATAAGCGGCTGTCTGGGGGTGGAGGCGGGTCATATGGGGAGGAGCCTGGGGGCAGGGCATAGAGGGTGGAGGGACCTGGGCTGCCCATTTGGTGCCAGGTCCTACGTCCAGCATCAGCCCTTTGTTTCCTACGGAGCACAGAATAAAGATCGATGTGAACGGACGAGGGATGGAACATGTGACGGGGAGGGGACCAGGCTGCCTTATTGTGTTACAATTGTAGTTTCTAGCATGATGTAGTCACTGAACATTTCTCCCAAGCCGCCAGTGGTCCCGTCAGGACAAAGGTTTATTGGAAGCAGTAAGATACAGAAGCCACAAAGCTGCAGTGAGAAAGGAGTCTATAGTTCGCCTCCATCCTCGGACACCGATGACTGTGGGTTAGAAGAAATCTGCGGCACGAGCCCGCGGCCCAGGGCTGCATGTCGGAGTCTTCAGAGCGCTGTGTTCGGGTCGCTGGTTGGGATTGAAGGGAACTCGGGAAGAACCTGTCGGACTGACCAGGAGGCTGCGATCCGTCCTCTTAAACTCTGCAGGAGAGGAAGAGAAGGTAAGCACCACGTCAGTCTAGTACACGGATAAAGGCCATGTTTATATAGGGACCAATCAGTGCAGCAGGTTCTGTTACAGCGTCTTATATAGCGCAGCAGATTCCGTTACAGCGTCTTATATAGCGCAGCAGATTCCGTTACAGTGTCTTATATAGCGCAGCACATTCCGTTACAGCGTCTTATATAGCGCAGCACATTCCGTTACAGCGTCTTATATAGCGCAGCAGATTCCGTTACAGTGTCTTATATAGCGCAGCAGATTCCGTTACAGTGTCTTATATAGCGCAGCAGGTTCCGTTACAGTGTCTTATATAGCGCAGCAGATTCCGTTACAGCGTCTTATATAGCGCAGCAGATTCCGTTACAGTGTCTTATATAGCGCAGCAGGTTCCGTTACAGTGTCTTATATAGCGCAGCAGATTCCGTTACAGCGTCTTATATAGCGCAGCAGATTCCGTTACAGTGTCTTATATAGCGCAGCAGATTCCGTTACAGTGTCTTATATAACGCAGCAGATTCCGTTACAGTGTCTTATATAACGCAGCAGATTCCGTTACAGTGTCTTATATAGCGCAGCAGGTTCCGTTACAGTGTCTTATATAGCGCAGCAGATTCCATTACAGCGTCTTATATAGCGAGCAGATTCCGTTACAGTGTCTTATATAGCGCAGCAGATTCCGTTACAGCGTCTTATATAGCGCAGCAGATTCCGTTACAGCGTCTTATATAGCGAGCAGATTCCGTTACAGTGTCTTATATAGCGCAGCAGATTCCGTTACAGTGTCTTATATAGCGCAGCAGATTCCGTTACAGTGTCTTATATAGCGCAGCAGGTTCCGTTACAGTGTCTTATATAGCGCAACAGATTCCGTTACAGCGTCTTATATAGCGCAGCAGATTCCGTTACAGTGTCTTATATAGCGCAGCAGATTCCGTTACAGTGTCTTATATAGCGCAGCAGATTCCGTTACAGCGTCTTATATAGCGCAGCAGATACCGTTACAGGGTCTTATATAGCGCAGCAGATTCCGTTAGTGTCTTATATAGCGCAGCAGATTCTGTTACAGTGTCTTATATAGCGCAGCAGATTCCGTTACAGTGTCTTATATAGCGCAGCAGATTCCGTTACAGTGTCTTATATAGCGCAGCAGATTCCGTTACAGCGTCTTATATAACGCAGCAGATTCCATTACAGTGTCTTATATAACGCAGCAAATTCCGTTACAGTGTCTTATATAGCGCAGCAGATTCCGTTACAGCGTCTTATATAACGCAGCAGATTCCGTTACAGTGTCTTATATAGCGCAGAACATTCCGTTACAGCGTCTTATATAGCGCAGCAGATTCCGTTACAGCGTCTTATATAACGCAGCAGATTCCGTTACAGTGTCTTATATAGCGCAGAACATTCCGTTACAGCGTCTTATATAGCGCAGCAGATTCCGTTACAGCGTCTTATATAGCGCAGCAGATTCCGTTACAGCGTCTTATATAACGCAGCAGATTCCGTTACAGTGTCTTATATAGCGCAGCAGATTCCGTTACAGTGTCTTATATAGCGCAGAACATTCCGTTACAGCGCAGCAGATTCCGTTACAGCGTCTTATATAGCGCAGCAGATTCCGTTACAGTGTCTTATATAGCGCAGCAGATTCCCTTACAGTGTCTTATATAGCGCAGCAGATTCCGTTGCGCTTTACAATACAGACTTGGAGGTAGGAGGGCCCTGCTGCAAGCTTACAATCTATAGCAGGCATTCCCAACCACGGTCCTCAGGGCACACCAACAGTGCAGGTTTTAGTGATATCCAGGCTTCAGCACAGATGGTTTAATCAGAATCCCTCAGATACTAATTAAGTCACCTGTGCTCAAGTCTGGATATCTACAAAACCTGCACTGTTGGTGTGCCCTGAGGACCGTGGTTGGGAATGCCTGATCTATAGGGATATAGGAGGGAAAAACAAGGACAGGCACCAGTAATAGCATAGCAGTCCCACCAAGTTACAAGTCCAGAAGGGAAGCTATATAATACATAAGTGCCTCAGAGGGTTATGTGTGCGGTATATAAATAGGATAGGCTTGCCTGAAGAGGGGAGTTTTCAGTGATAATATAAAGTCTCCCGTTGTGGATGCTGTGATCCTGTGGCCACCATTCCCCGGCTGTCCTGGACTGAGCTCAGCGTCTCCCCATGTACACAGCACAAGGACGAATGCCTTCATGGTGCTGCATTACGAAGGTGTGTATATATATATATATATATATCTATCACTAGCATTCTAGCGGGATGGTATGTACTATGAGGTTACCTCCTTCTCGCCCACACATACGGGGCCTAATTCTGGTTGGTTTGCAAAAGCAAACTACTCCTTTAATGGACAACACCATGGGTTTTCCAACTGTGGCCCTCCAGATGTTGTGAAACTACATGTCCCAGCATGCCCTGACAGTTTTGGTATGCTCTTATAGGAAATAATGTGGCAATGCATGCTGGGACATATAGTTTCACAACATCTGGAGGGCCACAGTTTGAAGACCCATGGACAACACCATACTGCACTGCAGGGGGCAGATGCAACATGTGCAGAGTGTAACATGTTGGTGGGGTGTACTTCAAACTGATAACGAGATTTGTGTCTTTACCTGTTACATCTCTTTATTCTTCGAGGACGTTAGGGGCCACAGGGCTAACGCTGGGTAGAGAGTACATGAGCGACCATTCCAGCACCAGAAAAGTTAAACTTCTTGGCTGCTCCCAGGACAATCCCCTCCTCTACCCCGCCTCCCAGGCCCTGCTACTCTCAGTTTGTACCAAGTCAGGCAGGAGACAACATAGAAGGAAGAGAAACCCAAACAGTAACACATCCAACAAGTGTGTGTGTGTGTGTGTGTGTGTGTGTGTGTGTGTGTGTGTGTGGTCACTCAACAGAGAAACCTTAACTGTAAAAGCCCTGTATACACGGGGCGATATATCGCTCGCGCTGAACGATATATTGCTCAGTGTCCCGTTTGCATCAGCGACCAGAGATGGTCGCTAATGAAAAAGAAACTGCCAGGGGAACCCGGCGCGCACCCAGTGATTTTTACGCACCATAACATGTATAAGTACCCTCAACAGAGGAACTATTAACTAAGTTATTAGCGGTAATTACTGGGTGACTTCCTATGTGATGGGGTCCCACGCTAGGAGGGTAATTAGCGGGTGACTTCCTATGTGACACTGTCCCAAGCTATGAGGGTAATTAGCGGGTGACTTCCTATCTGACACTGTCCCACGCTAGGAGGGTAATTAGCGGGTGACTTCCTATGTGACAGGGTCCTACGCTAGGAGGGTAATTACCGGGTGACTTCCTATGTGACGGCGTCCCAGGCTAGGAGGGTAATTAGCGGGTGACTTCCTATGTGACGGTGTCCCACGCTAGGAGGGTAATTAGCGGGTGGCATCCTATGTGACGGGATCCCAGGCTAGGAGGGTAATTAGCGGGTGACTTCCTATGTGACAGGGTCCCACGCTAGGAGGGTAATTACCGGGTGTCTTCCTATGTGACAGGGTCCTACGCTAGGAGGGTAATTACCGGGTGACTTCCTATGTGACGGCATCCCAGGCTAGGAGGGTAATTAGAGGGTGACTTCCTATGTGACGGGATCCCACGCTAGGAGGGTAATTAGAGGGTGACTTCCTATGTGACGGCATCCCACGCTAGGAGGGTAATTAGCGGGTGACTTCCTATCTGACACTGTCCCACGCTAGGAGGGTAATTACCGGGTGACTTCCTATGTGACGAGGTCCCAGGCTAGGAGGGTAATTAGCGGGTGACTTCCTATGTGACGGGGTCCCACGCTATGGGGTAATTACCGGGTGACTTCCTATGTGACACGGTCCCAGGCTAGGAGGGTAATTACCGGGTGACTTCCTATGTGACGGGGTCCCACGCTAGGAGGGTAATTAGCGGGTGACTTCCTATGTGACACTGTCCCACGCTAGGAGGGTAATTACCGGGTGACTTCCTATGTGACGGCATCCCAGGCTAGGAGGGTAATTAGCGGGTGTCTTCCTATGTGACGTGGTCCCACGCTAGGAGGGTAATTAGCGGGTGACTTCCTATGTGACAGGGTCCTACGCTAGGAAGGTAATTACCGGGTGACTTCCTATGTGACAGGGTCCTACGCTAGGAAGGTAATTAGCGGGTGACTTCCTATGTGACGGGGTCCCAGGCTAGGAGGGTAATTAGCGGGTGACTTCCTATGTGACGGGGTCCCACGCTAGGAGGGTAATTAGCGGGTGACTTCCTATGTGACACTGTCCCACGCTAGGAGGGTAATTAGCGGGTGGCATCCTATGTGACGTGGTCCCAGGCTAGGAGGGTAATTAGCGGGTGTCTTCCTATGTGACGGTGTCCCACGCTAGGAGGGTAATTACCGGGTGACTTCCTATGTGACACTGTCCCACGCTAGGAGGGTAATTACCTGGTGGCTTCCTATGTGACGGGGTCCCAGGCTAGGAGGGTAATTAGCGGGTGACTTCCTATGCGACAGGGTCCCTCGCTAGGAGGGTAATTACCGGGTGACTTCCTATGTGACACTGTCTCACGCTAGGAGGGTAATTAGTGGGTGACTTCCTATCTGACACTGTCCCACGCTAGGAGGGTAATTAGCGGGTGACTTCCTATGTGACACTGTCCCACGCTAGGAGGGTAATTACCGGGTGGCTTCCTATGTGACGGCGTCCCAGGCTAGGAGGGTAATTAGCGGGTGACTTCCTATGTGACGGGGTCCTACGCTAGGAGGGTAATTAGCGGGTGAATTCCTATGTGACACTGTCCCACGCTAGGAGGGTAATTACCGGGTGGCTTCCTATGTGACAGGGTCCTACGCTAGGAGGGTAATTAGCGGGTGGCATCCTATGTGACGGGGTCCCAGGCTAGGAGGGTAATTAGCGGGTGACTTCCTATGCGACAGGGTCCCACGCTAGGAGGGTAATTAGCGGGTGACTTCCTATGCGACAGGGTCCCTCGCTAGGAGGGTAATTAGCGGGTGACTTCCTATGTGACACTGTCCCACGCTAGGAGGGTAATTAGCGGGTGACTTCCTATGTGACACTGTCCCACGCTAGGAGGGTAATTAGCGGGTGACTTCCTATGTGACACTGTTCCACGCTAGGAGGGTAATTACCGGGTGACTTCCAATGTGACACTGTCCCACGCTAGGAGGGTAATTACCGGGTGTCTTCCTATGTGACGGTGTCCCACGCTAGGAGGGTAATTACCGGGTGTCTTCGTATGTGACACGGTCCCACGCTAGGAGGGTAATTAGCGGGTGACTTCCTATGTGACGGCGTCTCAGGCTAGGAGGGTAATTAGCGGGTGACTTCCTATGTGACACTGTCCCACGCTAGGAGGGTTATTAGCGGGTGACTTCCTATGTGACGGGGTCCCACGCTAGGAGGGTAATTACCGGGTGACTTCCTATGTGACAGGGTCCCACGCTAGGAGGGTAATTACCGGGTGTCTTCCTATGTGACAGGGTCCCACGCTAGGAGGGTAATTAGCGGGTGACTTCCTATGTGACGGGGTCCCACGCTAGGAGGGTAATTAGCGGGTGTCTTCCTATGTGACAGGGTCCCACGCTAGGAGGGTAATTACCGGGTGACTTCCTATCTGACACTGTCCCACGCTAGGAGGGTAATTAGCGGGTGACTTCCTATGTGACACTGTCCCACGCTAGGAGGGTAATTACCGGGTGGCTTCCTATGTGACGGCGTCCCAGGCTAGGAGGTTAATTAGCGGGTGACTTCCTATGTGACTGGGTCCTACGCTAGGAGGGTAATTAGCGGGTGACTTCCTATGTGACAGGGTCCCAGGCTAGGAAGGTAATTAGCGGGTGACTTCCTATGTGACACTGTCCCACGCTAGGAGGGTAATTACCGGGTGGCTTCCTATGTGACGGGGTCCCACGCTAGGAGGGTAATTACCGGGTGACTTCCTATGTGACGGGGTCCCACGCTAGGAGGGTAATTAGCGGATGACTTCCTATGTGACAGGGTCCCACGCTAGGAGGGTAATTAGCGGGTGACTTCCTATGTGACAGGGTCCTACGCTAGGAGGGTAATTACCGGGTGACTTCCTATGTGACGGCGTCCCAGGCTAGGAGGGTAATTAGCGGGTGACTTCCTATGTGACGGGGTCCTACGCTAGGAGGGTAATTAGCGGGTGACTTCCTATGTGACACTGTCCCACGCTAGGAGGGTAATTACCGGGTGGCTTCCTATGTGACAGGGTCCTACGCTAGGAGGGTAATTAGCGGGTGGCATCCTATGTGACGGGGTCCCAGGCTAGGAGGGTAATTAGCGGGTGACTTCCTATGTGACGGGGTCCCACGCTAGGAGGGTAATTAGCGGGTGACTTCCTATGTGACGGGGTCCCACGCTAGGAGGGTAATTAGCGGGTGACTTCCTATGTGACGGGGTCCCACGCTAGGAGGGTAATTACCGGGTGTCTTCCTATGTGACGGCGTCCCACGCTAGGAGGGTAATTAGCGGGTGACTTCCTATGTGACAGGGTCCCACGCTAGGAGGGTAATTAGCGGGTGACTTCCTATGTGACGGGGTCCCACGCTAGGAGGGTAATTAGCGGGTGACTTCCTATGTGACGGGGTCCCACGCTAGGAGGGTAATTAGCGGGTGACTTCCTATGTGACGGGGTCCCACGCTAGGAGGGTAATTACCGGGTGTCTTCCTATGTGACGGCGTCCCACGCTAGGAGGGTAATTAGCGGGTGACTTCCTATGTGACGGGGTCCCACGCTAGGAGGGTAATTAGCGGGTGACTTCCTATGTGACAGGGTCCCACGCTATGGGGGTAATTAGTAAATACCGGTGATCAGTGCTGCGTGTATAGTGATAAAATGGAGAGAGATTCAGTAGCTTCCATGTTACAGGCTGAGTAATGCCAGGAGCGGATTGGCTGATACATAGGACCCACTGCGTGGAACATACATATACAGCACAAGACTGCTATTGTCTGTTACATATTGACATATGGTGCAGCAGGTTAATCAGTGCGGCAGCTGCCACTAACCATGCGGGTTGGGGGGTCCCTGGCCTAACTACCCTAATAAAGCCATGAACAAGATTTCTCTGCCCCCCCCCCCCCCCCCCGTTTCCTACCAGCCGTCATGTTCTTGGTCAGACTGAAGGTGACTTTCTTGGACTTGCAGGTCACCTGTGGAGACACAGAAGATGATCACGTCAATGGGGGACCCACCATGAACTTGGCCCCAGGACAGGAACATCATTAACCCCAGTTGGGTTACGCTCCCTCACCCAGACCAATCCCACATCACCGTACCTGCCTTCCTCTACCCTTTGCGGGTTTGACATATACAGGTTTAGGGGCCGCCGCTCTCTGGAAAGTCACAAAGTCCTGGACGATGGAGGGTACGTCTGGTGGAGTAACCATCCTCTCCGCTTTATTACTAATGGACTGTAGGAAAGCAGGACAGAGACGGTACGTGAGCTGTGCAATGCTGTGAACATTCCTAGCGTTGCTATGAGATACCCACTGACCTTCCTCCTGCTGCGGGTGATCCGCCGCCTCCTCAATAACGCACTCTGTAGCGGCATGACGCGGAGCCCCAGTCTGAGCAGGCAGCAGCGGCGCCTTCTCACCCGGCTCTTCAGAGGTGGATTATCCTTATCCCCCGTATGTGATGTGGGTTCCCCTTCTGTGGTGGGTGTCTCAGTAACTCCGTTCAGCTTGGGGTGAGCGCTGTCCACCTGAATGGCGGCCAGACGCTTCTTCTTACATTTCTTCTTGGCTGGAGGGACATCTGCGCTCCCCGATGGCGCCTGAGGTTCTTCAGACACCAGAGCTGCTCGCAGGCGCTTCCCCTTCTTAAGCGGCTCAGAGACCTCGCCCTCAGAATCTGAGGAAAAGCGGGCAACATTCTTAGAGGATGTAATTTAGGATCCCTAGGGGAGGCTTAGGGCTGAGCAGCCAGAGGGAGGGTTGGCTTAGATCCAGTTGACAGATTGGGCTGGGGGGACAGAGATGGGGCTGGGCTGAGGCAGTGGGACAGACGGGGCTGGGCCGAGGGAGGCAGGGGACCGACGGGGCTGGGCCGAGGGAGGCAGGGGACCGACGGGGCTGGGCCGAGGGAGGCAGGGGACAGACGGGGCTGGGCCGAGGGAGGCAGGGGACAGACGGGGCTGGGCCGAGGGAGGCAGGGGACCGACGGGGCTGGGCCGAGGGAGGCAGGGGACCGACGGGGCTGGGCCGAGGGAGGCAGGGGACCGACGGGGCTGGGCCGAGGGAGGCAGGGGACCGACGGGGCTGGGCCGAGGGAGGCAGGGGACCGACGGGGCTGGGCCGAGGGAGGCAGGGGACAGACGGGGCTGGGCCGAGGGAGGCAGGGGACAGACGGGGCTGGGCCGAGGGAGGCAGGGGACCGACGGGGCTGGGCCGAGGGAGGCAGGGGACCGACGGGGCTGGGCCGAGGGAGGCAGGGGACCGACGGGGCTGGGCCGAGGGAGGCAGGGGACCGACGGGGCTGGGCCGAGGGAGGCAGGGGACCGACGGGGCTGGGCCGAGGGAGGCAGGGGACCGACGGGGCTGGGCCGAGGGAGGCTGGGGACCGACGGGGCTGGGCCGAGGGAGGCAGGGGACAGACGGGGCTGGGCCGAGGGAGGCAGGGGACAGACGGGGCTGGGCCGAGGGAGGCAGGGGACCGACGGGGCTGGGCCGAGGGAGGCAGGGGACCGACGGGGCTGGGCCGAGGGAGGCAGGGGACCGACGGGGCTGGGCCGAGGGAGGCAGGGGACCGACGGGGCTGGGCCGAGGGAGGCAGGGGACCGACGGGGCTGGGCCGAGGGAGGCAGGGGACCGACGGGGCTGGGCCGAGGGAGGCTGGGGACCGACGGGGCTGGGCCGAGGGAGGCAGGGGACCGACGGGGCTGGGCCGAGGGAGGCAGGGGACCGACGGGGCTGGGCCGAGGGAGGCAGGGGACCGACGGGGCTGGGCCGAGGGAGGCAGGGGACCGACGGGGCTGGGCCGAGGGAGGCAGGGGACCGACGGGGCTGGGCCGAGGGAGGCAGGGGACCGACGGGGCTGGGCCGAGGGAGGCAGGGGACCGACGGGGCTGGGCCGAGGGAGGCAGGGGACCGACGGGGCTGGGCCGAGGGAGGCAGGGGACCGACGGGGCTGGGCCGAGGGAGGCAGGGGACCGACGGGGCTGGGCCGAGGGAGGCAGGGGACCGACGGGGCTGGGCCGAGGGAGGCAGGGGACCGACGGGGCTGGGCCGAGGGAGGCAGGGGACCGACGGGGCTGGGCCGAGGGAGGCAGGGGACCGACGGGGCTGGGCCGAGGGAGGCAGGGGACCGACGGGGCTGGGCCGAGGGAGGCAGGGGACCGACGGGGCTGGGCCGAGGGAGGCAGGGGACCGACGGGGCTGGGCCGAGGGAGGCAGGGGACCGACGGGGCTGGGCCGAGGGAGGCAGGGGACCGACGGGGCTGGGCCGAGGGAGGCAGGGGACCGACGGGGCTGGGCCGTTCTCTGCCAGATTTGGATATCTTTGCGCCCCCAAACACCCTATTATCCTCACGTACCCGGTAACATCACTTACTCATCGCCAGCTTCTCTTGAGCTTTCTTCATTCTTCTGTGAAACCTCCAGCTGCTAAATTCCTCGTCATCTTCATCCGTGGAGACTTCTTCTGGGAGGTCATCGTGGGGAAAGATACCTAAGGAGGAACACAGAGAGGATGGGCGCCGGCCCTCACACTAGGACGGCAGGGCGCCGGCCCTCACACTAGGACGGCAGGGCGCCGGCCCTCACACTAGGACGGCAGGGCGCCGGCCCTCACACTAGGACGGCAGGGCGCCGGCCCTCACACTAGGACGGCAGGGCGCCGGCCCTCACACTAGGACGGCAGGGCGCCGGCCCTCACACTAGGACGGCAGGGCGCCGGCACCGGGCCTTACACTAGTACGGTGTGTGTGCGGTACATAGCTGCGTGTGCGCGGTGGGGGGGGTGTTTATCACACACACATATGTCCCGAATACCAAATAAAAGATGTCCTTACTCTGGGTGCAGGGGAGGGAGGGGGGGGGGGGGTGTAGATGAGAGGAGCACTAACCTTCTGACAGGTCTTTAAACCTAGAAAACGAGATTGTGAAAAATAAAATTAATACAAATAACAGGCCCCTCCCCCACCAATCACAGGTGCTCCCCGCTACCCCCTCCCCCACCAATCACAAGCAGAGGAGCTCCCCGTCCCCTCCCCCACCAATCACAGGCAGAGGTGCTGAAAAACCATCTCCCCCGACAATCAGAGGTGCTCCCCGCTACCCCCTCCCCCACCAATCACAGGCAGAGGTGCTCCCCATCTCCATCCTACCACAATACGCAGCCCCCCATGCACTACACTTACCTTTTCACCAGCCAGTACAGAGTCTTGCGGTTTCGTGCAGGGACATTTTTCTTACTTGCAAATGTGAATAGTCTATCCGATAGCGCCTGATAGTCAAACTGAGAGCGGGAGACATAGTATGTAACACTGTCATTATATTATAGGCAGAGGCCGCAGTACTCTATTACACCTACGTACGACAGGACGGAGGGATACATGACGGGAGCACATTATAGGCAGAGGCCGCCGTGCTCTATTACACCTACGTACGACAGGACGGAGGGATACATGACGGGAGCACATTATAGGCAGAGGCCGCAGTACTGTATTACACCTACGTACAACAGGACGGAGGGATACATGACGGGAGCACATTACAGGCAGAGGCCGCCGTACTGTATTACACCTACGTACGACAGGACGGAGGGGTTACATGACGGGAGCACTTTACAGGCAGAGGCCGCCGTGCTCTATTACACCTACGTACGACAGGACGGAGGGATACATGACGGGAGCACATTATAGGCAGGGGCCGCAGTACTCTATTACACCTACGTACGACAGGACGGAGGGATACATGACGGGAGCACATTATAGGCAGAGGCCGCCGTGCTCTATTACACCTACGTACGACAGGACGGAGGGGAACATGACGGGAGCACATTATAGGCAGGGGCCGCAGTACTGTATTAAACCTACGTATAACAGGACGGAGGGTAACATGACGGGAGCACATTACAGGCAGAGGCCGCAGTACTGTATTACACCTACGTACAACAGGACGGAGGGGAACATGACGGGAGCACATTACAGGCAGAGGCCGCCGTACTGTATTACACCTACGTACGACAGGACGGAGGGTTACATGACGGGAGCACATTATAGGCAGAGGCCGCAGTACTCTATTACACCTACGTACGACAGGACGGAGGGTTACATGACGGGAGCACATTATAGGCAGAGGCCGCCGTGCTCTATTACACCTACGTACGATAGGACGGAGGGGAACATGACGGGAGCACATTATAGGCAAAGGCCGCAGTACTGTATTACACCTACGTACGACAGGACGGAGGGGAACATGACGGGAGCACATTATAGGCAGAGGCCGCCGTGCTCTATTACACCTACGTACGACAGGACGGAGGGGAACATGACAGGAGCACATTACAGGCAGAGGCCGCACTGTATTACACCTACGTACGACAGGACGGAGGAATACATGACGGGAGCACATTATAGGCAGAGGCCGCCGTGCTCTATTACACCTACGTACGACAGGACGGAGGGATACATGACGGAAGCACATTATAGGCAGAGGCCGCAGTACTGTATTACACCTACGTACGACAGGACGGAGGAATACATGACGGGAGCACATTATAGGCAGAGGCCGCAGTACTCTATTACACCTACGTACGACAGGACGGAGGGATACATGACGGGAGCACATTATAGGCAGAGGCCGCCGTGCTGTATTACACCTACGTACGACAGGACGGAGGAATACATGACGGGAGCACATTATAGGCAGAGGCCGCCGTACTCTATTACACCTACGTACGACAGGACGGAGGAATACATGACGGGAGCACATTATAGGCAGAGGCCGCAGTACTCTATTACACCTACGTACGACAGGACGGAGGGATACATGACGGGAGCACATTATAGGCAGAGACCGCCGTGCTCTATTACACCTACGTACGACAGGACGGGAGCACATTACAGGCAGAGGCCGCCGTGCTCTATTACACCTACGTACGACAGGACGGAGGGGAACATGACGGGAGCACATTACAGGCAGAGGCCGCCGTGCTCTATTACACCTACGTACGACAGGACGGGAGCACATTATAGGCAGAGGTCGCCGTGCTCTATTACACCTACGTACGACAGGACGGAGGGGAACATGACGGGAGCACATTATAGGCAGAGGCCGCCGTGCTCTATTACACCTACGTACGACAGGACGGGAGCACATTATAGGCAGAGGTCGCCGTGCTCTATTACACCTACGTACGACAGGACGGAGGGGAACATGACGGGAGCACATTATAGGCAGAGGCCGCAGTACTGTATTACACCTACGTACGACAGGACGGAGGGGAACATGACGGGAGCACATTATAGGCAGAGGTCGCCGTACTGTATTACACCTACATAGGACATGAGGGGAGCACATTATAGGCCAGGGCTCGACAAAACCCGGGGGCCAGGTCGCCATGGCGACCAGGTTCTGCTTCCTGGCGACCAGATTTGCCAGGAAGCAGAACCCCCGGGCAGAGTGGGGGGCTTGAATTATTGACGGCAGCGGGTCCCGCTGTGGGTTATCTGGTTAGAATTAACAGCCAGTGCGGTGTCAGCAGCCGGCACAGTGGTGCACATACGGCAGCCGCTGTATCAGAGCAGGACAGCGGCGTCCCCATTTCAAACTAGAGCAGGAAGAGAGCTGACTGACAGCAGCAATCCTTACACTGAGCACATGTACCGGGCAAATCAGACGGCACACAGCAGCAGCCTGCGCCACCTGGTGAGCCGCCCGCCGCCACTGACACCCGCAGCCAGCGCCACGCTACGTACATGAGTGTCCTGTCCATGAGCCTAGAGCCCGCTGCGCGTCTCCCTATGCTGCCGCCTGGTACCTAGAACCCACCATCTTCTAGGAGCAGAGACACAGCGGCTCCCTGGGACCCTGCAAGCCAGGGGCGGTGTGAGGAGAGCAATCCCCTGCCCCCCCCCCCCACGCGACATCTCATCCTCCCTGCCCGATCACCACCTGCGCCCAGACCAGCATGTGCCAGCACCTCCCCGGAGCCCTACAGCTCCAGCATCGCCAGCTCCGTCTGCATGTCCCCCTATAGCAGCACCGCGGGCACCTCCTGCGGCAAGGACCACAGCGGCAAGAAGAACGTGAACTGCTTCAACAGAGATGTCTGTGCCTCTCTCACACTGCCACTCACTTTCACCCATTTTCCATCGGTCTCCCTGTCACTCACTGCTTATCATCTCTCTCGGTCACCCTTTATTTTTTTTACCCACTTTTGGCCACCCCTGCCTCTCCCTGTCCATCACTGCCTCCATCATCCACTATGGTGCCCCCCCTCATTTTTATTCTCGATCTGTTCCTGCCTGGCATCAAGCAAGAAACCCATAGCAATGAGCATATAGGTAAGCGGCACTGATGTGGCATAATGTGTAATGGGCATTACAGCGTGGTATTAAATGTAATGGGCATTAGAGTTTTGTGGCATAATATGTAATGGGCATTATGGTGTTTGGTTTGCCGTGTAATAGGCATTACGGCGTGTGGTATGTGTAATGGGCATTATAGTGTGTGGTATAGTATGCAATAGGTTTTACAGCCTGTGGCATAAACATAATGGGCGGTATTCAATTAGCCTGATTCGCCATGTTTTTATGGCGAATTTGTGCTGTTTGGCGAATTTCTGACTAAAACGGTGAATCACCCTATTCAATGACCACATGGCGAATACATTTGAAGGTTTTTTTCGCCATGATTCACCGAGTAGCAATCGCTATCTTTTTATGGAGAAGTGGAATGTGAACTTTTAAAATAAAGTGTTTTGTTTTTAACATTTGGTGTCAAAAAATCAGGAATTTTATTCTGAGGAGGGGCATGCTATTTTTATTCATGTGCTGTAAGCACATGAATATATATTTAATTTAAAAAAAAATATTTTTTTACACAGCAGCCAGCAAGGGGCACCGGAGCCGAGCCGCTCATTACATATTCATATATTCACTGCACCTGATCGTTACGATCGGGTATAGTGAATATACGGTCCCCTGCTGGCACCCCCGGGGGGCAGCCTGTGCTGCCTGGCACCCGGGGAGCCCACCTCCCCCCCACAAACGTTCTGGGGCAGGCAGAGAGACTTCCATCTCCCTGCCTGCCACGGTCCTCAGGCTCCCTGCGGCGTTCGCCGCAGGAGCTCATATTCGCCGGTCAGGGGCAGCGAGCCCCTGACTCGTTGAATACCGGAGACGGCGAGGCTCCGGAACGTGGCGAATGTGCAGCGAATCCTAAAAAGGATTCGCTGCACCTCGCAGGTATTCTCATTGAATACCGCCCAATGTGTAATGGGCATTGTTGCAAGTGGTGTAATATGTAATGGGTGTGACGTGTAATAGGCATTATGTTTTTTACTTTTTGGCGCGCACTGTCCCTATTTTTTGTATTTTTGGCTCCTACACTTTTATCCTGGCTCCTAATTTTTTTTTTTAATTTGTCAAGCCCTGTTATAGGCAGAGGCTGCTGTACTCTATTACACCTACGTACGACATGACGGGAGCTCACTATAGGCAGAGGTCGCTGTACTCTATTACACCTACGTACGACATGACGGGAGCACACTATAGGCAGAGGCCGCTGTACTCTATTACACCTACGTACAACATGACGGGAGCACATTACAGGCAGAGGCCGCTGTACTCTATTACACCTACGTACGACAGAACAGGGGGGAAGGGGGGTACAGGATGGGAGCACATTATAGAGGCCGCTGTACTCCGTTACACCCATAGGTGGCAGCAAGGAGCTCAGGTAACATTTACCAGGTGGGTAAACACTACAGGAGACAGGTAATGAGTGATGTCACACACAAGCCAATATCACTAACATACATTGTATACATCTGTAATAGGCAGGATCATCCCACTGGCCACATACCTGCAGTACAGGTCCAATATCCTCACTGTCCTGTGCTGGATCTCCCGCAGATTCTGCACCTGTGGGTGGAAACAGCAAGAGTAAGATGATCAGTGAGGAGGCTGTGTGTGTATGTGTGGGCAGTAGGTGTGTGTACGTGGGGGGATCTCACCATTAGATGGACTGGCAGTAGGTATGATAGGTAGGGTGGGGTGGGTGGGTGGGGGGGATCTCCCCATTAAATGGGCAGTAGGTGTGTTTAGGTGGGGGATCTCCCCATTAGACGGATGGGCAGTAGGTGTGTTTAGGTGGGGGGGGGGGGATCTCCCCATTAGATGGATGGGCAGAAGGTGTGTGTAGGTGTGTGTGTGTGTGTGTGTGTGGGGGGGGTCGTCTCCCCATTAGGTGGGCAGTAGGTGTGTGTAGGTGGGGGGGGGAGGATTTCACCATTAAATGGTCGGGCTGTAGGGTTGTGTGTAGGTGGGAGGGGGGGATCTCACTATTAGATGGGTGGGCACTAGGTGTGTGTAGGTGGGGGGGGATTTCCCCATTAGATGGTCGGGCACTAGGTGTGTGTAGGTGGGGGGGGGGGGGGGGGGGATTTCACCATTAGATGGATGGGCAGCAGGTGTGTGTAGGTGGGGGGGGGGGGGGATCTCACCATTAGATGGATGGGCAGTAGGTGTGTGTAGGTGTGTGTGTGGGGGGGTGTCTCACTATTAA
>NC_139218.1:1972341-1991102 GCF_055691185.1 Crinia signifera | reverse complement strand
TATGTTTTGTGCTGTGTTAAGTCCATAGATATAATACTCCTGTGGTATCTGTGATAATCTTGTATAAACTCCAGAGCCTGTTTGTGCTATCAGACATAAGCACTGCAGAGGGTTTCATTGAACCAGCTCGCAGCATTGTCTCACTCTTGAGTGGAATACAACAATTGACAGCAGAAGCGAATACATCATAAACAATGTTGCGGATATGTTACAGAATTAGCAGGATCTGATATCTGATACCAGAGACTGAAAATCCATCTGCGCGGATAACAATTAAACTAGAGACAAACTACACACGGTATCCCCGCATGTGCTGTTTTTAAACACGCACTTTGTTCTTTTTTTATATTTCGCAATTTTTAAGCCATTTAAATAATAAAAGGTTATAAGGGGATTTTGTACTTACTGTTAAATCCTTTTCTCAGACTCCATAGGTGACACTGGAGAGTTACAGTGGGGAATAGAAGGCGACCACAGGGAGCTTGGGCACTTTAGAATAAATTAATAGTGACTAACTCCTCCCCTTCTACTTCCCTCTCCTAGGCAGTCTAGGTATGTGCCCGGAGGGAGCTGGAAGAAAGAAAAAAAAAAACACACTTCCGAGAGGAGGTCAAACATAACATAACAAGTCACACATACACTCACATAGAGTGAAAATATAGTTTGAAGTAGCATTCATAACAGAATGAACCCATCCATAAAAAACTTAGTAAAACTCAGAATTCAGACTAAGTATAACAGTCTCTTAACTTCAGGTAACTGAACCAACCTGAAACCAAACAGTAAAAAGGAGAGACAGCGTCGGGTGGGCGTCCAGTGTCACCTATGGAGTCTGAGAAAAGGATTTAACAGTAAGTACAAAATCCCCTTTTCTCTTTCCTCCACTAGGTGACACTGGAGAGTTACAGTGGGGACGTTTCCTTGAGCTCCCAACACGGGTGGGATGACGCTGAGAGCCCCTTAACACAGAACGGCCAAACCGCGAAGCAGCTGCCGCAAATGTGTCGAACCTGTAAAAGCGGACAAAGGTCTTCTGACCAGACCACGTAGCCGCTCTACATAGATCCTGTATAGAAACTCCACGGGCAGCCGCCCAGGAGGTACCCACCGACCTTGTAGAATGGGCGGATATCGAAGAAGGTGGCACTCTAGAGGAAGCCACATAAGCTTGACGAATTGTCAACCTGATCCACCTGGCCAGGGCCTGCTTAGAAGCGGCCAACCAGGACGCAGAGAGTCATAGAGGACAAACAAAGCATCCGACTTACGTACAGACTCCGTTCTGGCCACGTAAATGCGCAAGGCCCGGACCACGTCTAGCGCCCTAGACTCCTCTGAGTCCTCCCGAAAGGCCGGCACCATAATAGGTTGGTTAATGTGGAATGCCGAGACCACCTTCGGGAGAAAAACACTAGAGGTGCGCAGCTCCGCTCTATCCTCGTGAAAACGCAAGAAGGGTGCCTTACAAGAGAGAGCACTCAGTTCCGACACCCTTCTGGCCGAGGCCAAGGCCAACAGTAAGACAGTCTTCCAAGTGACATATGTTAGGTCCACCTCCTCCATGGGTTCAAACATAGAGGACTGGAGGAAGGCCAGTACCAAGTCCAAGTCCCATGGAGCAGTAGGAGGCCTGAAGGGAGGTTGCAGCCACAACACCCCCTGGAAAGAAAGTCTGTACCTGAGGAAGAAGAAGCTAGCTTCCTCTGGAAAAAAATGGAGAGGGTGGATACTTGAACCTTCAAGGACCCCAGCCGGATTCCTGAGGACAGGCCCTTCTGTAAGAACAGCAGCAACCTGGCCAACTTGAAGTTCACAGGAGAGACCCTCCTGGATTCACACCAGGCCACATAGGCCCTCCAGATGCGATGGTAGTGCACCGAGGTAACCTGCTTTCTAGCCCCTATCATGGTTGGTATTACCGCTTGCGGGATCCCTGCTTTCCTCAAGATGGACCTCTCAACAGCCATGCCGTCAAATGTAGATGTTGTAAGTTGGGACAGGTGAACGGACCCTGTGTTAGCAGGTCGTCGCAGAGAGGTAGGGGCCACGGTTCGTCTACTAACAGGCCTGTTAGAACTGTGTACCACGACCGGCGAGGCCAGTCTGGAGCAATGAACAGCACTGTCACCGACTCCCGTCGGATTCTCTGCAGAACCCAAGGGATGAGAGGCACTGGAGGAAAGATGTAAAGAAACTGATCCGTCCAGGGTGCCGTGAGAGCGTCCACTGCCACCGCCTGTGGATCTCTTGTCCGAGCGCAGTACCGGGGCAACTGGTGGTTGTGTCTGGAGGCCATCATGTCTATCTGCGGACAACCCCACCGATGAGTCAAGGTCTGGAAGACCTGAGGATTCAGACACCCCTCTCCGTGATGGACGTCTCGGCGGCTGAGGTAGTCTGCCTCCCAGTTTTCCACGCCTGGTATGAAAATGGCAGACACGGCCCCTGCGTGCTCCTGCACCCAGCAAAGAATCCTCTTCACCTCTCTCATCGCTGCACGGCTGCAAGTGCCTCCTTGCTTGTTTATGCAAGCCACAGCCATGGCGTTGTCTGACTGCACTCTGATGTCCTTGTTCCGGAGAACGACTTCCGCTTGGAGGGCGGCATAGTATACCGCTCGGAGTTCCAGCACATTGATGGACATCTGTGCTTCCTCCGGGGTCCCTGGAAGTGGAGGCCCAGCGTGACCGCTCCCCAGCCCCTGAGGCTGGCGTCCGTGGTGAGGAGCGTCCAGTTGTGTATGGCGAACCTTCGCCCCTCCTGAAGGTTGCTGGAGTCGAGCCACCACGCCAGTGATGCTCGAGCCTGATGGGAAAGAGAGATTCGCTGATGTAGAAAAAGGTGCGAACCTGTCCACTGGCGGAGCAGACACAGATGAAAGGGGCGAGAACGAAACCGCCCGTACTGCACCGCCTCGAACGTGGCCACCATCCTTCCCAGCAGCCTTGTGCAGAGGAGGACTGAGACCGTCCGATGCTGCAGCACCAGGCGAACCGCTTCCTGCAAGGACAATATCTTGTCCATGGGAAGGAAAACTCTTCTCTGGACCGTGTCCAAGGTCATCCCTAGGAACAGAATCCTCTGCGATGGGGTCAGTTGTGACTTCTGGATGTTGAGCATCCAGCCATGGGACTCCAGAGTCTGACGTGTCAGGTGGATGTTGTGCAGAAGGATTTCCTTGGACGGAGCCTTCAACAGGAGGTCGTCCAAGTAAGGGACAATGGTAACTCCTTGAGCCCTGAGTATCTCCATCATGACAGCCATCACTTTGATAAATACCCGAGGCGCAGAGGAGAGGCCGAATGGAAGGGCTCGGAACTGCAGGTGACAGTTCTGGACAGCAAACGCAGGTATGCCTGGTGAGGAGGCCAGATGGGGATATGCAGGTATGCATCTTTTATGTCGATGGATACGAGAAACTCCCCCGGTTCCAGGCCTGCAATGACTGACTGCAGTGACTCCATCTTGAAGCGAGTGAACCGCAGAAACGGATTGAGCTGCTTTAGGTTCAAGATGGGCCTTACAGAGCCGTCCGGCTCTGGGAACCAGAAAAAGGCTGGAATAGAATCCCTTTGCCTTTTCCGGTTCCGGGACTGGGATAACCACCCCCAGGTCCCTGAGCTTTTGAATGGCGGCCTGCAAGGCCCTGCCTTTTTCTTGAGAAGCTAGCAAACCTGTGGGAAAGAAACGTAGAGGAGGAGGCAACAAGAAATCTATCTGCCACCAGGTCCTTTACCCATGCGTCCTGGCATGACCTGGCCCAAGCCTGATGGTAAAACAGCAGCCGGCCCCCCACCCTGTGTTCCAGACAGGGACTGGGAGAGTCATGCCGAGGGCTTTGAGGTAACCTTTGCATCCAAGATTGAAGCGCTGGCTGAACCTCTGCCTCTTCCTCGGAAGCCTCTGGAACTGGTAGCCGTTCCCCCTAGACCTACCCCTGAATCTGGGGGTGGGCCGAAATGACCGAAAGGACTGCCTCCAGAAGTTGGAAAGGACCTACGTGGGGGAGGGGCTGCTGTAGGCAGGAACTGAGACTTACCCCCCGTAGCCTGTGAGATCATCTTGTCCAGCTCTGGACCAAGAGCGCCTCACCAGCAAAGGGTAATGCTTCCACCGCCTTCTTGGAGTCGGCGTCTGCATTCCACTGTCTCAACCAAAGAGTACGGCGAGCAGAAACTGAGAGAGCAGAAATACGGGCCGCAAAGCATACAAACATCTGAAGAGGCTTCTACCAAGTAACCTGCAGCCTCCCGTATGTGTTCCACTAAGAGCAACATATCACTTGCCCCTGGGTCTAGAGAGGAGGCCACCTGGGATGCCCATACCTCCATGGCCCTATTGACCCAACATCCCACTTGTGCTGGCCTTTGTAAAGGACCAGCGGCCGAATAAATATTCTTCAGGGCACTCTCTAACCGCCTATCAGACACATCTTTAAGGGTAGAGGCTCCCGGAATGGGCAACACTGTCTTTTTGGACAAGCATGATACTGAAGAATCAACAGCAGGTGGCGTTTCACATGACTTCCTAGCATCCTTAGGAAAGGGATAGGCAGTGAAAAACCTCTGGGACACCTGAAACTTTTTGTCTGGGTGTAACCAGGCTTTCTGCAAGTGTTCATCCAGCTCCTCTGAGGCTGGGAAATATGCAGACTGTTTCTGCTTTTTAGCAAACACTGAGGGGCACGCAGCAGGCCTCTCTTCCTCCGTGACATTGAGGGTTAACCGGACTGCTTGTATCAAGTCCTCTAGACCCTGAGAGGGGACATCAGTGTCCTGTAACAGAGGAGCCTCGGGCTCAGCCTCAGGCTCATGAAATTCACCCTCCTCTAGAGCTGGCATGTCATCATCTGTATCATCTAACAGAGGGACCTGAGGAAACATCCTATTAGCAGAAGCCAGTCTAGGGGGAGGGGGTGTAGAGGGGTCTGCTTGTAATGCTCTAGACAGACCCTCAACGGCAGAGGTTAATTCTGCCTGCTGATCCCTGGCTGCATCCCTATCTTGTCTGGCCGAAGATAACTCAGAAGCTGAGAAATCACTACAGGCAACTGGGAAGCCCATACAGGTGTATCCTGCCCCGATGTTGATGGATTGGGGGCTGGGGATGCAGCACATGAGGGACATAAAATGGCGCCCTCCGCGTGTGGCGCAAACTTATTGCTGCACTTCTTGCAAGCAATCTTTTTAGTAGCCCCACCGGCCATCATACACTCATCAATCTTTCACAGAGAAGAGAGAAAGGTGCAAATACCGGACAGGAGAGGAGGTATAGAAAAAAGCAGAGTCTGCCACAAGCCCGATACGCGCACTGTATATAAATATAATCTTGCGCCGGCTAAGGGACCTTTTTGGACTCAGTCCAAGCCGCCCTGACCTCCTATGTCCCGCTGTGACTCACTGAACCAGGGTCACCGGCACTTCACAGACACCTCGAGGGAGCCGCGGATCACGCTGCTGCTTCAATGGCTGCCGCTCCTACAAAGAAGGAGGAAGCGGAAGTGCCCAGCATGCCGCGCTCTACTCCGCTCCTCACTAATGGCGCTGTATTTAAAAGTGCGCTGCCGCGTCTTTTACACTGAATCCCCCGCTAACGGGGGATCAGTGCAATACTTACTCCTGCCTTGGCTGTCGGGTGCGGCGTGCTGACTGGTCCTCGAGGCGCGCTGCGAGCAGCGGCGACGGGACCTCAGGATCTGTGGATCCTGCAGCCAGGTACCGGAGGCAAGCTGCATGCAGCTGCGACCGGACCCGCTGACAGCGCCCTCGTTGCAGGCAGGTAGGGACAGGGGGCTACCTGCCTGTCCTCTTGCTGATTGCAGATCATAATTATATTAAAAAATAAAAAAGCCCAGGAGTGAGCATTGAACGCACCCAGCTCCCGCAGGGCACATGCTAAGACTGGGTAGGAGAGGAAGAAGAAGGGGAGGAGTTAGTCACTGTTAATTTATTCTAAAGTGCCCAAGCTCCCTGTGGTCGCCTTCTATTCCCCACTGTAACTCTCCAGTGTAACTCTCCAGTGTCACATAGTGGAGGAAAGAGAAATTTAATTGTATTCTTCTTGTGGTGCACCATATTCTGACACATATGTTCTGTCTAAACAAATTTATCTACAGTTCTGTGTCCATGGTAGCACACCCCTGGATACTCTTTCAATCTACATAGGAACCCTGTAGGGGTAACTACTCCGCCAGCCCAGCAAAGTAGATGGCACTGTTGCAGTGTGAACTGTAATAAAGCTTGCTGAGATCTTACCGCAGAATAAAACGTGTGGGGTTTATGAGTATAAAGCAATACTCATCTCACTACAGCCTATCATCTGCTGCATTGATATACACAACAACAAGTGAGCTGCTACCCAGAGATCGGCTGGTATAAGAGACGGTGTGACAGCATCAGGAGTATTGAGGAATCTATGAATGAAGGAGATTTACAGAACCTAATGGATACAGGCTTATCAGTTGCCCTTTACTTTGTATCATAGGGACTATCTTCTATAGCCGTTATTTAATATCCATTGAAGCTGGACTATAAGAACCTGCTGATCTGAACATATGATTCAGTAGGTCATTCTTTTTTTTTTTTTTTTTTGAAATTATGTTTATTTAGAACAAGGAATAAGCATTACAACAAGGTAAACATCTAGAGTTTCATATATGGACATGGTGGGGCCATCACAGATGAGCCTGTCACCAGGTCAGAATTTAACATTGGGTTAACGCGTTGGGCCACATAGGTCTTAGCAAGTTAAATATACAGTGCTGAGGGAAATCACATATCTCTCTCCATGGTCTATGCGTTTTCTACGTAATATGTTACTCCAGATTAGCATTGAGTTATCACACATCATACCCTTGTCCTAACTTTTCTAATATTTTCGAACTGGTGGAACATAAATATAACATTGAACAAACTCTATAGGGGGGGGTGGGGAGGAAAGGGAAAGACAGAGGGAAGAGAGGGGGGGGGGGTAGGGGGGGGGGTGTAGCCTTTTAGTCTCTCATTCAACTCTTCATGGGATCATCCTCAAAGAGGGGGGGTTATAGCTAAAGTGCATTCTCAGGTAACTCTAGAAGTTTGCAGATTTCGCTTTTCTGAGCTGGAGGGCGGCTGTTGATAAAGGGGGCCCAGGTCAGGCAGAATTTCACATGGGAAGTAGGAGAAGAGTTTCTCAAGAGGTCATATTTGTCATAGTATAAATATTTGAGGAGTAAGGTTTCTATCTCTGTCACCGTCGGTAGGTGGGGGGTTATCCATGAGTTAAGTATGGCTTTCTTGGCCACTGTGACCAGGAGGGTGAGGATAGGTATGAGTCTAGACGTGGGGGGTGGTATTGGCCATGTTTCGAAATTAGCAAACAGTAGGGGAAGAGGATCAAGGGTTGCTTCGAAATGAAAATTGCATCTTATATATGTTACCACTTTGTTCCAAAATCTCGCTATGTGCCTGCAGGACCAAAAGTTGTGAATGAACGAAGCTTTTGGAGAGCGGCACTTCAAGCATGTACCATCCTCGTCCTCTACGAAAAAGCTTCGTTGATGTTGAGACACGTATGCTCTATGTATAAATTTTATATGGACTTCCTGTAGCACTGACGATTTCAGTGTCCTCAGCGTTTGTTGGTGATGTGAAAACATCTGGTTTAAATCTGTTAATAAAACATTATCTTTCGTCCATGAGTCTATTATTTGTTTATGATATTTGGCTCCTGGAAGGGCCACAATATGGTCATAGAATAGTTTGGGTTTGAACTTACCCTTTTGGAATTTGGCCACAGCTCCGGTTACTATCAACGTAGCAGGCTCAGCTTGTTGAAGTGGAGGGAGGGATCGGGTGTAGTGGCTGAGTTGTAGGAGAGGGAATGTAGAGGAATGTGTGAAGTTAAATAATCTCTGTAGTTCAGTAATAGTGTGAGGGTGCCCTCCTGGGTCAAACACCTGAGAGATGCTTTTTAATCCTTTGTGGATTAAGCGTTAGAAGCCCGTGCAGTCCAGGCTGGGGGGGAATGCGGGGTTGCCCCATAGAGACATCCATGGTGTGTTTAGTGGGGAGAAACCTAGGGCTTTTGTGATTGACCACCAGGCGGAGTGAATGTCTATGAAGAGTTTGTTTTGGGATATCTGTTTGGGTAGTTTCGTTTTGGGAATGTGTAGTAGGGCGTTTGGGGAGAAGGGCGCAAAAAGGGCACAGTCCAAGTCATAATCTGAGTAAGTTCCTGTTTCTGTTAGCCATCCCAATGCGAATCTACATAAGAGGGATTTCGAGTAAAGTTTGAGGTCTGGGATATTTAGGCCTCCCAAATGTTTGGGAGTGTGGAGTTTGTGTAAGGCTATTTTAGCTCTTTTCCCATTCCACAAGAATTTTGTTATTTTGGAGTTTATCTTTTTCACATCAGTGTTAGAGATTTTCATGGGGATCATTTGGAGGACGTATAGGAGTCTGGGGATTATAATTGATTTGATGACCTCCGCTCTTCCCAGCAGAGACAGGGGTAGGTTCACCCATGTTTCCATGGTGTTCGTCATTTGTACTATCAGGGGCTCGAAGTTACAGATGTATAACTTGTCTAGCCGGTCTGGAATTTGGATTCCTAGATATTTTATCTGCGTGGACTGGTGTTTAATCTTATATAGGTCTGAGTCTGCCGGGAAGAGCGGGGGGGGGGCCTTTTAACATTAGGAGTTCGGATTTGGTTATATTAATTTTGTAGCCTGAAAAAGAGCTAAAGTTTCGAATTAATTTGAGGGCCTCAGGTAGGGAGTGTTCAGGGGACGTGAGAAAGAGGAGCATGTCATCAGCGAATAGTGAGACGCGTAGATCAACATTTCCTATTTTGATGCCTCCAAATGTGGGGGTTTGGCGTAGAGCGGTGGCTAGGGGTTCTAATGCTAGAGCAAAAAGTAGGGGGGATAATGGGCAACCTTGTCTAGTTCCGCGTTGTATGGGGAAAGGGTCAGAGAGTAAGCCGTTGCACATTATTCTGGAAGAGGAGTTAGTGTAGAGGGCGTGGATCAGATTGATAAATTTGTCAGGGATAGAAAATTTGCTTAAGGTGTCGAATAGGTGATCCCACAGGACCATGTCGAACGCCTTCTCCGCGTCCAGGGAGAGTATCGCCAGAGAGGCGTCCGACATGGATCCCCGGGCTTTATGTAGGGCTGATAATACCTTCCTGATGTTTGTTGCTGGATTACGGCCGGATATGAAGCCGGTCTGGTCTGGGTGTATCAGTGAAGGCATTAGGAGCTTCAGTCTTTCGGCTAGTATTTTGGTTAATATTTTGTAATCAATATCCAGGAGGGATATGGGTCTATATGAGCCCGGGTCAGACAGGTCTCGGCCTGCTTTCGGGAGAACTTTAATAGTGGCTAGATTGAAGTGGGGGGGGGCGTTGTTGGTGAGCATAATTTGGTTGAACACATCTTTTAATATGGGGGATATTTTTGGAGATAATAATTTATAGTAGTCAGGAGTGTATCCATCTGGGCCGGGGGCTTTCCCAGAATGTAATCCTGCAATAGCTTTTTGACTTCCTCTAGGGTAACGGGGGTAGACAGTGTATCGGCCTCCTGAGAGGTTAAGTGTGGTATGTGTAGGCCTTCCCAGAAGCGTTTGGCTTGGTCAGAGTCTGGGTGTGGGGCAGCATATAAAGCGGAGTAGAAGGAGGTCAAGGTTTGGGCAATTTGCTTATTAGAGATGGTCATGGTGCCATCAGGGCGCTTTAATGGGTGTATTACCGATGGGGCTTGGTGGCCTTTTAAAAGGTTGGATAGGAGTTTGCTCGATTTGTTGCCATATTTGTAAAAACGAGCATTGGAAGCAAAGGTATGTAGGGCTTCTGATTTTACAAATAAGGCTTCAAAGGTCGATTTTGCTTTTTGGTATTCCGTTTTGGTGCTTGGTGATGGGGCGTTTTTATATGTTACATATGCAAGGGATAGTTCTGATTGGGCTTTGGCAAATTCTTGGGCGATTGTCTTCTTTTGAAAAGAGGTATGTGATATGATTGCACCTCTCACTGTGGCCTTAGAGGCCTGCCAGAACAAAGCCGGGTTGGCAGATGCAGTGGGTTGGTTGTGAGAGGCGAAATCATCCCAGGCATTATGTACCACCTCTTTCAGAGAGGAGATACCATAAGATGGGACGGGCATCTCCAGGTAATAACTTCTCTCTTTTCCGGGGCTAAGCGTAATTTAAGCCATATAACTGCATGGTCGGATAAGGCTATGGGTTCAATAAATGAGGTGATTACTGCTGGAAAAGCAGAAGTGGAAAGGAGAATATAATCTATTCGTGATAGGGTTCCAGCAGAGGCGGAGAGGCATGTGAAGTCCTTCTCTGTGGGGTGAAACACCCTCCAGATGTCCATCAGTTGTAGGCTCTCAGCCAGTGCTGGGACCCCTAGTTTAGGTACCGATCTGTGGGTCGGGATTTGTTTGTCTAGGTCAGGGTCAGATATGAGATTAAGGTCACCGCAGAAAATGATTGGTAAGTGAATGTATGGGGTCAGGACCTTAATTAAATTTAGGAAAAACTGTTTAGAATAGGTGTTGGGGGCATAGATATTAAATATGTGGTATTGTGATTGGGCTATGGTGATACGGCAAAGGGTGTATCTACCTTCTGGGTCAGTGAGTAAGGTTTCAGCTGTGATCGGGAGTTGTTTTTTCGCCAGGATTGCCACTCCTCTGGATTTGGAGTTGTAGGAAGCTGAGGAAAGAACCTGCCAGTTGAGCATCCGGAGCTTGGCCGTTTCGGGTTGTGTGAGGTGGGTTTCCTGCAGGCACATAACATCGACATGGATCTTATTAAGATACATTAGTATTCTTTTCCTCTTTTGAGGAGAGTTGATCCCACCCACATTCCAGCTCCCCACTGTCAGAGTAGACATTTGTGGGGGCCGGGTGTGAATGGGATCAAGCCTAACATAGGTATCACATTTTTAGTTAAACAAGCATTGGAATTGGAGACATTATAACTACACCATAACAGGGGAAAAGGAAGGGCCAGGGGGAGGAAGAAGGGGGAGAGGGAAGAACTTATACAATAGACTTCCATAGGAGGAGACCGAGCGTCCTCTTCTTGCATCAGGAGGCTCAGGTTCACAGTAGGGGGTCGTTAAGGTAGCACCCCCACCAAGGCGCTACCTCCACACTGAACAATTTAAGAAATACAATATCTAGCTCTGAGGAGTATTCATTCGCATGAATACTTTTAAACTTTTTAACTTGTCGCCCGCCACAGGCGTGTATAGCAAAGGGAGGGAGGGACGGGGGGGGGGGGGGGGGGGAGTGGGGAGTGGCGTTATTAGAGTATGGCAACAGGGTCAGGGTGTAATACCAGGGGAGGGGAGGGGGGTCTCAGAATGTCACATAAAGATGTTGATTCAACTGTCCCTGATGGGTTCTCTTGGCAATCGGGTATCTTACAGTGATGTCGATCTCTCAGGTGAAGTCTTTCTGGTTTGTCAAGACAAACTGTTCATCTTGGATGTGAAGGGGGGTGTAGATCATAATAGAGTGGACGGGAGGAGAAAGGGTGGGAGTATAGGTGACAGATTAGGTTGGTCATCTCGGTAATGCACCTCACCTATCCACCTCCTTGCGTTGCTTTGTGACTAGGGGGGGGGGAAGGAGGGGGGGGGGGGGGGGTGGGGCGAGAGGTTACGTGTTGCTGAGGGTTGTTGCTCCAGGCAAGTGTCTCTCGGGGGTCTTGAGGTGTAAAGGGATTGGGTGGGTGAGGGGAAGATGATTAATTGAGGGAGTTCTTTCTTGGCAGCTGAATGTTGCATATGAGGGAGTTATTCCAGCTGATGCAGTCACGAATTTTCATCAGCCCAGGTATGATGTGGCCTGGATTCTTCTTCTTGGTCGGTAAGGAAAGCCTCAGCGTCCAGATGAGATGTGAAATATTTATATGAGTTATCCTTAAAGATGCGGAGTCTCGCTGGATATAGCATGGCAAATTTTACACCATCCCTGATTAACTTTGCACATGTGGGGGCGAAGTCTCTCCTTGCCTTGGATAGTTCGGCCGAAAAATCCTGAAAAATCAGGATTTTATGATCCTGCCAAGTGATATCCCTTTGTTTTCTTGATGCTGTCCATATTAGTTCCTTATGCAGGAAATTTAAGGGTTTGAATATCACAGCCCGTGGTTTGGCGCCATCTTGTGGGCGAAGTGAGCCTAATCTATGGGCTCTTTCTATAATGAGGTCCTCACATCTGTCTGCAATTTTTAAGAGGTCAGGGAGAGTCACTCTTATAAAATCAAAAAGATCTTGACCGTGAACTGATTCAGGCAGTCCTATGATTCGCAAGTTACACCTGCGCGAGCGGTTTTCAAAATCTTGGACTTTATTATGCAGGTAGGCTATTTCTTTCTGGGATTGCTTTGCTGCATCTTTCAGCTCAGCTATGTCATTAAAGTTCTCTGCAGCAGTCTGTTCAGTTGTTTGAATTCTGTGCTGCAGTTGTGTAATCTGCCCACTAATGTCTGCTGTGACTTCTTTTAATAGGGGACCTATGGCAGCCCTTATGGCAGCTACCATATCTCCATATGTCACTGGGGCCGTCATGGAGGGCAGTGGGGTGTCAGGAGCGCTGTACTCACTGTGCTGGGCTTCCTTGTCTGTGGCTGGGGAGCCAGGATTGCTGCAGATGGAGGTTTCTTTCTGCTTTGAGAGCGGGGAAGCAGGGGGAGCCGTCCGAGTCCCGGCGTCCGGCGCCATCTTGGATCCCGGGGGCGGCTTCTCCCTGTCTCTTCTCGGGCGATTTGCGGTGCTGGGCATCTGTGTAAGATGGCGTTTCATGCGCCAGGAGGTTCAGGGAGGTGATGGAGGGTGGCGAGCGGGTTTATGTCCCGTTTAGAGCCGCGTTAGTTGCGGCGTGGAGTGCCCGGGCGGAGGAGCTCCTATCTCCCGCTACCTCTTCATGTGGGGCGGAAGCGGAAGTCTCCAGTAGGTCATTCTTAGGGAATTAGGAGAATAGGATTTCTTACATCTGAGTATGTGTGTGTTTGGGAGTTTGCTGGAAAGCATAAATTATTATTATCCCCACATATACCTCAAAGAGAAACAACAAGACGCCGAGACCTAAATAAATGGTCATAGACTGAGTGCATTTGAGACACCCACACAGCAATTGTAAATTCATTGTGTTTGTCCCACCTATTTGTGTGCGTTTATAGTTCGCAGTTTTTTACAATATTAACTAATAAAGGTTATATTTTAGGAGTTTTCTCTCGGTGCACCACATCGTGATAGGATCTTCTCTTTCTTTATATTGGCTCACATCTTAACAGGGAGGTCTGTACAGCCACCCCATCAAAGCCAGATGCCCCAAATCCTGGTGTAGACACGGGCCCTGAGAGAGCAGGTCTGGACGTAGAGGTAAACGGATCAGAAGGGCCACTGAGAGGCCCTACAGATCAGAGAACCAGATCCATCCGGGCCAATGTGGAGCCACAAGGATCAGCTTGCAGATCACTCTCAGGAGGAGCGAGATCGGAGGGAAGAAGTACATCAGAGCAATGGCCACAGGCCTGACAGGGCGTCCACCACACAAGCTCCTGGGTCGTGCATAGGGTGACATTGTAGTTGTAGCGCAATGCCATCAAGTCCACCTTGGGTCTGCTCCAGTGTTGTACCAGCATCCGGAAAACCTCCATTTGCCGGCATCCAGAGTCTGACGTCTCAGGAAGTCCGCTTCCCAGTTGAGGACACCCGGGATAAAGATTGCCGAGAGAGCAGGGATCTTCTTCTCCGCCCATTAAAAGATGTGGGAGGTCTCTATCATGGCAGCCCAACTGCAAGTGCCACCCTGGTGGTTGATATAAGCCACCGGCATCGCATTGTCCAACTGGACTTGTGCAGCGTGACCTCGGAACCGAGGCTCCGCCAATCAAAGGGCCTGGAAGACTGCCCTCAGTTCGAGTTGGACTTCCTGCGCATTACATAGTCCCTGGAATGATTGCTGGCAAGTCACTGCTCCCCACCCACAGAGGCTGGCATCCATTGTGAGGAGAGTTCACTGCGACAAGGAACCTGCTTGGTGCTGTGGGCGGGGCATGCGCACTGTAGCAGCTTGTGCATAAGCTGTCCTGGACATAGTCCTGGAGGGATAGGCCAGAACTACGCGGTATCCACTATATCTGGAAACAGTCGTATTGAGTTAGGTAAAACTGGAGGGGCTATAGGTTCAGGGCCCCCCAGAGCTAGGGCCCTGGTTAGAGACTCCACAGCCGATGTTAGATCGGCCTTTTGGGATCTGGCAGAGGTAACACCGGGGGTTCTGTACAGTTAGCACATATTTATGTACAGTTTCTTATATAGCGCAGCAGATTCTACTGCGCTTTACAATAGTGGACAGTGATAAGACACACTGGGCAACAACAGACAGACTTGGAGGTAGGAGGGCCCTGCTGCAAGCTTACAATCTATAGGGACATAGGAGGGAAACACAAGGACAGGCATCGGTAATAGCATAGCAGTCTCACCAAGTTACAAGTCCAGAGGGGAAGCTATATAATACATAAGTGCCTCAGAGGGTTATGTGTGTGGTATATAAATATGATAGGCTGCCTGAAGAGGTATGTTTTCAGGGAACGCTTGAAAGTTTGGAGGCTAGTGGAGAGTCTTATTGTACGTGGAAGGGCATTCCATAGGATGGGAGCAGCCCGATGAAAGTCCTGTAATAGTGAATGGGAGCTGGTGATCCGTGCAGAAGAGAGACGCAGATCTTGTGCAGAGCGGAGTGGTCGAGATGGGAGATATTTTGTGATAAGTAGAGAGATATATGCTGGTGCAGTATGGTTAATAGCTTTATATGCGAGTAGAAGTGTTTTATATTGAATACGGTAATATACAGGTAACCAATGGAGGGACTGGCAGAGCAGATCAGCAGACAATGAGCATCATAACAGCACCCTCTGTGGTGTAATGTGGTATTACATCTTACATGTCACCTTGTGAGGATACATGAGATATAACCTGTGTAGGTGTGAGGCCCATGCAGGGATGTCCTGCTGGGGAGGTAACACTGGGGGTTCTGTACAGTTGTCACATATAACAGCACCCTCTGTGGTGTAAATGTGGTATTACAGGTCACCTTGTGAGGATACATGAGATATAACCTGTGTAGGGGTGAGGCCCATGCAGGGATGTCCAGCTGGGGAGGTAACACTGGGGTTCTGTACAGTTATCACATATAACAGCACCCTCTGTGGTGTAATGTGGTATTACATGTCACCTTGTGAGGATACATGAGATATAACCTGTGTAGGGGTGAGGCCCATGCAGGGATGTCCAGATGGGGAGGTAACACTGGGGTTCTGTACAGTTATCACATATAACAGCACCCTCTGTGGTGTAAATGTGGTATTACAGGTCACCTTGTGAGGATACATGAGATATAACCTGTGTAGGGGTGAGGCCCATGCAGGGATGTCCAGCTGGGGAGGTAACACTGGGGTTCTGTACAGTTATCACATATAACAGCACCCTCTGTGGTGTAAATGTGGTATTACAGGTCACCTTGTGAGGATACATGAGATATAACCTGTGTAGGTGTGAGACCCATGCAGGGATGTCCTGCTGGGGAGGTAACACTGGGGGTTCTGTACAGTTATCACATAACAGCACCCTCTGTGGTGTAAATGTGGTATTACAGGTCACCTTGTGAGGATACATGAGATATAACCTGTGTAGGTGTGAGACCCATGCAGTGATGTCCTGCTGGGGAGGTAACGCTGGGAGTTCTGTACAGTTAGCACATATAACAGCACCCTCTGTGGTGTAATGTGGTATTACATCTTACATGTCACCTTGTGAGGATACATGAGATATAACCTGTGTAGGGGTGAGGCCCATGCAGGGATGTCCAGCTGGGGAGGTAACACTGGGGTTCTGTACAGTTATCACATAACAGCACCCTATGTGGTGTAAATGTGGTATTACAGGTCACCTTGTGAGGATACATGAGATATAACCTGTGTAGGTGTGAGACCCATGCAGGGATGTCCTGCTGGGGAGGTAACACTGGGGGTTCTGTACAGTTATCACATATAACAGCACCCTCTGTGGTGTAATGTGGTATTACATCTTACATGTCACCTTGTGAGGATACATGAGATATAACCTGTGTAGGTGTGAGACCCATGCAGGGATGTCCAGCTGGGGAGGTAACACCTGGGGTTCTGTACAGTTATCACATATAACAGCACCCTCTGTGGTGTAATGTGGTATTACATGTCACCTTGTGAGGATACATGAGATATAACCTGTGTAGGTGTGAGACCCATGCAGGGATGTCCTGCTGGGGAGGTAACACTGGGGTTCTGTACAGTTATCACATAACAGCACCCTCTGTGGTGTAAATGTGGTATTACAGGTCACCTTGTGAGGATACATGAGATATAACCTGTGTAGGTGTGAGACCCATGCAGGGATGTCCAGCTGGGGAGGTAACACCTGGGGTTCTGTACAGTTATCACATATAACAGCACCCTCTGTGGTGTAAATGTGGTATTACAGGTCACCTTGTGAGGATACATGAGATATAACCTGTGTAGGTGTGAGGCCCATGCAGTGATGTCCTGCTGGGGAGGTAACACTGGGGGTTCTGTACAGTTATCACATATAACAGCACCCTCTGTGGTGTAAATGTGGTATTACAGGTCACCTTGTGAGGATACATGAGATATAACCTGTGTAGGGGTGAGACCCATGCAGGGATGTCCTGCTGGGGAGGTAACACTGGGGGTTCTGTACAGTTATCACATATAACAGCACCCTCTGTGGTGTAAATGTGGTATTACAGGTCACCTTGTGAGGATACATGAGATATAACCTGTGTAGGTGTGAGACCCATGCAGTGATGTCCTGCTGGGGAGGTAACACTGGGGTTCTGTACAGTTATCACATATAACAGCACCCTCTGTGGTGTAAATGTGGTATTACAGGTCACCTTGTGAGGATACATGAGATATAACCTGTGTAGGTGTGAGGCCCATGCAGGGATGTCCTGCTGGGGAGGTAACACCTGGGGTTCTGTACAGTTATCACATAACAGCACCCTCTGTGGTGTAAATGTGGTATTACAGGTCACCTTGTGAGGATACATGAGATATAACCTGTGTAGGTGTGAGGCCCATGCAGTGATGTCCTGCTGGGGAGGTAACGCCGGGGGTTCTGTACAGTTATCACATATAACAGCACCCTCTGTGGTGTAAATGTGGTATTACATCTTACATGTCACCTTGGCCCTTATTCTGGTCGGTGCGGATATATCCGCGTGCGTTCGGCCCGCCGATGTTTTGTGTCTGCGCATGTGCAGAGGCGTCTCTGCGCATGTGCGAGCGGGGTGTACGGCGAAATTCCGCATGATATGTGAACACTCCGAACAGGGGGTGGAGAGGGGCGTGAAGGGCTATTTGGGCTCATTACCATATGCGTACGCCCCGCGTTTCATGGGAGTTCCCATGCAAACGCTGGGCGTACGTATGATAATGCAGCTGTGACGCACGTGTAGGGGGCGGACATATGACATCGCCGGATGTCAGCTGCCCGCCCAGATCTCTGCTTTTGCACGGAAACATGTCCGTGTGGTCTGAGGTTGCGGGAGCTGGTGGACCACTCGGTCCTGCATTCGATGGTCTGCGACCATCGAATGATGGGGGAGGTTCCCTGAGATGGAGGAGGCGTATTCCGTGTAAAATACACGTGCGGTCCGTTCGGCCAGCTTCTTACCGCATACGGATGGAGTTGGCGATCCGTATGGAAGGCGGGGTTTCGCACGCACGGTCCTGGCCGCATAATCGGCTCCGACCGCACCGATCAGAATAAGGGCCCTTGTGAGGTGCCTTTGAGTTACCTCCTGCCATAGTATACCTCCACACAAAACAAAAGGTTAGAAAAGTTAGAGACTGGACAGGATAGTGGTAAGAGTCAGTACTGCGCTTTGGTGTATAACACAGGAGCGCTATGAATACAGCCTCTCGTCCCCACTGTGTTACTCACAGATCCTGGGGTTGTATGTGAAGCTAGCAGCAAACGGATCCCATCTGAGGCCAGTAGCAGCAGATCAGGTCCTGTCCTGTGCACAGACTCCGGAGTACATGTACTACAATGGCCGCCACCTGTGAGCCTACAGCGCTAAGCTCCGCCCCTTTCAAGTGGCCCATCAATCTAGTACCGCCAATTTTCCCAGACTCCCCAGCTAGCAGGGAGCCGGGATATACTTACAACTGCCGTGCTGGCCGGTGGCGGTATGGCTGGAGGACCGCAGCGCGCTCCGGTCACTGAAAGACTGTGGTCTCAGGAGCCGGGGACCCTGGCGCTGGGGTCAGACAGGGGCATACGCTGCCTGTCTGTCCTCAGTGTAAAAGTAGCACACAATAAAACAATAAACATTTCTAGCAGCCCTGGAGAGAGCAAACAGCACCGAGCTGCCGCAGGGCACAATCGCAAATCGGTGAACAAGTGTGATGTGCCAGATGTACGAAGCCTTGAAAAGTGATAAACCACCAACCAATCAGCTTCTACCTGCTATTTCTGTGACATGGAAGTAAGGAGCGGATTGGCTGGTGGTTTTAAAGCTTAGTAAATCTGGCCCTTATACCACTTTTACACCAGAGGTTGGACCCGGGATATTGCGGCTCCAGTCCGGGGCGGGCATGGTGTAAATGGGCTGAAAAAAATTACGCAGGTACTGTTCCCCAAATGTTCAGGGTCGGACACGGGGCTTACCCGGGGCTCAGGGTGCC
>NC_139218.1:1964841-1967341 GCF_055691185.1 Crinia signifera | reverse complement strand
AGGGCAGACTGGGGAGAGAGAGAGAGAGAGAGACACACACAGAGGGCAGACTGGGGAGAGATACACACACACACACACACACACACACACACACAGAGGGCAGACTGGGGAGAGAGATACACACACAAGGCAGACTGGGGAGAGAGATACACACACAAGGCAGACTGGGGAGAGAGATACACACACAAGGCAGACTGGGGAGAGAGATACACACACAAGGCAGACTGGGGAGAGAGATACACACACACAGGGCAGACTGGGGAGAGAGATACACACAGAGGGCAGACTGGGGAGAGATACACACACACACACACACACACACACACACACACACACACACACAGAGGGCAGACTGGGGAGAGACACACACACACTGAGGGCAGACTGGGGAGAGAGAGAGACACACACAGAGGGCAGACTGGGGAGAGAGACACACACACACACACACACACACTGAGGGCAGACTGGGGAGAGAGAGACACACACACAGAGGGCAGACTGGGGAGAGAGACACACACACACAGATGGCAGACTGGGGAGAGAGAGACACACACAGAGGGCAGACTGGGGAGAGAGAGAGAGAGACACACACAGAGGGCAGACTGGGGAGAGATACACACACACACACACACAGAGGGCAGACTGGGGAGAGAGAGAGAGACACACACACAGAGGGCAGACTGGGGAGAGAGAGAGACACACAGAGGGCAGACTGGGGAGAGAGAGAGACACACACACACACACACAGGGCAGACTGGGGAGATACACACACAGAGGGCAGACTGGGGAGAGAGAGAGACACACACACACACACACAGGGCAGACTGGGGAGATACACACACAGAGGGCAGACTGGGGAGAGATACACACACAAGGCAGACTGGGGAGAGAGATACACACACAAGGCAGACTGGGGAGAGAGATACACACACACAAGGCAGACTGGGGAGAGAGATACACACACAAGGCAGACTGGGGAGAGAGATACACACACAAGGCAGACTGGGGAGAGAGATACACACACAAGGCAGACTGGGGAGAGAGATACACACACAAGGCAGACTGGGGAGAGAGATACACACACACACACACACACACAGAGGGCAGACTGGGGAGAGAGATACACACACACACACACACAGAGGGCAGACTGGGGAGAGAGATACACACAGAGGGCAGACTGGGGAGAGACACACACACAGAGGGCAGACTGGGGAGAGACACACACACACACACACACACAGAGGGCAGACTGGGGAGAGAGATACACACACACACAGAGGGCAGACTGGGGAGAGATACACACACAGAGGGCAGACTGGGGAGAGATACACACACAGAGGGCAGACTGGGGAGAGATACACACACAGAGGGCAGACTGGGGAGAGAGAGACACACACACACACAAAGAGGGCAGACTGGGGGAGAGAGACACACACACACACACACACTCACACACAGGGCAGACTGGGGGAGAGAGACACACACACACAGGGCAGACTGGGGAGAGACACACACACACACACAGAGGGCAGACTGGGGGAGAGAGACACACACACAGGGCAGACTGGGGGAGAGAGACACGCACACACACACACAGTGAGGGCAGACTGGGGGAGAGAGAGACACACACACAGAGGGCAGACAGGGGGAGAGAGACACGCACACACACACACAGAGAGGGCAGACTGGGGGAGAGAGAGACACACACACACAGAGGGCAGACAGGGGGAGAGAGAGACACACACACACAGAGGGCAGACAGGGGGAGAGAGAGACACACACACACACACACACACACACACACACACAGAGGGCAGACTGGGGGAGAGAGACACACACAGAGGGCAGACTGGGGAGAGAGACACACACAGAGGGCAGACTGGGGAGAGAGACACACACAGAGGGCAGACTGGGGAGAGATACACACACAGAGGGCAGACTGGGGAGAGATACACACACAGAGGGCAGACTGGGGAGAGATACACACACAGAGGGCAGACTGGGGAGAGATACACACACAGAGGGCAGACTGGGGAGAGATACACACACAGAGGGCAGACTGGGGAGAGATACACACACAGAGGGCAGACTGGGGAGAGATACACACAGAGGGCAGACTGGGGAGAGAGATACACACACAGGGCAGACTGGGGAGAGATACACAGAGGGCAGACTGGGGAGAGAGATACACACACAAGGCAGACTGGGGAGAGAGATACACACACAAGGCAGACTGGGGAGAGAGATACACACACACACACACACAGAGGGCAGACTGGGGGAGAGAGACACACACACACACAGAGGGCAGACTGGGGGAGAGAGACACACACACACACACACACACACACACACACAGAGGGCAGACTGGGGGAGAGACACACACACACACACACACACACACAGAGGGCAGACTGGGGGAGAGACACACACACACAGACACAGAGGGCAGACTGGGGGAGAGAGACACACACACAGACACAGAGGGCAGACTGGG
>NC_139218.1:1644841-1962341 GCF_055691185.1 Crinia signifera | reverse complement strand
AGAGAGACACACACACACACACACACAGAGGGCAGACTGGGGGAGAGAGACACACACACACACACACAGAGGGCAGACTGGGGGAGAGAGACACACACACACACACAGAGGGCAGACTGGGGGAGAGAGACACACACACACACACACACACACAGAGGGCAGACTGGGGGAGAGACACACACACACACACACACACACACAGAGGGCAGACTGGGGGAGAGACACACACACACACACACAGAGGGCAGACTGGGGGAGAGAGACACACACACACACACACACACACACACACACACACACACACAGAGGGCAGACTGGGGGAGAGAGACACACACACACAGAGGGCAGACTGGGGGAGAGAGAGACACACACACAGAGGGCAGACTGGGGGAGAGAGAGAGACACACACACACACACACACACACACACACACACACACACACAGAGAGGGCAGACTGGGGGAGAGAGACACACACAGATTTGCTGGTAGTTATGTGATTAATATGGACTTTGGCCTCTCAGTAATTGTACCATGAAGGATTATTATTATAATTTTCCTCCAATGAGAGAGTGCAAGAATATAACAGGTGACACCTGTGCACAGAACTATGAACTTCACAGGTATTCGCACCGAAATCTGCCACTGCCCCACCCACTGAATGTACGGGCACCCACATGAGGGTCTCACCGTGTAGAATTTGTCCAGACGCAGGCGGTCGATTCCATTCCACTCCCGATTCAGGGTTTGCCAAAAACAGCGAATGAAGAGGTTCTCTACAAGGAGATAGGAGAGGACGGAGATGAGGAATGCGATGTACGTAATTATCAGCACATCACATCGTCAGGCGATGTACGTAATTATCAGCACATCACATCGTCAGGCGATGTACATAGTTATCAGCACCTCGCATCGTCAGGCGATGTACGTAATTATCAGCACCTCACATCGTCAGGCGATGTACATAATTATCAGCACCTCACATCGTCAGGCGATGTACATAATTATCAGCACCTCACATCGTCAGGCGATGTACGTAGTTATCAGCACCTCACATCGTCAGGCGATGTACGTCATTATCAGCACCTCACATCGTCAGGCGATGTACGTCATTATCAGCACCTCACATCGTCAGGCGATGTACGTCATTATCAGCACCTCACATCGTCAGGCGATGTACATAATTATCAGCACCTCACATCGTCAGGCGATGTACGTCATTATCAGCACCTCACATCGTCAGGCGATGTACGTCATTATCAGCACCTCGCATCGTCAGGCGATGTACGTAATCATCAGCACCTCGCATCGTCAGGCGATGTACGTAATCATCAGCACCTCGCATCGTCAGGCGATGTACGTAATAATCAGCACCTCGCATCGTTAGGCGATGTACGTAATTATCATCACCTCACATCGTCAGACGATGTACGTAGTTATCAGCACCTCACATCGTCAGGCGATGTACGTCATTATCAGCACCTCACATCGTCAGGCGATGTACGTAATTATCAGCACATCACATCATCAGGCGATGTACGTCATCATCAGCACATCACATCATCAGGCGATGTACGTAATCATCAGCACCTCGCATCGTCAGGCGATGTACGTAATCATCAGCACCTCGCATCGTCAGGCGATGTACGTAATCATCAGCACCTCGCATCGTCAGGCGATGTACGTAATCATCAGCACATCACATCGTCAGGCGATGTACGTAATTATCAGCACATCACATCGTCAGGCGATGTACGTAATTATCAGCACCTCACATCGTCAGGCGATGTACGTAATTATCAGCACCTCACATCGTCAGACGATGTACATAATTATCAGCACCTCACATTGTCAGACGATGTACGTAATTATCATCACCTCACATTGTCAGACGATGTACGTCATTATCAGCACCTCGCATCGTCAGGCGATGTACGTAATTATCAGCACCTCACATCGTCAGGCGATGTACGTAATTATCAGCACCTCACATCGTCAGACGATGTACATAATTATCAGCACCTCACATCGTCAGGCGATGTACGTAATTATCAGCACCTCACATCGTCAGACGATGTACGTAATCATCAGCACCTCACATCGTCAGGCGATGTACGTAATTATCAGCACCTCACATCGTCAGACGATGTACGTAGTTATCAGCACCTCACATCGTCAGGCGATGTACGTAATTATCAGCACCTCACATCGTCAGGCGATGTACGTAATTATCAGCACCTCACATCGTCAGGCGATGTACGTAATTATCAGCACCTCACATCGTCAGGCGATGTACGTAATTATCAGCACCTCACATCGTCAGACGACAGCGGGTAATATAAGGGAGCACTGGATTGTGGGAGCCGGCAGAGAGGGTCATGTGGCTGCATTTAGGAAAGGACGGCATCGGTAACAGGCGAGGGTGTAGGTTACAGGACTGTGAGACTAGACACAAGGAGGGAGCCGAGTGCAGAAGTTTCTTACCAAGCTTCAGGTTACCAGAGGTAGATGGAAACTGGGCAGGGGGGACAGAGGAGGAGAAGGCATGTGAAGCATGGTCTGGCCAGTACAGACCGTGCATGCTATAGACCCACAGCACACGACTTCTGTCCAGGGAGAACCCCCACCCCCAATATAAGGGTCAGGGAGAGGTGGGTGCAGCATGGCCAGAGCCGAGTCCAGGGAGCCCCTTCCCCCAATATAAGGGTCAGGGAGAGGTGGATGCAGCATGGCCAGAGCCGAGTCCAGGGAGCCCCTTCCCCCAATATAAGGGTCAGGGAGAGGTGGGTGCAGCATGGCCAGAGCTGGAGTCCAGGGAGCCCCTTCCCCCAATATAAGGGTCAGGGAGAGGTGGGTGCAGCATGGCCAGAGCTGGAGTCCAGGGAGCCCCTTCCCCCAATATAAGGGTAAGGGAGGGGGTATGTGCAGCATGGTCAGAGCTGGAGTCCAGGGAGCCACTTCCCCCAATATAAGGGTCAGGGAGAGGTGGGTGCAGCATGGTCAGAGCTGGAGTCCAGGGAGCCCCTTCCCCCAATATAAGGGTAAGGGAGGGGGTGGGTGCAGCATGGTCAGAGCTGGAGTCCAGGGAGCCACTTCCCCCAATATAAGGGTCAGGGAGAGGTGGGTGCAGCATGGCCAGAGCTGGAGTCCAGGGAGCCCCTTCCCCCAATATAAGGGTAAGGGAGGGGGTGGGTGCAGCATGGTCAGAGCTGGAGTCCAGGGAGCCACTTCCCCCAATATAAGGGTCAGGGAGAGGTGGGTGCAGCATGGCCAGAGCTGGAGTCCAGGGAGCCCCTTCCCCCAATATAAGGGTAAGGGAGGGGGTGGGTGCAGCATGGTCAGAGCTGGAGTCCAGGGAGCCACTTCCCCCAATATAAGGGTCAGGGAGAGGTGGGTGCAGCATGGCCAGAGCCGAGTCCAGGGAGCCCCTTCCCCCAATATAAGGGTCAGGGAGAGGTGGGTGCAGCATGGCCAGAGCTGGAGTCCAGGGAGCCACTACCCCCAATATAAGGGTCAGGGAGGGGGTAGGTGCAGCATGGCCAGAGCTGGAGTCCAGGGAGCCCCTTCCCCCAATATAAGGGTAAGGGAGGGGGTGGGTGCAGCATGGTCAGAGACCCCCCCCAATATAGGGGTCAGAGAGGACAATGTACACACTGTCCTATAGTAAGCGGGCATCATGCACCCCTTCCGCGGAGACCCTTCTATAATAAATGCCTTTGCTAAATGTACTTATCAGAGAGTGAGAACTCGGAGAATGATACCTACGTGATTGGCCGGTCTGCAGAGTATTTATCAGCTGGGACATGGAGCGCGCCAACTCCTCCTGCAGAGAGAGAGAGAACATGTTTATACACCCGCACGGGCAGATGGGGCAAGACAGAAACCTGGGCAGCCAAAAAAACACAGTTATCCGCACAGACAGGCCAGGGGGCCGGAGGCACTGGCAAGCCAAAAGCGGTGAAGGCGGCACCAGGCAGCAAGGAGGGGTGGTGGCACCAGCATGCAACAAGGGGTGGAGGTGGCAACAGGCAGCAAGGAGGGGTGGCGGCACCAGCAGGGAACAAGGGGTGGAGGTGGCACCGGGGCAGCAGGCAGCAAGGAGGGGTGGTGGCACCAGCATGCAACAAGGGGTGAAGGTGGCAACAGGCAGCAAGGAGGGGTGGCGGCACCAGCAGGTAACAAGGGGTGGAGGTGGCACCGGGGCAGCAGGCAGCACCGTGGGGCAGGAAGGGTGAGACAGCCCACATAGCTCTCCGACTCATTACCTGGAGCAGAGGCTTGTCCTGCATCCACATACAATAAAAGAGACCCTTCCAGATCTTGCAGAATTCTTCAGCTGTAAATCCTCCTGTCCAGAAATTAGAAAAATAAGTGTAGTCCAGGTGCACCCCCATTCACATACATGTAACCCAATCCCCACCCCAATATGTATCCCCCCCCCCCCCCCATCCCGCACAGGTAATTGCCCCCACTTCCATCTTTTACCACAGCTGACTAAAAACCCCTCTCCCCATGTCCTACTGTTATTCATGTAACTGCCCCCCTCCCCCCCCATCATGTCCCACAGGCGCATACCTCCCAGCATGCCCCTCTCCAGGAGGACACAATGCTCTGCTCCTGGGCTTCCCTGGTAATGTATGATTGCCAGCACCTGTAGTGACACCTTTCTTATCAGTTACCTAGCTCCCCACAGGTGCTGGCAATCCTACATTATCCATACCCCGCAGCATGCCCCTCTCCAGGAGGACACAATGCTCTGCTCCTGGGCTTCCCTGGTAATGTATGATTGCCAGCACCTGTGGTGACACCTTTCTTATCAGTTACCTAGCTCCCCACAGGTGCTGGTAATCATACATTATCCATACTCCCCAGCATGCGTCTCTCCAGGAGGACACAATGCTCTGCTCCTGGGCTTCCCTGGTAATGTAGGATTGCCAGCACCTGTGGGGAGCTGGGTAACTGATAAGAAAGCAGTCACCACAGGTGCTGGCAATCATACATTACCAGGAAAGCCCAGGAGCAGAGCATTGTGTCCTCCTGGAGAGGGGCATGCTGGGAGGTATGGATAATGTATGATTGCCAGCACCTGTGGGGATCTAGGTAACTGATAAGAAAGGTGTCACCACAGGTGCTGGCAATCATACATTACCAGGGAAGCCCAGGAGCAGAGCATTGTGTCCTCCTGGAGAGGGGCATGCTGGGAGGTATGGATAATGTATGATTGCCAGCACCTGTGGGGAGCTAGGTAACTGATAAGAAAGGTGTCACCACAGGTGCTGGCAATCATACATTACCAGGGAAGCCCAGGAACAGAGCATTGTGTCCTCCTGGAGAGGGGCATGCTGGGAGGTATGGATAATGTATGATTACCAGCACCTGTGGGGAGCTAGGTAACTGATAAGAAATGTGTCACCACAGGTGCTGGCAATCATACATTACCAGGGAAGCCCAGGAGCAGAGCATTGTGTCCTCCTGGAGAGGGGCATGCTGGGAGGTATGGATAATGTATGATTGCCAGCACCTGTGGGGAGCTAGGTAACTGATAAGAAAGGTGTCACCACAGGTGCTGGCAATCATACATTACCAGGGAAGCCCAGGAGCAGAGCATTGTGTCCTCCTGGAGAGGGGCATGCTGGGAGGTATGGATAATGTAGGATTGCCAGCACCTGTGGGGAGCTAGGTAACTGATAAGAAAGGTGTCACCACAGGTGCTGGCAATCATACATTACCAGGGAAGCCCAGGAGCAGAGCATTGTGTCCTCCTAGAGAGGGGCATGCTGGGAGATATGGGTAATGTATGATTGCCAGCACCTGTGGGGAGCTAGGTAACTGATAAGAAAGGTGTCACCACAGGTGCTGGCAATCCTACATTACCAGGGAAGCCCAGGAACAGAGCATTGTGTCCTCCTGGAGAGGGGCATGCTGGGAGGTATGGATAATGTATTATTGCCAGCACCTGTGGGGAGCTAGGTAACTGATAAGAAAGGTGTCACCACAGGTGATGGCAATCCTACATTACCAGGGAAGCCCAGGAACAGAGCATTGTGTCCTCCTGGAGAGGGGCATGCTGGGAGGTATGGATAATGTAGGATTGCCAGCACCTGTGGGGAGCTAGGTAACTGATAAGAAAGGTGTCACCACAGGTGCTGGCAATCATACATTACCAGGGAAGCCCAGGAGCAGAGCATTGTGTCCTCCTAGAGAGGGGCATGCTGAGAGATATGGGTAATGTATGATTGCCAGCACCTGTGGGGAGCTAGGTAACTGATAAGAAAGGTGTCACCACAGGTGCTGGCAATCCTACATTACCAGGGAAGCCCAGGAACAGAGCATTGTGTCCTCCTGGAGAGGGGCATGCTGGGAGGTATGGATAATGTATTATTGCCAGCACCTGTGGGGAGCTAGGTAACTGATAAGAAAGGTGTCACCACAGGTGATGGCAATCCTACATTACCAGGGAAGCCCAGGAACAGAGCATTGTGTCCTCCTGGAGAGGGGCATGCTGGGAGGTATGGATAATGTAGGATTGCCAGCACCTGTGGGGAGCTAGGTAACTGATAAGAAAGGTGTCACCACAGGTGCTGGCAATCATACATTACCAGGGAAGTCCAGGAACAGAGCATTGTGTCCTCCTGGAGAGGGGCATGCTGGGAGGTATGGATAATGTATGATTGCCAGCACCTGTGGGGAGCTAGGTAACTGATAAGAAAAGTGTCACCACAGGTGCTGGCAATCATACATTACCAGGGAAGCCCAGGAACAGAGCATTGTGTCCTCCTGGAGAGGGGCATGCTGGGAGGTATGGATAATGTATGATTGCCAGCACCTGTGGGGAGCTAGGTAACTGATAAGAAAGGTGTCACCACAGGTGCTGGCAATCATACATTACCCGGGAAGTCCAGGAACAGAGCATTGTGTCTCTGGGGGAGAGGGTCATGCTGGGAGGTATGCAGGGGACTGTCCCCATCTCCTCCATGACACTACCTCCAGCTCCCGTTCCCCAATCCCCCGGGTACTCCGGTCTCTCACCTGTCGAGGCGGCGCTCCGGGCCCTCAGGTAACCCCGCAGTTTACGTAGAGCCCGGTCCCGACTTCTCTTGTCATTAGCCGCAAGTCTCTGCGCCAGCTGCACAGAAGGATCCGCCATGCTGCTACCTGGCACGTTGTACTGGCGCCGGCAGATGACGTCAGGCGGAACAGTAATTAATGCGTCACACGTAACCGCTATCTCTGGCACCGGCGCCATCTTCCCTGTTCTAAATTATCCTCCTCTATGCGGCTGGTCTCCGCAAACATGGCGGCGCTGCCTCCTCAGCCGGGGACACAACCACCCAACTTCGGTGCTTATATCACAACATCTTCAATCCTGTGTGTATGAGGTAATATTACATGTGGGGGATGTATCCTGTGTGTATGAGGTAATATTACATGTGTGTGTGTGTGTGTGTGTTATGTATCCTGTGTGTATGAGGTAATATTACATGTGTGTGGGATGTATGCTGTGTGTATGGCGTAATAATTACATGTGTGTGATGTATCTTGTGTGTATGAGGTAATATTACATGTGTGTATGAGGTAATATTACATGTGTGTGATGTATCCTGTGTGTATGAGGTAATATTACATGTGTGGGATGTATCCTGTGTGTATGAGGTAATATTAAATGTGTGGGATGTATCCTGTGTGTATGAGGTAATATTACATGTGTGGGATGTATCCTGTGTGTATGAGGTAATATTACATGTGTGGGATGTATCCTGTGTGTATGAGGTAATATTACATGTGTGGGATGTATCCTGTGTGTATGAGGTAATATTACATGTGTGTGTGATGTATCCTGTGTGTATGAGGTAATATTACATGTGTGTGGGATGTATCCTGTGTGTATGAGGTAATATTACATGTGTGTGGGATGTATCCTGTGTGTATGAGGTAATATTACATGTGTGTGGGATGTATTCTGTGTGTATGAGGTAATATTACATGTGTGTGATGTATCTTGTGTGTATGAGGTAATATTACATGTGTGTGATGTATCCTGTGTGTATGAGGTAATATTACATGTGTGGGATGTATCCTGTGTGTATGAGGTAATATTACATGTGTGTGTGTGTGTGTGATGTATCCTGTGTGTATGAGGTAATATTACAAGTGTGGGATGTATGCTGTGTGTATGAGGTAATATTACATGTGTGTGGGATGTATCCTGTGTGTATGATGTAATATTACATGTGTGTGATGTATCCTGTGTGTATGAGGTAATATTACATGTGTGTGGGATGTATCATGTGTCTATGAGGTAATATTACATGTGTGTGATGTATCCTGTGTGTATGAGGTACTATTACATGTGTGTAGGATGTATCCTGTGTGTATGAGGTAATATTACATGTGTGTAGGATGTATCCCGTGTGTATGAGGTAATATTACATATGTGTGTGTGTAGGATGTATCCTGTGTGTATGAGGTAATATTACATGTGTGGTATGTATCCTGTGTGTATGAGGTAATATTACATGTGTGTAGGATGTATCCCGTGTGTATGAGGTAATATTACATATGTGTGTGTGTGTGATGTATCCCGTGTGTATGAGGTAATATTACATGTGTGGGATGTATCCTGTGTGTATGAGGTAATATTACATGTGTGTAGGATGTATCCCGTGTGTATGAGGTAATATTATATGTGTGGGATGTATCCTGTGTGTATGAGGTAATATTACATGTGTGTGGGATGTATGCTGTGTGTATGGCGTAATAATTACATGTGTGTGGGATGTATGCTGTGTGTATGGCGTAATAATTACATGTGTGTGGGATGTATGCTGTGTGTATGGCGTAATAATTACATGTGTGTGGGATGTATGCTGTGTGTATGGCGTAATAATTACATGTGTGTGGGATGTATGCTGTGTGTATGGCGTAATAATTACATGTGTGTGGGATGTATGCTGTGTGTATGGCGTAATAATTACATGTGTGTGGGATGTATGCTGTGTGTATGGCGTAATAATTACATGTGTGTGGGATGTATGCTGTGTGTATGGCGTAATAATTACATGTGTGTGGGATGTATGCTGTGTGTATGGCGTAATAATTACATGTGTGTGGGATGTATGCTGTGTGTATGGCGTAATAATTACATGTGTGTGGGATGTATGCTGTGTGTATGGCGTAATAATTACATGTGTGTGGGATGTATGCGGTGTGTATGGCGTAATAATTACATGTGTGTGGGATGTATGCTGTGTGTATGGCGTAATAATTACATGTGTGTGGGATGTATGCTGTGTGTATGGCGTAATAATTACATGTGTGTGGGATGTATGCTGTGTGTATGGCGTAATAATTACATGTGTGTGGGATGTATGCTGTGTGTATGGCGTAATATTACAAGTAGTGATGTATAGCTCCCAAATTTAGAAGATTTGAAGGAGGGCCAACTCGCGTGCCGGAGGCGCCACGCCCTGTTTTTCCCACTGTGGGGGCATGGCCAGCGGCTCTGTGAGCTGATGACCATGCCTCCAGCCCCTCTGGCTGCAGGAGTAGATGCATGCGCACAGTGTCACTAGTGATGGGGGGGGGGGGGGGGGGGGGCTCCTAACTGGATTTAGCATTTTTTATTTTACCAAGACCAGTGGACTCAAGCGGATCTGATACAATCTGGGGGTTCCCCGTGGCACTAACTCTACCCCTATATGTTCATTGTCACCAACGGAGAACGAGGGTTGGTAAGGGACTGGCCAGGCCTGCAGTGACAGTGACCATTACATAATGTGCACCCGAAGACTAGGACGTGTGGGTGCATAGGAATTACTGGAGCGGTCGCCCAATGTAAATGGGTATGGGTTATAGGGTCAACATACATTGGGTTCACCACTAAAGGTTGGCAGGGTCAGAAGGTCAACACAGCATTATTTTGACAATGGGAAGGTCAACAGTGAAAAGGTCAATTTGAGTTTTTCACGTAATTACTTTGGTCCCAAGTCGACATGGGCACCTTATCAATGTACGGTGCCCATGTCCCAGCAGGGATCAGCGCACTATTCTATTCTCCCTCCACAAAAAAGTGGATGGAAGGGTACGAAGTACCGCCTGTTTTTTATATATATATTTTATTTATTTTTTTAAACGAAAAACTCAACTTTTTGTCTGCCGACTTTTTCCCATTGTCGACCTAATACTTGTGTCGACCTTAATCATGTTGACCCATTTCATTTGTCGACCTTCATACTGTCCACCTAGTATCCACTGCGAATATTCCTAGCTTGGCCGCAGGTGGGAAAGATGAACGTGGCGACATCTGTACGTGACGATCTCAGCGGGAAGTGACCTCGATATAATAGATTACATAAAAACTGTCTGACATCTTATTTTAAAAGGTGTCTTATTAAAGCCACGCGATTCTGGTTGTGAGCTAGATGACACGTACTTCACCGTGGCAGATCAATATGGCACTAGAACCCTGCGCGTTTCCTCCTTTAAAAAGGACATCTTCAGGGGTACAGTATTAAAGTCTCAAATGCTTGGTAAAGAGAATCAGTTTCACATAGAATAAATAACAGGAATGGAAAGCCACGGTCTTTGGTCAGGGACACAGAGGAGATGAGACTGTATAAGTGCTAGAAGTAGACATGTTGGTGCAGTGTGTCGAAAAGATATTTGGTGGATTCTCTCGCCCCCCCATATTTGCAATAGTGATGATGCATGCCAAACATAAAGAGGCATGGCTATAGAGGGCAGGGGTGTGGACACAGGATAGTGCCACTTCACATTACCCTGCACAGTAGTGGGTACTTGTTTCCTGGCAGGGTGCCCAGTACACATTTAGCGTACTGGGCTATTCTCCGTAGTATAATCGCATCGCACAGCGTGTACAGTATAGTGATGTGCGATGCGATGTCCATATTATACAATGAAATATCGCATGGAATCGCAGGGCACCAGATGCGATGGGATATTTCATAGTAGAAGCACCCATGAGATGTGATGGGATGAGATGATGTGTGCTTAGTATGACATGTGATGGGTGCTTACAATTGAAAGCACCTATGCCATTGTTTAGCGTCACCTCCACCCCAAAGCGTGGCGAGCGGCTGCGGAACGTGTCCTCCTGACAATTTCATACCCCCACTATCCACGTCGGCGTGGAGTTGATTGTATATAGTGTGACGAGCCACCGATCCCGAAGCGTGGTGAGGGGATGCGGAATACATGTAAAGTAGTCCGCGTCCCCCTGTGCTCGCCACACTATATAAAATCAACTCCACGCCGACGTGGATAGTGGGGGTATGAAAAGGTCGGGAGGACGTGTTCCGCCACCGCTCGCCACGCTTCGGGGCGGCGTGGATAGTACTGGTGTTTGAGGAACACATTCACACCTGCAAAATAATACAGCTGACACAGTAATGACAACATGTGTTAACTAATAACTGTAATTTACTTAAATAAATTCATTAATGAAGCATAAATAATTAAGAACATTGATTACAATAATTAATGAGAATAAATACAATTAAAATCAAAAACATTAATGATTAAAGAACAAGAAATAAAAGCACAGTTAATCGTCCTTAGGGAGGAGCTTCGGTGGAATGGGCCATCAGCTCCCAATGTCTTTCTCCACATGAATTCAGTGAGATACGACTGGAGCTTGTGTCGCGCAGTACCTCTTTGGCGCTTATTGCGCCACTTACATGCGCACCACAGTCGCTCCACATTTTGTGTATGGACTCCTGTGGCCGAGTCAATAAAATTGAAGCAATGGTTAACAGTAAAGTGCTGATAACCAGCCAACTCCAGTTGTGCGGTGCTGTATGCCCTCCAGCAGTCCATATAGATAGTGGTGCCCGGCTATATATTCTCCAGGATACAGTCCATTAATGTGGTGGCATCACGCCTGGGCACCATTTTCATGAAGCAATGTCCTGTCTCCCGACATATCCCACCGAAAATCCACTGCTCTGGTAAAATGCGGTCTGCGTTATTTTTCCACTTCTCAAACAGTATCTCGTCTACCTCCACAATGTAGCCAGATCCACCGATCCTCCGCTGGGTCTGTGCCATAATGTCCATTGCACAAGCCTCCCGCACCCAGCGGTTATAGAGGGCCGCCGTTTTCTTTGAAATGTCCAGCTGCTGGCTACAATACTCAATAGAGGTGAGCTCCTGGGCCCAGTAATAGCATGGTCACAAAGGACAAGCGGCACCCAGGAAACCAGTGGGCCGCTCTCAGGCTCACCTTCAGCCGGCACACTTTTACATGGCAGCGCCACATGCATTCCTTCACAGAAAGGCGCATTATGTGGCTATTCGCGCAATTCTGCGCCATCGGAAGGAGATCGTGTCCTTGAAAAAAGGCGATAGCCTCCTCCTCCGTCTGAGGCAGCGTAAACATAGTCATAGATGCAGCCATCTCAATAACTTTCAATAAATCACCAGCAGCTCTGAGTGATGCTTCTACTCCTGTCAGAATATCACATCAGAGTGATTTCTGACAGGGGGCGGGAATGACAGGGAGCGGGAACGGGAAAATCGCATCGCATGCTACTATAACATAATGCGATTCGATTTCACTATGTTTGCATACGTAGGAAAACTGGGCGCCCTGCTAGGAAACAAGTACCCAGTAGTGTCCATTATTCACATTACACCACTCACTAGTATCCCTTATATACATTCTGCCTCAATTATACATTCATTTTCATAATAGTACCACTTATACTCATTACACCTCACAGTTGTGCCCCTTTTAAACAGTATACCTCAAATAGTGACCCTTATATACATTTTACCATACAGTAGAGCCCCTTATACACATTTTACCATACAGTAGAGCCCCTTATACACATTATGCCACATAGTAGAACCCCTTATACACATTATGCCACATAGTAGTAACTTTCATTAGTAATATACATTGCATCATGCACTTCACACATGGAGCCTTATTCAGATCTGAGCTCAGTACAAATTTGCTTGTAAAATGGGCAAAACCATGTGCACGGCAGGTGGGGCAGATGTAACATGTAAAGAGAGAGTTAGATTTTGGTGAGTTGTTTTGTTTCTGTGCAGGGTAAATACTGGCTGCATTATTTTTACACTGCAATTTAGATTTCAGTTTCAGCACCCCCCACCCAAATTTAACTCTCTCTATACATCTGCCCCACCTGCAGTGCACATGGTTTTGCCTATTTTCCAAACAAATTTGTACTGAGCTCAGATCTGAATAAGGGCCATTGTGATAGCCGGTTCTGCGCAAAGGGCATCTGCACTCTGTCCTGTAGGCACTGTCCTAGTTATGGCTCTTGGCTGGCATTAAATAATGGGCAAATAACACAGTCTAATAACAGCGGGACTTTTCATTGATCTGTTCAGCGGTCCGGGTCAGTCTGCCGGCAGACATGGAGATCACCCCTGGAGAATGGAAGGGCAACCTGAGTTAGCATACAGAATTTACCATAGTCCGGAACCCTGGACTGACTTTTATATCTACCTAATATAAAACAGGCTGTTTTTTTTTCTATCTTACCTATTAAGCTGAAGCTTGGATAAGGTGTATCCAATAATCGGAAAGTACGTAATCAGAGATTTTCTTTTATCCATAAGTGTATGTTACATGTTTGTATTGTCTGTATACCAGTATTAGGCCACGCCCTTTTTTTATTTATTTTAGATATGCTTAACAATATGTAAATAAACAGAATTTATGTAAATAAATGTAACTTTAATACACTTGAAGTCCCGCTGTTATTAGACGGTGTTATTTGCGCAGAGTTCCGTATCTTGTTTTGAATCTACCATTTTGGGACATTATGTCGTAGGAATCTCAGCAGCATTTAACCTTCCGCTGTGAATTTAGCGCAGTTCCAATTCTTTTGTGTATTAATTAATGGGGCACCTGACAAAGCAATTCAATTGTTGCTCTGATGTTTACTTGCAGCCTCCTGAGGTGGGGAACAAAAATGTTTGAAAAAAGTCTGTAGTATCTAGCACTTGAGGCAGGTCCAGTTATTGCACTTATCACCTCCAAAAGCTGCAATAACTTCTGGGTGCCCAAATCAATTGAATTTCTCCGTTCGGCACCCATTAAATAATGCCACGCTCAAATAATGGAAGTTTATTTTCCTGAGGTGTACAGATGGAGCCAGGCTCATCCAGCCTGCTTCTGGTGCACCAGGTGCCACACCGCGCCGGCGAATGTGGTGCGCATGTGTCAGGGACACTCGCATGCCCCATTCCTGGCAATGGACAAGCGAGCGTCCACGTGTGCTGGCACACCAGCCGCCATATACGGGCGATGAGAATGGCTCCATCTGTATATACTGCGTTTTCTGGGGCACCCAGCTGTCAGTCATCTTGCGGCTTAGTTCACATGTGCGGCTTGTGCATGTGCACAGTATACCGCACAAATGCGTAGCCATTCGATAATCGACTGCAGCGTGTGAGATATGCTGTGCGAACAAAGCCACAAGATGACGATAGCCGGCGGCCGTTTGTGGGTGGCACGCCAGCATTTTCTAGGAGTGTCCCAGAAAACACAGTATATACATTGGTGGACAGTGTGATTTTCAGGGTCGATACACTAGTCCGATTTGAGCCAACAGATCGGGCCAAGAAATGGGCCCAAATCGGATGTGTTTCATGTCCCACTCGGGTCCGATGCGTGGTCCCGTGTGCATCGGACCTGAGCTGGAGGTCAGACCTCTGCCAACTCTGTCGCATTTGAAAGGAGCGCATGCCATGTATAGGATGCGACCACCGGGCGGCTCAGAGGGGTCGGATCCCCATACACTGCTGCGGTAATTTGCAGCAGTGTATGAGCACCTTAACTCTGCCCCATTGGGAGGGTAGCTACAGCCTCCTCTACCCTAGCCTATACCCCCCCCCCCAGCATCCTGTAGTACAGCCCATCAGATAAAATGTATGGCGCAATTATGCAGTGGATAAATTGCTTGCAATATCACTTATGTAAAATAAGTACAAGTACTCCCGGGAGTTCAAGGGAAATCTCATGCAATATAAAGACTCAGATACATTTCCCTAGTGTATGGGGGCCTTTAGAGTGCAGATCAGATGCATGCACAATGATGTGTGTAAGAAATGTGTAGGGTGTTCTTGGAGCGGTTACAGGAGGGTAACTAACCAGTATGGGCGTTATACTGGAGTGACACTGGCATGCTGCTATGTACAGAGATATTAAATCACTCCCATTCGAGGTCACACCCCCGTGCACCTAACGTCGGACTTGTCAAGTCTCAGCGGTGCCACCAATGATGGCATCTATATACGCAGTGGCCGGAAACTCTGATCATGCGTGTCAGTGTAACCTCAGATGTTATTAGGTTTTCCAACACTTGTGACAAGCTGTGACAGTGTCCAAAGATCTGCCTAGAAGGGGACGTGCAAAACATATAATAAAGATATTAAGGTGATTTCCCTACAAAAAAATGAAGAAATAAACCAACATAAGGAATACATGGGAATCACCCATTAGAGCAACCACATCCTAGTCTTTTAAAATCACAATTTCTTTATCTTTCTGCACTAAATTACTGTCATCTTTATATAAAAATTACTAAAAGCTAAATTTTAATATAAGTGAACTATCAGTGGGACTATACGCAGAGATATCTTCTGAGTGCACCCCAAGTAAAATACGGGGGGCCCTTATTCTTTTTGTTCAAGAGCCCGGTGCTGGTTGCAGAAATAAGGGGGCTGATTATAAGTTAGCTGAACTGGGGTTCCTGGCTGTGATTAAGATCAAATGGGTGGAAATAGGTGCATTCATACCCATTCAATCGTAGTAAATTTCGCCCCGTGTCAATTTATTTGAACCATTTTTTTAGCCCTTGCACAACTACAGCAATTTACTGAAATCTGCAAGGGAGTAGGAGCGATGGGAGTTTGTGAGGGCTGAAGAGAGGATGATCTGCACCTACGCTTCATTTTTACATGCTGTGCTGTAGGAGAGATCATGCAGCTATGGAACGCACACATGGGCATTCCAGCTTTGGCAGAATAATCACAAGAATGGCAGCATATCGATCGAACGTGCGTACACACTGCACTTTTGTTCCGATATGGGCCCGTCCGGTCGGATGAATATTAAACAGCACTGAACCTTCGACCGACCGAGTATGGACGGACAAGACCGTTTTTGGCCGTTTATCAACAGTGCAGCATGAATCGGGACAGCGTACACACCTATACAATCAAACGCAATTTCGTCCGAGATCGAAAGAACTGCCCGACTATTGTATTGATGTGTACCCAACTTAAGAAGTGATGCTCTGCCAGGGGTTGTCTGTGGGAACTCTAATTTCAGATTGTGTTAATCAAATGTGCTGAGCTGTTTGATTCTGTTCAATAAACCACCACTGGTTTTCATCTACCACCTGCCCGAATGACCTGGTGCCCTATAACTTCACAAATCTAAACCAGTTTACATGTAATTGTGGGTTACATCTCCTCATGGTTACAATTGTGGGTTACATCTCCTTGGGGTTACATGTAATTGTGGGTTACATCTCGGGTGTCACAAATCGTGGTGTGCACGCCCCTTACCATCGCGCTGGTGCGCGCTGTATCATCCCTGGCTGTGGCTTGTGGCATGATGTCCCCTGTGCTCCCAGATCCCCCAGGTCCTTGTGTGGCAACCCTTGCCGGTTCCACGCGGGCCCATGCTGCATGGGTGCTGCCATGACACCTGTGGTCAGCTGACAGTATGAGCCAATCACGCTGTCTGCTGGCCTGAACCTTGACCTGATTACCTGTGTCAGAATCCAGGTATTTCCAGCTACTTCCTGGTTCTGATTGCTGCTGCGGCTTGCAGCCAATCAGAGATAGGCAAGGGGGATATAAGCCAGGGTTCTAGCCCAGCCTCCTTGCCTTGAACAATTGTTCCTTTTGCTCCCTGTGTGTTTGCCCCAGAGACAGAGATGCCCAGGCTCCAGTCTATCCAGTGCTCCCAGCGATTCCACCTTCAGTGTCCTGCTGCTGCTGATATCTGGTTCATCCGCCATCTACCAGTTCTCCTGCTTCCCTTGCTAGCTCCCAGGCCAACCTGTTACCGTGCTTCAGAGACTATTACCATCTCAAGTCCTGACCGTTGACAGTACCATCAACACCTGAGTCGACGAATCACTACTGCAGTCCTCAATGATCGTTACCATCAGAGTTCTGACTGTCGACATCCTGAGTCGACCACCGGCTGTTGTGTACACCAGAGACTTTGCCATCCCTGTCCCAGGCCGTCGACACTTCTACCGGCTCCCAGGCCATTGACACTTCTACCGGCTCCCAGGCCATCGTGTCTACCGGCTACCAGCCCATCATGTCTACCGGCTCTCAGGCTGTCAACACTTCTACCGGCTCACAGGCCCTCTACAAGTATCTCCAGCTCCCAGGCCGTCGACACTTCTACCGGCTCCCAGGCCGTCAACACTTCTACCGGCTCCCAGGCTGTCTCCAAGAATCTCTGGCTCCCATGCTGTCAACACTTGTACTGGCTCTCAGGCTGTCGACACTTCTACCGGCTCCCAGGCCCTCTACAGGTATCTCCAGCTCCAAGGCCGTCAAAACTTCTACCGGCTCTCATGCTGTCGACACTTCTACCGGCTCCCAGGCCATCTCCAAGGCGGGGTTCCCTGGTGAAAAACCACCGGCGAGTTAGACTCCGTACCCCTGTTCCTGGTCTCCGCCAACCCTCTGGTCCAGCTGTTCCCTGGTATTTATTTATTTATTAACAGTTTCTTATATAGCGCATACATATTACGCAGCATATGTGTCCCAGTGTATGACCTCACCATACATTAAACCCTAATACTTTCCTGTTACTAGCGCCCTCCACTGGTCCACCACAGTCACAGCCGGGAACACAGCAAACCCCGGTGCTGACATCACGGTTACAGGTAATTGTGGGTTACATCTCCTCGGGATTACAGGTAATTGTGGGTTACATCTCCTCGGGGTTACACCTGATTGTGGGTTACATTAGGGCTGGCCATTGATGGCAATTCTGCAACTGGCCATCGATAGTGCTAAACTATGCAATAGATGACCATCGATATTTTTACATATCGATGGTCATCCATTGTGTTTGATTGATTGGCCTGTGGGCCAATCAAAACATTAGGGGCAGGGCTTCGCGGGTGTTGGGGGGCGGAGCTATGTAATTGTGGGTTACATCTCCTCGGAGTTACACGTGATTGTGGGTTACATCTCCTCGGGGTTACACGTGATTGCGGGTTACATCTCCTCGGGGTTACATTGTGGGTTACATCTCCTCGGGGTTACATTGTGGGTTACATCTCCTCGGGGTTACACGTGATTGCGGGTTACATCTCCTCGGGGTTACATTGTGGGTTACATCTCCTCGGGGTTACATTGTGGGTTACATCTCCTCGGGGTTACACGTGATTGCGGGTTACATCTCCTTGGGGTTACATTGTGGGTTACATCTCCTCGGGGTTACACGTGATTGCGGGTTACATCTCGGGGTTACACGTGATTGCGGGTTACATCTCCTCGGGGTTACATTGTGGGTTACATCTCCTCGGGGTTACACGTGATTGTGGGTTACATCTCCTCGGGGTTACACGTGATTGTGGGTTACATCTCCTCAGGGTTACACGTAATTGCGGGTTACATCTCCTCGGGGTTACATTGTGGGTTACATCTCCTCGGGGTTACACGTGATTGCGGGTTACATCTCCTCAGGGTTACATCTCCTCGGGGTTACATTGTGGGTTACATCTCCTCGGGGTTACATTGTGGGTTACATCTCCTCGGGGTTACATTGTGGGTTACATCTCCTCGGGGTTACATTGTGGGTTACATCTCCTCGGGGTTACATTGTGGGTTACATCTCCTCGGGGTTACACGTGATTGTGGGTTACATCTCCTCGGGGTTACACGTGATTGTGGGTTACATCTCCTCAGGGTTACACGTAATTGCGGGTTACATCTCCTCGGGGTTACATTGTGGGTTACATCTCCTCGGGGTTACACGTGATTGCGGGTTACATCTCCTCAGGGTTACATCTCCTCGGGGTTACATTGTGGGTTACATCTCCTCGGGGTTACATTGTGGGTTACATCTCCTCGGGGTTACATTGTGGGTTACATCTCCTCGGGGTTACATTGTGGGTTACATCTCCTCGGGGTTACATTGTGGGTTACATCTCCTCGGGGTTACATTGTGGGTTACATCTCCTCGGGGTTACATTGTGGGTTACATCTCCTCGGGGTTACATTGTGGGTTACATCTCCTCGGGGTTACACGTGATTGTGGGTTACATCTCCTCGGGGTTACACGTGATTGTGGGTTACATCTCCTCAGGGTTACACGTAATTGCGGGTTACATCTCCTCGGGGTTACATTGTGGGTTACATCTCCTCGGGGTTACACGTGATTGCGGGTTACATCTCCTCAGGGTTACATCTCCTCGGGGTTACATTGTGGGTTACATCTCCTCGGGGTTACATTGTGGGTTACATCTCCTCGGGGTTACATTGTGGGTTACATCTCCTCGGGGTTACATTGTGGGTTACATCTCCTCGGGGTTACATTGTGGGTTACATCTCCTCGGGGTTACATTGTGGGTTACATCTCCTCGGGGTTACATTGTGGGTTACATCTCCTCGGGGTTACATTGTGGGTTACATCTCCTCGGGGTTACATTGTGGGTTACATCTCCTCGGGGTTACATTGTGGGTTACATCTCCTCGGGGTTACATTGTGGGTTACATCTCCTCGGGGTTACATTGTGGGTTACATCTCCTCGGGGTTACACGTGATTGTGGGTTACATCTCCTCGGGGTTACACGTGATTGTGGGTTACATCTCCTCAGGGTTACACGTAATTGCGGGTTACATCTCCTCGGGGTTACATTGTGGGTTACATCTCCTCGGGGTTACACGTGATTGCGGGTTACATCTCCTCAGGGTTACATCTCCTCGGGGTTACATTGTGGGTTACATCTCCTCGGGGTTACATTGTGGGTTACATCTCCTCGGGGTTACATTGTGGGTTACATCTCCTCGGGGTTACATTGTGGGTTACATCTCCTCGGGGTTACATTGTGGGTTACATCTCCTCGGGGTTACATTGTGGGTTACATCTCCTCGGGGTTACACGTGATTGCGGGTTACATCTCCTCGGGGTTACATTGTGGGTTACATCTCCTCGGGGTTACATTGTGGGTTACATCTCCTCGGGGTTACACGTGATTGCGGGTTACATCTCCTTGGGGTTACATTGTGGGTTACATCTCCTCGGGGTTACACGTGATTGCGGGTTACATCTCGGGGTTACACGTGATTGCGGGTTACATCTCCTCGGGGTTACATTGTGGGTTACATCTCCTCGGGGTTACACGTGATTGTGGGTTACATCTCCTCGGGGTTACACGTGATTGTGGGTTACATCTCCTCGGGGTTACACGTGATTGTGGGTTACATCTCCTCGGGGTTACACGTAATTGCGGGTTACATCTCCTCGGGGTTACATTGTGGGTTACATCTCCTCGGGGTTACACGTGATTGCGGGTTACATCTCCTCGGGGTTACATTGTGGGTTACATCTCCTTGGGTTACATCTCCTCGGGTTACATTGTGGGTTACATCTCCTCGGGGTTACATTGTGGGTTACATCTCCTCGGGGTTACATTGTGGGTTACATCTCCTCGGGGTTACATTGTGGGTTACATCTCCTCGGGGTTACATCTCCTCGGGGTTACACGTGATTGTGGGTTACATCTCCTCGGGGTTACACGTGATTGTGGGTTACATCTCCTCGGGGTTACATTGTGGGTTACTTCTCAGGGTACATTTTTGTAAAAATCAAGGCAGAAGTGATTTGCTACAGAAAATATTGTAATATACAGAGATAGAAGGGCAAGTCCAGAATAAAGTGTCTTCCTGGAGCCAGAGGAATGGTCAAAAACGGCTTTGCTGCAACCCAAGCAGGTGAGCGAGGGTTCTGCCACAAAATTACGAAATGCGCATGAAGGAATTGATACCCTTCTAATTCTGCACTTGTAGGGAAATCCTCCAGGACTCTAGAAGAGTGCTTCTCCATGGCAGAGGAAGAGGCATTGAGTGGACTCCGGGATTGCCTAACATGATGAGGCCAATGTTGCAGGGTGTGTGCCGAAAGGCACCATCTCCAACAGTTTCTCCCATACCCCCGGGAAGCAGCTGGTCAGTGTACTATGCTGCAGGAGGCCAGCACTGAAGTGAAGATAGCAGTACCCACAATCCTGGCACACAAGGAGGATCTGCACTACATCTTCCCTTATGCTGAGATGGAAGATGAGCACTTTAGTGATAGTGTGCTATAGAATCGTCTGCCTTGTATTCTACACTGGGGAGGCTGGACACACGGAAGCATTGCCTGCCAATGTCTTCTCTTCTCCATGTCACAGTGGTACTCTGTGAGTCACCTGAGCTGGAATTGGCTAGTTACAGTAATGCCAGGTCACAGAGGACTTACTGGAAATCCTGAATGAAGGATGTTATAATGGCCCATGTAAGTGAGGGTCCTACAGCCTCATTCCAATACTACCACAGCGCTTGAGGCATTGGGTTCCTTACGCTGATTTGGAGGACATGGAAGTCACCACAATCACCTTACCAGCACGGGTGCAAATGGGAATTCCTCAGGTGGGCACCAGCCATTCCTGGTCACAGTCTTGTGTTTTGGGGAATTGGCTTTTCAGAGAGAAGACCAGGACAGGGATCAAGGTACCTGGTGGATTACCTGAGGGAACAGTGGAAGATTGAGATAACTGAGATAAATTGTCATATCTCGCTACTACCCTGCAGTAGTCTCTCACGCTAGGGCAGGAGCCCCAACATGTTACTGCCGCTAGGCAAATGTAGGGAATGTTATCGGGGGAGGTAGGAGCAGGGGCCCTCACTATCAGGAACCATGGCCATGGGCCAGGATGTGACTGACATTAATGTTTGAGACCCCAGAGGAACCACCAGGGGGAACTGCTCCGTGTCAGCATTGCCTGTTTGTTTCAGTCCACGGAGCGAGTTGGAGAGGGGCAGCCATGCACAAACCTAAGGTTATTTGCTGCTATCTGGGACATGTAATTGGGAATCAGGTGGAGGACTGAAACATTGTGGTTTAGTAATCCAAATTCCACCAGACACAAAAGGCCGTGCACTAGACTCATCAAGTGGCAGGGCCCTCAGTCCTTCTGTTCCAGGTGGGGTTGGTACTACCCGGGCACAGGGCTATAGAGTGGGGGGAAGCACAGCTAAGTACTCTCTCACTGGTTCTATGAGCAGCCTGGCCGGGCATTGAGGACTATACCTACAGCTTACCAGGACATAGGGTCTAAGATGTGGGCGAGGAATGTGAGGAAATTACCTCAAACCTGCTGAATATATACTCATGTCTGTATCATCCCTTACTATTAGCAATGAATGCGATGTGGGGGAGTACTGTTACCGTTACAGCTTATTGTCCATCAGTAGCTATGCTAGGGGTCAGACCCAGCAGGGAGAGGTACTGGGGGATGGATACTGCAGAGACCCCACTAATCTGAACCTTTTGTAAATCACCTGGGCAGGTCACTTCCCGTGGGGGATGGGGGGAGGAGTGTGGGGGATGGGGAGGTGATGCTCTGCTCCTATTCTAGGGACTGGCATGTTGGATTAGGTTACTGAAGAGAGCTGACCTGTAATCACCCATTCATTGCGTTATGCCGTCATTGGTCTTCACCATACACGAGTGATCTGGAACCCAGGACTTCACACATCTTCTAAGGGATAACATGTAATTGTGGGTTATGCCTCCCCAGGTCTACACGTAATAGGTGCAGCTGTGTGACAGCCACCTCTGTGTGTATAGGTGCGGCTGTCTGACTGCTGCCTCCGTGTGTATAGGTGCAGCTGTGTGACTCTGGCCTCTGTGTATAGGTGTGGCTGTGTGACTCTGGCCTCCGTGTGTATAGGTGAAGCTGTGTGACTACCACCACCGTGTGTATAGTTGCAGCACTGTGACTGACGCCTCCATGTGTATAGGTGCGGCTGTGTGACTCTGGCCTCCGTGTGTATAGGTGCAGCTGTGTGACTGCCGCCTCCGTGTGTATAGGTGCGGCTGTGTGACTGGCCTCTGTGTATAGGTGTGGCTGTGTGACTCTGGCCTCCGTGTGTATAGGTGAAGCTGTGTGACTACCACCACCGTGTGTATAGTTGCAGCACTGTGACTGCTGCCTCCGTGTGTATAGGTGCGGCTGTGTGACTCTAGCCTCTGTGTGTATAGGTGCGGCTGTGTGATTGCCGCCTCCGTGTGTATAGGTGCGGCTGTGTGACTGACGCCTCCATGTGTATAGGTGCGGCTGTGTGACTCTGGCCTCCGTGTGTATAGGTGCAGCTGTGTGACTGCCGCCTCCGTGTGTATAGGTGCAGCTGTGTGACTGCCGCCTCCGTGTGTATAGGTGAAGCTGTGTGACTGCCGCCTCCGTGTGTATAGGTGCGGCTGTGTGACTCTGGCCTCCGTGTGTATAGGTGCGGCTGTGTGATTGCCGCCTCCGTGTGTGTATAGGTGCGGCTGCATGACTGCAGCCTCCATGTGTATAGGTGCGGCTGTGTGACTGCAGCCTCCATGTGTATAGGTGCGGCTGTGTGACTCTAGCCTCTGTGTGTATAGGTGCGGCTGTGTGACTGCCGCCACCATGTGTATAGGTGCGGCTGTGTGACTCTGGCCTCTGTGTGTTAAGGTGCAGCTGTGTGACTGCCGCCTCCGTGTGTATAGGTGAAGCTGTGTGACTGCCACCACCATGTGTATGGTTGCAGCGCTGTGACCGACGCCTCCATGTGTATAGGTGCAGCTGTGTGACCGACGCCTCCATGTGTATAGGTGCGGCTGTGTGACTGCCGCCACCGTGTGTATAGGTAAAGCTGTGTGACTGCCACCACCGTGTGTATAGTTGCAGCGCTGTGACTGACGTCTCCATGTGTATAGGTGCGGCTGTGTGACTCTAGCCTCTGTGTGTATAGGTGCGGCTTTGTGACTGCCGCCTCCGTGTGTATAGGTGAAGCTGTGTGACTGCCACCACCATGTGTATGGTTGCAGCGCTGTGACTGACGCCTCCATGTGTATAGTTGCAGCGCTGTGACCGACGCCTCCATGTGTATGGTTGCAGCGCTGTGACCGACGCCTCCATGTGTATAGGTGCAGCTGTGTGACCGACGCCTCCATGTGTATAGGTGCAGCTGTGTGACTGCCGCCTCCGTGTGTATAGGTGAAGCTGTGTGACTGCCACCACCGTGTGTATAGTTGCAGTGCTGTGACTGACGTCTCCATGTGTATAGGTGCGGCTGTGTGACTCTAGCCTCCATGTGTATAGGTGCGGCTGTGTGACTCTAGCCTCTGTGTGTATAGGTGCGGCTGTGTGATTGCCGCCTCCGTGTGTATAGGTGCGGCTGTGTGACTGACGCCTCCATGTGTATAGGTGTGGCTGTGTGACTCTAGCCTCTGTGTGTATAGGTGCAGCTGTGTGACTGCCGCCTCCGTGTGTATAGGTGAAGCTGTGTGACTGCCACCACCGTGTGTATAGTTGCAGCGCTGTGACTGACGTCTCCGTGTGTATAGGTGCGGCTGTGTGACTCTAGCCTCTGTGTGTATAGGTGCGGCTGTGTGACTGACGCCTCCGTGTGTATAGGTGCGGCTGCGTGACTGCAGCCTCCATGTGTATAGGTGCGGCTGTGTGACTACCACCACCATGTGTATAGTTGCAGCACTGTGACTGACGCCTCCATGTGTATAGGTGCGGCTGTGTGACTCTGGCCTCCGTGTGTATAGGTGCGGCTGTGTGATTGCCGCCTCCGTGTGTGTATAGGTGCGGCTGCATGACTGCAGCCTCCATGTGTATAGGTGCGGCTGTGTGACTGCCGCCACCATGTGTATAGGTGCGGCTGTGTGACTCTGGCCTCTGTGTGTTAAGGTGCAGCTGTGTGACTGCCGCCTCCGTGTGTATAGGTGAAGCTGTGTGACTGCCACCACCATGTGTATGGTTGCAGCGCTGTGACCGACGCCTCCATGTGTATAGGTGCAGCTGTGTGACCGACGCCTCCATGTGTATAGGTGTGGCTTTGTGACTGCCGCCACCGTGTGTATAGGTAAAGCTGTGTGACTGCCACCACCGTGTGTATAGTTGCAGCGCTGTGACTGACGTCTCCATGTGTATAGGTGCGGCTGTGTGACTCTAGCCTCTGTGTGTATAGGTGCGGCTTTGTGACTGCCGCCTCCGTGTGTATAGGTGAAGCTGTGTGACTGCCACCACCATGTGTATGGTTGCAGCGCTGTGACTGACGCCTCCATGTGTATAGTTGCAGCGCTGTGACCGACGCCTCCATGTGTATGGTTGCAGCGCTGTGACCGACGCCTCCATGTGTATAGGTGCAGCTGTGTGACCGACGCCTCCATGTGTATAGGTGCAGCTGTGTGACTGCCGCCTCCGTGTGTATAGGTGAAGCTGTGTGACTGCCACCACCGTGTGTATAGTTGCAGCGCTGTGACTGACGTCTCCATGTGTATAGGTGCGGCTGTGTGACTCTAGCCTCTGTGTGTATAGGTGCGGCTGTGTGACTGCCGCCTCCGTGTGTATAGGTGAAGCTGTGTGACTGCCACCACCATGTGTATGGTTGCAGCGCTGTGACTGACGCCTCCATGTGTATAGTTGCAGCGCTGTGACTGACGCCTCCATGTGTATAGGTGCGGCTGTGTGACTCTAGCCTCTGTGTGTATAGGTGCGGCTGTGTGACTCTGGCCTCCGCGTGTATAGGTGCAGCTGTGTGACTGCCGCCTCCGTGTGTATAGGTGAAGCTGTGTGACTGCCACCACCATGTGTATGGTTGCAGCGCTGTGACTGACGCCTCCATGTGTATAGTTGCAGCGCTGTGACTGACGCCTCCATGTGTATAGTTGCAGCGCTGTGACTGACGCCTCCATGTGTATAGGTGCAGCGTTTGACCACCACCATGGAGCTGGACTTTGTGCTGGTGCAGAGGAAGGATGTGGAGCGTCTGACCACAGAAGTCATGCAGATGAGAGATTTCCTACCACAAATCCTGAACCAGGAGCTGCTGGAGAGCGTGCAGAGACTGGAGGCCGCTGAGATCGGTGAGTGGGCGCCTATAGAATGGCCATTAAGCACGCTGGCTCCGCATTATAGTGCTGGGGAAGAGACGGTGAGGTGAATGATTCTCCCAGATAATTATATAATATTCTAGTGAATACTGTATGTCGGCGTCCTGTCCCCTGTGCCAGTCATTCTATACTTGTAAGCCCGCTCAGAGCAAAGTCTGCTACCTTGTGATTGCTGCTGTGTTTGTGCATGTGTGAGAGAGATATACCCCTTTCACAACGCACCGGTTTGACCCTGTAATTGGTGCAATGTGAAAGGGGTTACCTTATACAGCTAACCGGTAGCAACACAGCAATACGAACCGGGTAAAAAGAAGGGTTCTTACCGGTTTGTTGCTGTTCAGTGTGAACGGGTTAATCGAGTCGAGCGAGGCAACTCTTGAAGCAGCGCCAGCTCTAAGCGCTGCCTCCTCCCCTGCCCCCAATGACGCTCCACCACACCCCCACATGACGCCAGCAAACCAGTAATATTGCCAGTTTGCTGAAGCAATCTGAACAGACCGCACATGCAGGGTCGTACTGGGACTGAACAGTTTCAAAGTCCCGGTGTGACCCTGCATTTGTGGTCTGAAAGCGGTACAAGAGATGTACTGTAGTATCACTTGAGACAGTTTCAGAGACACACAATCAGACACTAGAGATATATATAGGGTGGCCAATCCCGGGATCGGGATCGGCGGGATCCCGGGATTTGGCCTAAAAAACGCCGGGATTTGAATCCCGGGATTGGATCTTCCAATCCCGGGTTTTCGGGATTATATGCGCATGCGCATATGTAATGCCGGGCAGCTTCTGAGCGAGTGCTCAGACGCTACCCAGGAGTTCCTGATCCCCAGACTGCAGTCTGGAGCTGGTATGGGCAGTCCGACCTGCGCAGCGTGACCTCTGACCATCACGCTGCGCAGGTCGGACTGCCCATACCCGCTCCAGAATCATCTCTGACCTGGACCGGACCTGGCAGCGTCGGCCGCCCGCTCTGCTGCCCGCCCGCTGGACCGGACCTGGCAGCGTCGGCCGCACGCTCTGCTGCCCGCCCGCCCGCTGGACCGGACCTGGCAGTGTCAGCCGTCGGCTCTGCTGCTGCTGCTACCGCCGCCGACTCCTCCCGCTCCTGTCTGCCCTGCTCCTGGCCGCCGGTGTAAGTAAATGAATGTGCGGGGCGGCTGAAGCAGGGGGTGGACTGGGCTTCTTGTTTTATTGTAGCGTGTTTTATGGCCTAAACTGACTTAGAGATGCCAATCCCGGAATCCCGGGATTTAGCATTTTTCAATCCCGATTCCCGGGATTGAAAAAATGCCCCGGGATTGGCATCCCTAGATATATATATATATATATATATATATATATATTAGAGATCACAAAGTATCTCTACCTATACAGGTGAGACAAACCACCATTGTACCAATGTCTGGTAGATGAGAATATGGGTATATGGAAGCCGAATACATGTTATATCATGCTGGATATACGGATCCGGCGTGCGTTCCAACCCTGTGGAACGCACCGCCATCTTGTTTCCGTCTCCAGTATAACTAATGTGACGAATCGTTTTAGATAAATCCCTTTATAGGGTCCGTGCATATTGTATAAACTTAATTCCAAAGTTTCCCGATACCATTATTCCAATGTGTCTTACCAACTTCCTGTGTGGGTGTGTATAAAAACCTGCTGAGGGGCCAGTCTAAATTAGGTCTCTGTTGGAGAAGGATCTCATTTCTGTTTGGCTGACTGTCTTGAAAAAAGTCTGAGAATATTTTAATGGATTAAATAAAAATCGTGTTTTTATCTGCGAAATGGTGAGTGCCCTCCTTCAAAAAAAAAAAAAAATGTGTGTATGTATGTATGTATGTATGTATGTATGTATGTGTGTGTGTGTGTATATATATATATATATATATATATATATATATATATATATTTTACTGGTCACGGTTTGAAATAAAAAGAAAACTTGGTACTTGTGTATTTTGGCGGCGCCCATCGCATCGCGTACGATGGTATGCGATGCGACATCGCGCGATATTGTACAATGCCATACAATGCGATGCGATTAAACATTGTATAAGCACCCTAATGGGTGCTTACAATGTTAAATGCACCCCCCCCCCCCCGCCACCCCCCCCACTATAAACGTGAACCCGAAGCGTGGCGAGCGCCCACCCCCCCCACTATAAACGTGAACCCGAAGCGTGGCGAGCGCAGCGAGCCCGCGAGGGGTGACGGTACGCGTCCTCCGACCTTTTCATACCCCCACTATCCACGTCGGCGTGGAGTTGACAATAGAAAGTGTGGCGAGCGCAGCGAGCCACGGAGCCCGAAGTGTGGCAAGGGGACGCGGATACCTGTGAAGGCCGCGAGGGGACGCCGATACCTGTGAAGGTATCCGTGTCCCCTCGCCTCGCTGCGCTCGCCACACTTTCTATTCTCAACTCCACACCGACGTGGATAGTGGGGGTATGTAAAGGTCGGAGGACGCGTACCACCGCCCCTCGGGGGGTGGCGTGGGGGTGCATTTAACATTGTAAGCACCCATTACGGTGCTTAAAAGCACCCTTTAGGGTGCTTATACAATCTTTCATCGTATAGGGGACAAAAATCGCGTTGCATTGCATGCCATCGGGTGCATGCCATGCGATGCGATTAAAAAATTGCGCGATGGAAATCGGGGGCGCCGCTATAATACACAAGTACCGAAAAATTTCTTCAAAAGAAAAAACCATGAGTGCACTTACTTGTTTTTAGATTGTCTGCTGGCTCTGCCCATCTGCAACTTTATGCACATTATCTACATACTCCTTCCCCTAGGAAGTGGGTGTAATATGGGAATATACATGGGTGTGGTATGAAGTTGTTAGCAGGAGTGTAAGTGGGTGTGGTATGGGAGTGTCAGAAGGTGTGGTATAGGAGTGTCAGTGGCTGTGGTATAGGAGTGTGGTGAGAGTGACTGCGAGGGATGGCGAGAGTGGCGTTATAAGTGACAGTGCAAGCTGTGGTGTGAGAGATGAGGAAAGTGACTGTACAAGTGACACTGTGAGATGGTGACAGTACGAGTGGCAGTGTGAGCCGGGGTGCGAGGGATGGCGTGAGTGACAGTGCGAGTGACAGTGCAAGCTGTGCTGTGGTGTGAGGGTGAGGGAGAGCCCTACTTCATTTATTCAATACTGTGAAATATATTCAGCCCTGACTAGTAGTAGTAGTAGCAGCAGAGAAACAGGACATGACGGACCAGCCCTGTGCATGTGGCTGCCCTAGGGGTTCTCTGGCCCCCATTTATCATTGATCGCATTTACGATGCGATCTGGTGGAATATTATAATCATATCACCTGCTGTGCGCAGGGACAGGGCTCCGAAAGGAGCCTGTCCCTGCGATGCCAGAAGCCAGGGGGGCTGCGCATGCGCGGTTACGCGCTGTCTCCCCACCCCCCCCCCCCCCCCCGCGCGAACCTGCTGACCGGGGCTATAATGGGCTATAGCCATATCAGAAAGGCAATAGCCCAGGGGTGCGAAGCCGGGCTGCCCGACGTTCATACATAGAAACCTATGGGGGATGCGGCCGGCGGCGCTGCAGGGATTGGAGATTCCTGCTGCGGTCCCCTGTGATACATTAGGGGGATACTTAATATTGGCGGTTAATCAGGGATTTAGTTGATAAATGCGGCCCTCTGTCTCTTATTATTTCTACTCCAGCTTTGGAGGCAAAAGAACTGGACTGTGCTCATATCAGCTGCCGTCTAGAAGCATCTCAGGGAGAAAATCTGAGAGCAAAAGAAGTGAGTAATTCAGCCTGTCAGTGTCCTCGCATCACTCTCCTCCTATTCAGCCTGTCAGTGTCCTCGCATCCCTCTCCTCCTATTCAGCCTGTCAGTGTCCTCGCATCCCTCTCCTCCTATTCGCCTGTCAGTGTCCTCGCAACCCTCTCCTCCTATTCAGCCTGTCAGTGTCCTCGCATCCCTCTCCTCCTATTCAGCCTGTCAGTGTCCTCGCATCCCTCTCCTCCTATTCAGCCTGTCAGTGTCCTCGCATCCCTCTCCTCCTATTCAGCCTGTCAGTGTCCTCGCATCCCTCTCCTCCTATTCAGCCTGTCAGTGTCCTCGCATCCCTCTCCTCCTATTCAGCCTGTCAGTGTCCTCGCATCCCTCTCCTCCTATTCAGCCTGTCAGTGTCCTCGCATCCCTCTCCTCCTATTCGCCTGTCAGTGTCCTCGCAACCCTCTCCTCCTATTCAGCCTGTCAGTGTCCTCGCATCCCTCTCCTCCTATTCAGCCTGTCAGTGTCCTCGCATCCCTCTCCTCCTATTCAGCCTGTCAGTGTCCTCGCATCCCTCTCCTCCTATTCGCCTGTCAGTGTCCTCGCAACCCTCTCCTCCTATTTGTCCTGTCAGTGTCCTCGCATCCCTCTCCTCCTATTCATCCTGTCAGTGTCCCTGTATCCCTCTCCTCCTATTTGTCCTGTCAGTGTCCTCGCATCCCTCTCCTCCTATTTATCCTGTCAGTGTCCTCGCATCCCTCTCCTCTTATTCAGCCTGTCAGTGTCCCTGTATCCCTCTCCTCCTATTTATCCTGTCAGTGTTCCCGCATCCCTCTCCTCCTATTCATCCTGTCAGTGTCCCTGTATCCCTCTCCTCCTATTTATCCTGTCAGTGTCCCTGTATCCCTCTCCTCCTATTTATCCTGTCAGTGTCCCTGTATCCCTCTCCTCTTATTCAGCCTGTCAGTGTCCCTGTATCTCTCTCCTCCTATTCAGCCTGCCAGTGTTCCCGCATCCCTCTCCTCCTATTCAGCCTGTCAGTGTCCCTGTATCTCTCTCCTCCTATTCAGCCTGCCAGTGTTCCCGCATCCCTCTCCTCCTATTTGTCCTGTCAGTGTCCTCGCATCCCTCTCCTCCTATTTATCCTGTCAGTGTTCCCGCATCCCTCTCCTATTCATCCTGTCAGTGTCCCTGTATCCCTCTCCTCCTATTTGTCCTGTCAGTGTCCTCGCATCCCTCTCCTCCTATTTATCCTGTCAGTGTCCTCGCATCCCTCTCCTCTTATTCAGCCTGTCAGTGTCCCTGTATCCCTCTCCTCCTATTTATCCTGTCAGTGTTCCCGCATCCCTCTCCTCCTATTCATCCTGTCAGTGTCCCTGTATCCCTCTCCTCCTATTTATCCTGTCAGTGTTCCCGCATCCCTCTCCTCCTATTTATCCTGTCAGTGTCCTCGCATCCCTCTCCTCCTATTCAGCCTGTCAGTGTTCCCGCATCCCTCTCCTATTCATCCTGTCAGTGTCCCTGTATCCCTCTCCTCCTATTCAGCCTGTCAGTGTCCCTGTATCCCTCTCCTCCTATTCAGCCTGTCAGTGTCCCTGTGTCCCTCTCCTCCTATTCAGCCTGTCAGTGTCCTCGCATCCCTCTCCTCCTATTTATCCTGTCAGTGTCCTCGCATCCCTCTCCTCCTATTTATCCTGTCAGTGTTCCCGCATCCCTCTCCTCCTATTTATCCTGTCAGTGTCCTCGCATCCCTCTCCTCTTATTCAGCCTGTCAGTGTCCCTGTATCCCTCTCCTCCTATTCAGCCTGCCAGTGTCCCTGTATCACTCTCTCCTCCTATTAAGCCTGCCAGTGTCCCTGTATCCCTCTCCTCCTATTCAGACTGTCAGTGTCCCTGTATCCCTCTCCTCCTATTCAGACTGTCAGTGTCCCTGTATCCATCTCCTCCTATTCAGCCTGTCAGTGTCCCTGTATCCCTCTCCTCCTATTCAGCCTGTCAGTGTCCCTGTATCCCTCTCCTCCTATTCAGCCTGCCAGTGTCCCCTGTATTTCTCTCCTCCTATTCAGCCTGCCAGTGTCCCTGTATCCCTCTCCTCCTATTCAGCCTGCCAGTGTCTCTGTATCCCTCTCCTCCTATTAAGCCTGCCAGTGTCCCTGTATCCCTCTCCTCCTATTCAGCCTGTCAGTGTCCCTGTATCTCTCTCCTCCTATTCAGCCTGTCAGTGTCCCTGTATCCCTCTCCTCCTATTCAGCCTGTCCGTGTCCCTGTATCCCTCTCCTATTCAGCCTGTCAGTGTCCCTGTATCTCTCTCCTCTTATTCAGCCTGTCAGTGTCCCTGTATCCCTCTCCTCTTATTCAGCCTGTCAGTGTCCCTGTATCTCTCTCCTCTTATTCAGCCTGTCAGTGTCCCTGTATCCCTCTCCTCCTATTCAGCCTGTCAGTGTCCCTGTATCCCTCTCCTCCTATTTTACACCGGCTTGTTCTTACTTCACCAACCATGTTGGCATAGGTCCTGAGTACACTAATTGTGAGTCCATGTCGACATTGACACAAAAAAAAGTGGATAAGTTATGTCAACCTTTGCATTTGTCGACCTTTTTCATGTTACATTTTTATCCTATAGACCTTTTGACTGTCTATCAACACACTGTGGGGGAAATATACTAAGATACGGCCAGATACGACTGCATATGACCGGCATCGGCCGTATTCTGGGGAAAATAAAATTCTGAAATAGGGCAAATTTACTAATCTGCCGTATTTACGGGATTCATACTTCCCGATGGTGTAGGCGGCCATTTGTGTTTTCCATATTTTGGTAACCAGGATCGGCCCTTGAGCCTGGTGCTGGTTTTAGAAATTACCGGGAAACCCTACATGGTTTAAAGTATGAATTTCTAGGCGTATCTTCGAGTTAGTTACCTGCCGTATGTTAAATATGCTTAGTATTTAAGTTAAATCGGCTTTGTAAAGTAGGAACCACCATAGCATACGCATAGCTTGGAATAGGAATGGCCATATATCGGCCATAGTAAATTTGAAAAATACATATTTACGGTCATATACGGCCGTAATTGGCTACGAATAGGCTTATTCATAGCCATTTGTGCTCAGAAAATGTCCCCTGTTTATCTAATAATCCACACCTGATGCAGTGATGCTGTGTACAGCATGATGTGGTGGGCTGGAGTAATGCTGAGTGCAGAGTTTCATGGGAGAGCAGTTAGTGTGATGTAGAGTGCAGTGTTATGCGGGGAGCAGTTAGTGGGTGCAACGTTATGTGTGGGAGCAGTTAGTGTGGTGCTTGGTGCAGCATGATGTGGGGGTGCAGTGTTATGTGGGGGAGCAGTTAGTGTGATGTGCAGTGTTATGTGGGGGAGCAGTTAGTGTGATGTGCAGTGTTATGTGGGGGAGCAGTTAATGCTGCAGCCAGCATCACACTATGTGGGGGAGCAGTTAGTGTGCTGTAGAGTGCAGTGTTTCGCGGGGGAGCAGTTAGTGTGATGTACAGTGCAGTATCACGCTCAGGACCAGTTAGTATGCTGTAGAGTGCAGTGTCACGTGGGGGAGTAGTTAGTGTGATGTAGAGTGCAGTGTTACGTGGGGGAGCAGTTAGTGTGATGTAGAGTGCAGTGTTAGGTGGGGGAGCAGTTAATGTGATGTAGATTGCAGTGTCACGCTCGGGACCAGTTAGTGTGCAGTAGAGTGCAATGTTACATGGGGAGCAGTTATTGTGCAGTAGAATGCAGTGGTTTGTGGTAGCAGTTAGTGTGCTGCTGGGTGCAGTGTTACGCGGGGGAGCAGTTAGTGTGCTGTAGATTTCAGTGTTACATTGGGGAGCAGTTACTGTGCAGTAGAATGCAATGTTACATGGGGAGCAGTTAGGGGGAAATTTACTAAAGGAAATTTGTAAAAAAATAGGTGTATTTGTATCCAGAAATACACTTATTTTTGACATTGACTATCCCGAAAATACGGCAATTCGTAGTCGTATTGATGTGCTATCAATACGAATACGAATTGCCGTATTTTCGGGATAGTAAATGTCAAAAATAAGTGTATTTCTGGATACAAATACACCTATTTTTTACAAATTTCCTTTAGTAAATTTCCCCCTTAGTGTGCAGTAGAATACAGTGGTTTGTGGTGTAGCAGTTAGTGTGCTGCTGGGTGCAGTGTTACATGGGGAGCAGTTAGTGTGCAGTACAATGCAGTGGTCTGTGGTGTAGCAGTTAGTGTGCAGTAGAGTGCAATATTACATGGGGAGCAGTTAGTGTGCAGTGCAATGCAGTGGTCTGTGGTGTAGCAGTTAGTGTGCTGCTGGGTGCAGCGTTATGTTACTAGGCCTGGGATTTTGTTATACGATAATCTATTTGCATAGTGACCATTTGCCCATATTTGCAGGAGAACCTGTCTCTAGCTGTACAGCTGAGTGACCTCCGAGAGCACTCTCTCCAGCAGGCCGAGTACTGCACTCACATGGGCTCTGCACTCTGCACATTACTCTGGGGAGTCTCAAACAGAGAGGAGACGGTGAAGAGTATTCTGGCAATGGTGAGTTATATATGTGGGCGGGTCAGGGTCTGTAGCGCTGTGGACGGGTCAGGGTCTGTAGCGCTGTGGGCGGGTCAGGGTCTGTAGCGCTGTGGGCGGGTCAGGGTCTGTAGCGCTGTGGGCGGGTCAGGGTCTGTAGCGCTGTGGGCGGGTCAGAGTCTGTAGCCATGTGGGCGGGTCACAAGCTGTGTACACACGGTGCAATATCGCTGACAATATGGTCACTGTGCAACCATATTGCTAGCGATTTGTTTGTGCTGCAGTGATAAATCGCCGCTCCTGTGTTCAGCCTCCTAATGGTCGCAAGCTTCTGCGATCAGTTGTTTCCCTCTGCAGCTCCCCCAGCAGAGTCTCCTGTTCATCAGCGACCATCTCTGGTCGCTGATGAAAAGTGGACACTGAGCAATATATTGTACTGTGTGTACACAGCTACAGAGTGTAGGGATGTGGGCGGGTCACAGTCGGTAGTGATGTGGGTGGGTCATAGTTTGTAGGGATGTGGGTGGGTCATAGTTTGTAGGGATGTGGGCGGGTCACAGTCGGCAGGGATGTGGGTGGGTCATAGTTTGTAGTGATGTGGGTGGGTCATAGTTTGTAGGGATGTGGGCGGGTCACAGTCGGTAGTGATGTGGGCGGGTCATAGTTTGTAGGGATGTGGGTGGGTCATAGTTTGTAGGGATGTGGGCGGGTCACAGTCGGCAGGGATGTGGGCGGGTCACAGTCGGCAGGGATGTGGGCGGGTCACAGTTGGCAGGGATGTGGGCGGGTCACAGTCGGCAGGGATGTGGGCGGGTCACAGTCGGCAGGGATGTGGGCGGGTCACATTCGGCAGGGATGTGGGCGGGTCACAGTCTGTACTGACCTACCCTCATCACTAATGGGGCAGATGTATGACCTGACGTTATGTGTGCTGATACCACTTCTGTGTGGCAGATGACAGGTGTCCATATGGGCAAGTGCCACCCAATGTATGACAGCTTTGTCCCTGGGTGCGGGGGATGGTGAGACATCACCATAGCTGGAGGGGGAGATGGTAGAACATCTCAGTGTGTGTACCTTGGGGCGGCGGATCTCCCCCTGGCCCCTCTGTGATCCTGGATGGAGACAGAACCTGATGCGTCTGCACAATATCTGCATGATTCCCTTTCTTTCCCAGGATAAGGCTGCTGAATTCTTCACCTTGGCCTCACATACGGTCAGCAGCTTTGTGGAGTCTCTGGGTGGGGAGCAGCCTCCAGATGAGGACACGGAGGAGAGTCGCTTTGTTCTCGGCTTGGCAGGCACTATAACTAGTGAGTAAAAGTGCATTCTGGGCAACAGGGAAAACAGAGTAGGTTGTGAAATCCCAGGATCCAGAATCCTGCAGCCCAACTCTAACCTTCCCTCCCACAGCCTAACCCTCTCCTCCCACAGCCTAATCCTCCCCTCCTGCAGCCTGACCCTAACCTCCCCTCCCGCAGCTTCACCCTAACCTCCCCTCCCGCAGCCTCACCCTAACCTCCCCTCCCGCAGTCTGACCTCCCCTCCCGCAGCCTAACCCTAACCTCCCCTCCCGCAGTCTGACCTCCCCTCCCGCAGCCTAACGCTAACCTCCCTTCCCGCAGTCTGACCTCCCCTCCCGCAGCCTAACCCTAACCTCCCCTCCCACAGTCTGACCTCCCCTCCCGCAGCCTAACCCTAACCTCCCCTCCCGCAGTCTGACCTCCCCTCCCGCAGCCTAACCCTAACCTCCCCTCCCGCAGCCTAACCCTAACCTCCCCTCCCGCAGTCTGACCTCCCCTCCCGCAGCCGCAGCCTAACCCTAACCTCCCCTCCCGCAGCCTAACCCTAACCTCCCCTCCCGCAGCCTAACCCTAACCTCCCCTCCCGCAGCCTAACCCTAACCTCCCTTCCCGCAGTCTGACCTCCCCTCCCACAGCCTAACCCTAACCTCCCCTCCCGCAGCCTAACCTCCCCTCCCGCAGTCTGACCTCCCCTCCCGCAGCCTAACCCTAACCTCCCCTCCCGCAGCCTAACCCTAACCTCCCCTCCCGCAGCCTAACCCTAACCTCCCCTCCCGCAGTCTGACCTCCCCTCCCACAGCCTAACGCTAACCTCCCTTCCCGCAGTCTGACCTCCCCTCCCGCAGCCTAACCCTAACCTCCCTTCCCGCAGTCTGACCTCCCCTCCCGCAGCCTAACCCTAACCTCCCCTCCCGCAGCCTAACCCTAACCTCCCGCAGCCTAACCCTAACCTCCCTTTCCGCAGTCTGAACTCCCCTCCCGCAGCCTAACCCTAACCTCCCATCCCGCAGCCTAACCCTAACCTCACTTCCCGCAGTCTGACCTCCCCTCCCGAAGCCTAACCCTAACCTCCCTTCCTGCAGCTTCACCCTAACCTCCCTTCCTGCAGCATCACCCTAATCTCCCCTCCTGCAGCCTAACCTTCCCTCCCGCAGCCTAACCCTAACCTCCCCTCCCACAGCCTCACCCTAACCTCCCATCCCGCAGCCTAACCCTAACCTCCCCTCCCGCAGCCTAACCCTAACCTCCCCTCCCGCAGCCCTAACCCTAACCTCCCCTCCCGCAGCCTAACCCTAACCTCCCCTCCCGCAGCCTAACTCTAACCTCCCCTCCCGCAGCCTAACCCTAACCTCCCTTCCTGCAGCATCACCTTAACCTCCCTTCCTGCAGCATCACCCTAACCTCCCCTCCCCTCCCCTCCCCTCCCCTCCTGCAGTCTGACCTCCCCTCCCGCAGCCTAACCCTAACCTCCCCCCCTGCAGCCTAACCCTAACCTTCCCCCCTGCAGCCTAACCATAACATCCTCTCCTGCAGCCTAACCCTAACCTCCCCTCCCGCAGCCTAACGCTGCGCTGTGTGCTCTGGCTGTACCTGATTGTTCCCGATCCCCTGTGCTGTGTGCTCTGGCTGTACCTGACTGTTCCGATGCCGTGTGCTCTGGCTGTACCTGACTGTTCCGATGCCGTGTGCTCTGGCTGTACCTGACTGTTCCCGATCCCCTGTGCCGTGTGCTCTGGCTCTACCTGACTGTTCCCGATCCCCTGTGCCGTGTACTCTGGCTGTACCTGACTGTTCCCGATCCCCTGTGCCGTGTGCTCTGGCTCTACCTGACTGTTCCCGATCCCCTGTGCCGTGTGCTCTGGCTCTACCTGACTGTTCCCGATCCCCTGTGCCGTGTGCTCTGGCTGTACCTGACTGTTCCGATCCCCTGTGCTGTGTGCTCTGGCTGTACCTGACTGTTCCGATCCCCTGTGCCGTGTGCTCTGGCTCTACCTGACTGTTCCCGATCCCCTGTGCCGTGTGCTCTGGCTCTACCTGACTGTTCTTGATCCCCTGTGCTGTGTGCTCTGGCTGTACCTGACTGTTCTTGATCCCCTGTGCTGTGTGCTCTGGCTGTACCTGACTGTTCCGATCCCCTGTGCTGTGTGCTCTGGCTGTACCTGACTGTTCCGATCCCCTGTGCCGTGTGCTCTGGCTCTACCTGACTGTTCCCGATCCCCTGTGCCGTGTGCTCTGGCTCTACCTGACTGTTCTTGATCCCCTGTGCTGTGTGCTCTGGCTGTACCTGACTGTTCTTGATCCCCTATGCTGTGTGCTCTGGCTGTACCTGACTGTTCCGATCCCCTGTGCCGTGTACTCTGGCTCTACCTGACTGTTCTTGATCCCCTGTGCTGTGTGCTCTGGCTGTACCTGACTGTTCTTGATCCCCTATGCTGTGTGCTCTGGCTGTACCTGACTGTTCCCGATCCCCTGTGCCTTGTACTCTGGCTGTACCTGACTGTTCTTGATCCCCTGTGCCGTGTACTCTGGCTCTACCTGACTGTTCCGATGCCTTGTACTCTGGCTGTACCTGACTGTTCCCGATCCCCTGTGCCGTGTGCTCTGGCTCTACCTGACTGTTCCCGATCCCCTGTGCCGTGTGCTCTGGCTCTACCTGACTGTTCCGATGCCATGTACTCTGGCTGTACTTGACTGTTCCCGATCCCCTGTGCCGTGTGCTCTGACTGTACCGATGCCATGTACTCTGGCTGTACCTGACTGTTCCCGATCCCCTGTGCCTTGTACTCTGGCTGTACCTGATTGTTCCCGATCCCCTGTGCTGTGTGCTCTGGCTGTACCTGACTGTTCTGATGCCTTGTACTCTGGCTGTACCTGACTGTTCCCGATCCCCTGTGCCGTGTACTCTGGCTGTAACTGACAGTTCCCGATCCCCTGTGCCGTGTACTCTGGCTGTACCTGACAGTTCCCGATCCCCTGTGCCGTGTACTCTGGCTGTACCTGACAGTTCCCGATCCCCTGTGCCGTGTACTCTGGCTCTACCTGACTGTTCCGATGCCTTGTACTCTGGCTGTACCTGACTGTTCCCGATCCCCTGTGCCGTGTACTCTGGCTGTACCTGACAGTTCCGATGCCTTGTACTCTGGCTGTACCTGACTGTTCCTGATCCCCTGTGCCTTGTACTCTGGCTGTACCTGATTGTTCCCGATCCCCTGTGCTGTGTGCTCTGGCTGTACCTGACTGTTCTGATGCCTTGTACTCTGGCTGTACCTGACTGTTCCCGATCCCCTGTGCGCTGTGTGCTCTGGCTGTACCTGATTGTTCCCGATCCCCTGTGCTGTGTGCTCTGGCTGTACCTGACTGTTCCGATGCCGTGTGCTCTGGCTCTACCTGACTGTTCCCGATCCCCTGTGCCGTGTGCTCTGGCTGTACCTGACTGTTCCCGATCCCCTGTGCCGTGTGCTCTGGCTCTACCTGACTGTTCCCGATCCCCTGTGCCGTGTGCTCTGGCTCTACCTGACTGTTCCGATGCCGTGTACTCTGGCTGTACCTGACTGTTCCCGATCCCCTGTGCCTTGTACTCTGGCTGTACCTGATTGTTCCCGATCCCCTGTGCTGTGTGCTCTGGCTGTACCTGACTGTTCTGATGCCTTGTACTCTGGCTGTACCTGACTGTTCCCGATCCCCTGTGCCGTGTACTCTGGCTGTAACTGACAGTTCCCGATCCCCTGTGCCGTGTACTCTGGCTGTACCTGACAGTTCCCGATCCCCTGTGCCGTGTACTCTGGCTGTACCTGACAGTTCCCGATCCCCTGTGCCGTGTACTCTGGCTGTACCTGACAGTTCCCGATCCCCTGTGCCGTGTACTCTGGCTCTACCTGACTGTTCCGATGCCTTGTACTCTGGCTGTACCTGACTGTTCCCGATCCCCTGGCTGTACCTCACTGTTCCGATGCCTTGTACTATGGCTAAACCTGACTGTTCCCGATCCCCTGTGCCGTGTACTCTGGCTGTACCTGACAGTTCCCGATCCCCTGTGCCGTGTACTCTGGCTCTACCTGACTGTTCCAATGCCTTGTACTCTGGCTGTACCTGACTGTTCCCGATCCCCTGTGCCGTGTGCTCTGACTGTTTCCGATCCCCTGTGCCGTGTACTCTGGCTGTACCTGACAGTTCCCGATCCCCTGTGCCATGTACTCTGGCTGTACCTGACAGTTCCCGATCCCCTGTGCCGTGTACTCTGGCTCTACCTGACTGTTCCGATGCCTTGTACTCTGGCTGTACCTGACTGTTCCCGATCCCCTGTGCCGTGTGCTCTGGCTGTACCTGACTGTTCCCGATCCCCTGTGCCTTGTACTCTGGCTGTACCTGATTGTTCTGATGCCTTGTACTCTGGCTGTACCTGACTGTTCCCGATCCCCTGTGCCGTGTACTCTGGCTGTACCTGACTGTTCCCGATCCCCTGTGTCGTGTACTCTGGCTGTACCTGACAGTTCCCGATCCCCTGTGCCGTGTACTCTGGCTGTACCTGACAGTTCCCGATCCCCTGTGCCGTGTACTCTGGCTGTACCTGACTGTTCCCGATCCCCTGTGTCGTGTACTCTGGCTGTACCTGACAGTTCCCGATCCCCTGTGCCGTGTACTCTGGCTGTACCTGACAGTTCCCGATCCCCTGTGCCGTGTACTCTGGCTGTACCTGACAGTTCCCGATCCCCTGTGCCGAGTACTCTGGCTGTACCTGACAGTTCCCGATCCCCTATGCCATGTACTCTGGCTCTACCTGACTGTTCCGATGCCTTGTACTCTGGCTGTACCTGACTGTTCCCGATCCCCTGTGCCGTGTACTCTGCCTGTACCTGACTGTTCCCGATCCCCTGTGCCGTGTACTCTGGCTCTACCTGACTGTTCCGATGCCTTGTACTCTGGCTGTACCTGACTGTTCCCGATCCCATGTGCCGTGTACTCTGGCTGTACCTGACAGTTCCCAATCCCCTGTGCCGTGTACTCTGGCTCTACCTGACTGTTCCAATGCCTTGTACTCTGGCTGTACCTGACTGTTCCCGATCCCCTGTGCCGTGTGCTCTGGCTGTTCCGATCCCCCTGTGCTGTGTGCTCTGGCTGTACCTGACTGTTCCCGATCCCCTGTGCCGTGTACTCTGGCTGTACCTGACAGTTCCCGATCCCCTGTGCCGTGTACTCTGGCTCTACCTGACTGTTCCGATGCCTTGTACTCTGGCTGTACCTGACTGTTCCCGATCCCCTGTGCCGTGTACTCTGGCCGTACCTGACTGTTCCCGATCCCCTGTGCCGTGTACTCTGGCTGTACCTGACTGTTCCCGATCCCCTGTGCCATGTACTCTGGCTGTACCTGACAGTTCCCGATCCCCTGTGCCGTGTACTCTGGCTGTACCTGACAGTTCCCGATCCCCTGTGCCGTGTACTCTGGCTCTACCTGACTGTTCCGATGCCTTGTACTCTGGCTGTACCTGACTGTTCCCGATCCCCTGTGCCGTGTACTCTGGCTGTACCTGACAGTTCCCGATCCCCTGTGCCGTGTACTCTGGCTCTACCTGACTGTTCCGATGCCTTGTACTCTGGCTGTACCTGACTGTTCCCGATCCCCTGTGCCGTGTACTCTGGCTGTACCTGACTGTTCCCGATCCCCTGTGCCGTGTACTCTGGCTGTACCTGACAGTTCCCGATCCCCTGTGCCATGTACTCTGGCTGTACCTGACAGTTCCCGATCCCCTGTGCCGTGTACTCTGGCTCTACCTGACTGTTCCGATGCCTTGTACTCTGGCTGTACCTGACTGTTCCCGATCCCCTGTGCCGTGTGCTCTGGCTGTACCTGACTGTTCCCGATCCCCTGTGCCGTGTGCTCTGGCTGTACCTGACTGTTCCCGATCCCCTGTGCCTTGTACTCTGGCTGTACCTGATTGTTCTGATGCCTTGTACTCTGGCTGTACCTGACTGTTCCCGATCCCCTGTGCCGTGTACTCTGGCTGTACCTGACTGTTCCCGATCCCCTGTGTCGTGTACTCTGGCTGTACTTGACAGTTCCCGATCCCCTGTGCCGTGTACTCTGGCTGTACCTGACAGTTCCCGATCCCCTGTGCCGTGTACTCTGGCTGTACCTGACAGTTCCCGATCCCCTGTGCCGAGTACTCTGGCTGTACCTGACAGTTCCCGATCCCCTGTGCCATGTACTCTGGCTCTACCTGACTGTTCCGATGCCTTGTACTCTGGCTGTACCTGACTGTTCCCGATCCCCTGTGCCGTGTACTCTGCCTGTACCTGACTGTTCCCGATCCCCTGTGCCGTGTACTCTGGCTCTACCTGACTGTTCCGATGCCTTGTACTCTGGCTGTACCTGACTGTTCCCGATCCCCTGTGCCGTGTGCTCTGGCTGTACCTGATTGCTCCCGATCCCCTGTGCTGTGTGCTCTGGCTGTACCTGACTGTTCTGATGCCTTGTACTCTGGCTGTACCTGACTGTTCCCGATCCCCTGTGCCGTGTACTCTGGCTGTACCTGACAGTTCCCGATCCCCTGTGCCGTGTACTCTGGCTGTACCTGACAGTTCCCGATCCCCTGTGCCGTGTACTCTGGCTCTACCTGACTGTTCCGATGCCTTGTACTCTGGCTGTACCTGACTGTTCCCGATCCCCTGTGCCGTGTACTCTGGCTGTACCTGACTGTTCCCGATCCCCTGTGCCGTGTACTCTGCCTGTACCTGACTGTTCCCGATCCCCTGTGCCGTGTACTCTGGCTGTACCTGACAGTTCCCGATCCCCTGTGCCGTGTACTCTGGCTCTACCTGACTGTTCCGATGCCTTGTACTCTGGCTGTACCTGACTGTTCCCGATCCCCTGTGCCGTGTGCTCTGGCTGTACCTGATTGCTCCCGATCCCCTGTGCTGTGTGCTCTGGCTGTACCTGACTGTTCTGATGCCTTGTACTCTGGCTGTACCTGACTGTTCCCGATCCCCTGTGCCGTGTACTCTGGCTGTACCTGACAGTTCCCGATCCCCTGTGCCGTGTACTCTGGCTGTACCTGACAGTTCCCGATCCCCTGTGCCGTGTACTCTGGCTCTACCTGACTGTTCCGATGCCTTGTACTCTGGCTGTACCTGACAGTTCCCGATCCCCTGTGCCGTGTGCTCTGGCTGTACCTGACTGTTCCCGATCCCCTGTGCCGTGTGCTCTGGCTGTACCTGACTGTTCCCGATCCCCTGTGCCGTGTGCTCTGGCTGTACCTGACTGTTCCCGATCCCCTGTGCCTTGTACTCTGGCTGTACCTGATTGTTCTGATGCCTTGTACTCTGGCTGTACCTGACTGTTCCCGATCCCCTGTGCCGTGTACTCTGGCTGTACCTGACTGTTCCCGATCCCCTGTGTCGTGTACTCTGGCTGTACCTGACAGTTCCCGATCCCCTGTGCCGTGTACTCTGGCTGTACCTGACAGTTCCCGATCCCCTGTGCCGTGTACTCTGGCTGTACCTGACAGTTCCCGATCCCCTGTGCCGAGTACTCTGGCTGTACCTGACAGTTCCCGATCCCCTGTGCCATGTACTCTGGCTCTACCTGACTGTTCTGATGCCTTGTACTCTGGCTGTACCTGACTGTTCCCGATCCCCTGTGCCGTGTGCTCTGGCTGTACCTGACTGTTCCCGATCCCCTGTGCCGTGTGCTCTGGCTGTACCTGACTGTTCCCGATCCCCTGTGCCTTGTACTCTGGCTGTACCTGATTGTTCTGATGCCTTGTACTCTGGCTGTACCTGACTGTTCCCGATCCCCTGTGCCGTGTACTCTGGCTGTACCTGACTGTTCCCGATCCCCTGTGTCGTGTACTCTGGCTGTACCTGACAGTTCCCGATCCCCTGTGCCGTGTACTCTGGCTGTACCTGACAGTTCCCGATCCCCTGTGCCGTGTGCTCTGGCTGTACCTGACTGTTCCCGATCCCCTGTGCCGTGTGCTCTGGCTGTACCTGACTGTTCCCGATCCCCTGTGCCGTGTGCTCTGGCTGTACCTGACTGTTCCCGATCCCCTGTGCCTTGTACTCTGGCTGTACCTGATTGTTCTGATGCCTTGTACTCTGGCTGTACCTGACTGTTCCCGATCCCCTGTGCCGTGTACTCTGGCTGTACCTGACTGTTCCCGATCCCCTGTGTCGTGTACTCTGGCTGTACCTGACAGTTCCCGATCCCCTGTGCCGTGTACTCTGGCTGTACCTGACAGTTCCCGATCCCCTGTGCCGTGTACTCTGGCTGTACCTGACAGTTCCCGATCCCCTGTGCCGTGTACTCTGGCTGTACCTGACAGTTCCCGATCCCCTGTGCCGAGTACTCTGGCTGTACCTGACAGTTCCCGATCCCCTGTGCCATGTACTCTGGCTCTACCTGACTGTTCCGATGCCTTGTACTCTGGCTGTACCTGACTGTTCCCGATCCCCTGGGCCGTGTACTCTGGCTGTACCTGACAGTTCCCGATCCCCTGTGCCGTGTACTCTGGCTCTACCTGACTGTTCCGATGCCTTGTACTCTGGCTGTACCTGACTGTTCCCGATCCCCTGTGCCGTGTACTCTGGCTGTACCTGACAGTTCCCGATCCCCTGTGCCGTGTACTCTGGCTCTACCTGACTGTTCCGATGCCTTGTACTCTGGCTGTACCTGACTGTTCCCGATCCCCTGTGCCGTGTACTCTGGCTGTACCTGACTGTTCCCGATCCCCTGTGCCGTGTACTCTGCCTGTACCTGACTGTTCCCGATCCCCTGTGCCGTGTACTCTGGCTGTACCTGACAGTTCCCGATCCCCTGTGCCGTGTACTCTGGCTCTACCTGACTGTTCCGATGCCTTGTACTCTGGCTGTACCTGACTGTTCCCGATCCCCTGTGCCGTGTGCTCTGGCTGTACCTGATTGCTCCCGATCCCCTGTGCTGTGTGCTCTGGCTGTACCTGACTGTTCTGATGCCTTGTACTCTGGCTGTACCTGACTGTTCCCGATCCCCTGTGCCGTGTACTCTGGCTGTACCTGACAGTTCCCGATCCCCTGTGCCGTGTACTCTGGCTCTACCTGACTGTTCCGATGCCTTGTACTCTGGCTGTACCTTACTGTTCCCGATCCCCTGTGCCGTGTACTCTGGCTGTACCTGACAGTTCCCGATCCCCTGTGCCGTGTACTCTGGCTCTACCTGACTGTTCCGATGCCTTGTACTCTGGCTGTACCTGACTGTTCCCGATCCCCTGTGCCGTGTACTCTGGCTGTACCTGACTGTTTCCGATCCCCTGTGCCGTGTACTCTGGCTGTACCTGACAGTTCCTGTCACGGACCCACCGGTCGTCTGCTCCGATACGTCAATCTGAGCAGCGCCGGCCGTGACTGGGGTTCACTCAGGACACTCGGGTCCTTTCCTTGAGGTACACTGCCACCAGCCAAAACCTGATTTTAGCGCCTGAAACTGCGCAAGGGGCGGCTTGGCTCGCCCCTGACCACACAATACAAGATAACAATGGTAACGTTTTCCAGCCTTTCTCTCCTGAGGCTAATGAGTCTTAGGAACACAGAACCAGAACTGGGAATATGTATTATTTATTCCTAGAAATACTACAGAGCTTTAAACAAAATGGTTACAAGACATTACAATGATTTTAAAAGTACACACAACGATTAAATGCAATTCCAGAGATAAAATAAAAAGAAAAAAATGACAGAACCTATCTTACACTTAAATACAGATCCTGACGTGGGGGGGTCCTCCACAAGAAATCTCTGGTCGCCTACAGCCTGTTTGCTAGACCCCCAGGTAGTGACACTGACTATAGGGAGAAAGGTCTTAGTTATACCTTGCAGACTCCCTCATCCCTCCCACCCTTGGGATTCCACTCTTTCCATGCTGAAGGAGTGTGGAAGGTCCCTGGCAATGTATCTTCTTCAGTCGGCTGTTTTCAAAGTGATTGATCCTCCTTCCTTGCATAGCAGACCCACTGATAAGAGATGTGAAGGAAGGGGACAAACTCTAACCTCTTCTTCTGGACCATGGTTTATGAGGGGCTCAGATCTTATCTTACATCCTAACTCCGGAGGAGTCCACAGATGTCACACTGAGGGAATACAGGCCTCAAACTCAAACCAGGGTCACCTACAGTTTACATACAAGACATGTCCTGATTCCAATACTCACAGGAGACATAACTATTACACCAATATCAGACATACATTGCTTGAACAGATAATCATAACAGGAGGCATACGTTAATTTGATCGATCACCTGATCTGATCATTACACCTCCCCCTTTTAAAAATGGCGCACAGAGGCGGTGACCCACGTCACCGTCTCATCACTGCGCTATTAACTACATCACCTGGACAGGTAGCAGTGGTCTCTGTGCTGAGACAGACTGCCACTGATTCTGCGGGATCTGTACTAACACTTCACTATACTTGACGTCTGTCATGGCACCACCTGACGCCATAGCCGTGGCTAGGGTGGGCAATGGGCATAGTCCCTGTCCCTCTCGCAGGAGATGGCAAACTAAAAGCACACAGGTGTCCTCGAACCCATAGTCTGTGAGCACACTGATATAGTGGGAGCTGTGTCCATCCCGGCTGATATTGACACAGCCCACCACAGCTGTGCGTCGGACTCCTGGGCACGGATTCTCCCCTGCAGCTGGCAGTTTGGCCTTACTCACTGAGATCAGTACCAGACCATTCCTCCACACCCCAAACGGCCATCCCCCTGGGACTCGTAACTCAGCACGTCTAACTATACCACAGGTGTGGGGCATTCTCCCAGCACTATATACAGACTTAAAAATTTCTTCCCAGCACCTCTCCTGAGCTGACTGACCCCCCCTCCCCTTCACTGGGGGGAAGGTCCACTCACTCAACACCTCACACCTCATCCTTTTGTGAGGAGATTCTCCCTCTTTGTCTGTGTGTGTGAATTGCGAAGGGGGGCACGTTTCTGCAAGGGGGAATACCAGCAGGTCATTGTCCCCTGTCTTGGGAACATCCCAGCTCAGCCTTTCCGAGGTTAATGGAGCTGAGTTTACCTGTGCTTCGCGGGCCCACCCACCCTCCTGGTTACACACAGCAGCTTCCCTACTAGCCACTGGCTCTATTCCTGACACAACCCTCTCACTGTACCCAGGGGTATCTTTCCCACGTCCCAGGTATGGGGCAGCCTGTGCAGGGTTGATTCTCAGTTCTGCGTGGAAAGCCAAGCTTTCCATGTCAGTCCAGGACACCTTCCTGAGCCTGACCTTCCCTCCCAGACCCGCAGGTTCTGTGCCTGGGGTGGTGCCACTGAGGTTCTCAGGAGAGGCATCCGTTATCCAGTGATGCTGGAAAAATGCACTCTCTGGAGAGTTCTCAGTGTCTGGAGGTAACCCCTGCTGTGTTCCTGTATCTGTGTTTGTGTGGCTACAGGAAGGAGGGGGGTTTGGGGGGAAAACTGCAGTAAGGGACACTCTCTCCCTATCTGACAGGTCTACAGTGCACACAGGACCCACCGGGTCACTTATTATACCTGGTACCACATTTCCCACAGTAGCGCAAGACATCACATTATCAACAGTAACATCAATATCATAACCTGGGGAGACATCCTGCAATACCTGCAAATTAGCCTGTGCATCTTCCACAACACATGGGGCCCATCCTGCTGGCTTATAATTGCACCATGGCAAACCCGCTATATCTGGATCCCATTGTCTCTGAGCAGGAATGGGGTTATCTGAGCATGTTGTCACCATTAACTTATTGGCAGGTACATGCTCTGCCTGCAACCAACTCAGATCTGTCCCATTCCTGCAGTTAGCATCCCCTGGCCCGATGTCACAACCAGACATCACTGGAGGAACAGGGTTAACGTCTGGCACAGCAACCTTAATGACATCACCAGCAGCACTCCTACCACTGGTGAGTGAGGGTGTCTCATTCCCAACTAGATTAGGGCATTCATTTAACCCCACAAACTGGCAAGGATTACCCACTATACCTGTCTCTAACTCACCCTCTACCGAAGGTACGGCACTATCACAGATCATCCCAGGGGCTTCACACAAAATAACAACGTTGCAATGTTCAGCATGGTTACATACTACCTGAGATGCATCATATGGTTCAGAAGGGTTAGCGACAGATATGTGTGGAGTTAATAAAAGTCCCACATCAGTAGTCCCACACATACTTGTGTGCATACAGTCAGAAAGTCCCATTCCTATTTCCGACATAGTCTCTCCCCTGCATACTTTCACTATGCAGCCAGCCTCTTCCGGCAACAAATCTGGAGCAACGGGTGGGAACATGCTGCTCACATCTTCCAGCAGTTTAAACTGGGCCTTGTGGTGTGAGGTCTCTGGAACAGGTTCCACACCGATTGTAGCAGGCCCGGGTACCATGTCCATGAGGGAAACCCCGGTAGGCTGTGTCGTTGGTTCCGTAGCTGGTGATAGAAGCTGTTCCAGGCGATTCCTTTCAGCATCTGCCCAGCGGCACTGCTCTTTCCACCATGGAGTATCAAGCTTTTTACAATCATAAGCATATTGCTGCGCTATTTCAAAACAGTCCGTCAGGTCTCTCAGCAGCAACCAAGGAGTCGCATCGGGGCCCCAGGTTAGAAACTCGCCGCGATACATGCCGAAAACATTGCGCTCATCATTTCGTGCATGGGTGAGCCGCTTGATCATCTCCCAGCGGGAATTGTTGGGGCAGGAGATACCTTGCAGCTGACATTCTGTAGTGAGTTCCTCTGGGCTCATAATCCTAAACGGATAATCATCACCATATGGGTCAGAATACTCACTGGGCTCTTCTGGTGCTGTAGGGGATTTGTACTCTGCAGTCTCCCTGACTGCCACACATCCTACAGTCTCCCTGGTGCTAGCAGAGATGTCAGCTCTCTGAGCATCGGTGGTAGTGTCCAGGGCCAGCTCTTCACTCACAACCAAGCTGACACTCACTTGGCTTCCTCTGTCTGCTTCCAAGACAGGGAACTGTGCATGACACGGTCCGGTGAAACTCGCGTCAGCGGTGATTTGGGACCTCTGTCCCTTGTTAGGCTCCCCATGATTGATAACAGAGTCCACATCATGATCCAACACATTATTTACTTCCGCAGACAGTAAAAGTTCAGTACGAAGCCCATCTCCTGCTAACTCAGTAGCCACGGCAGATAAAGTCCCACGTAAAGGTTCGCCATCATGATGCCCTGTATCATCCTCCACTGGTTCACCAACAGCGATCAGCCCCCTGAGCCTCACCAGTTCCAAATGGTACTCACGCTCGGCCTGACGCTCTGCAGCCTCTCTGTCGACAATGGCTTTGCGCTCCGCAGCCTCTCTGTCGACAATGCCTTGGCAGAACTGCACCAGCTGCAAAGCGAATACGGGGTTCACATTCTTCAATTGCCTGCTAGCAGCTAGAAGGTCGCTCTGCAGTGTAGACTTGCTGGGTCCAGCAGAAGTGTTTGACCCTGGCGCGGAATCGTTTGTACTGTCCAGTGCTGACTGAGCCCCTGGGGTAGGATTGTCCATGGACTGGTTTCCTCCAGCAGCTAGAGTCCGATCGGCATCCACTAGTGCCTGAATCATACGTTTTCTACTCTGGCCAGACCAAGGGATATTCCTCTGCACACACACGACCGCCAGGTCATCTCTCCTCATCTGCTGGTAATCAGCCATCCGGAGTCTCACACTTGTCAAATAAAATGATAGGAAAGAAAAACAAGAGAAGGGAGGGAACAGAAATTGCATCCACTGTGTGACTTTTAAAACTATAGTAAAGCTCTGAGTTCTGATTCTGGTGATGTGGGTATTTCTCACAAAATTCTACCCACACTCACTTAAGTTCTTAACCCCTTCATGACAGAGCCAGTTTGTGCCTTCATGACAGAGCCCTTTTTTTCAAATCTGACATGTCTCACTTAAGTGGGGATAACTTTTTTTTGCTTTTACTTATCCCAGTGATTTTGAGACTGTTTTCTCGTGACACATTGTACTTCAAGTTAGTGGTAAATTTTGGTCGATACAGTCTGTGTTTTTTTGTGAAAAATACCAAAATGTCGTGAAAAAATGGAAAATTTTGCAATTTGCAAAATGTCACATTTTCTGCTTGTGAGACAAATAAACATACCACTCAAAATAGTTAATAACTAACAAAGACCACATGTCTACTTTATGTTGCAATCATTATTTCAACCTCCTTTTCATTTTTTTGGACACTAGGAGGCTTCAAATATGAATAGCAAATTCTCAAATTTTCAAGAAAATTTCAAACACTGATTTTTTTAGGGACCAGGTCAGTTATGATGTGACTTTGAGTGACTTGTATGTGAGACACCCCCATAAATGATGCCATTTCAAAAACTGCACCCCTCACAGTATTCAAAACAGCATTTTGGAAGTTTGTTAACCCTTTAGGTGTTTCACAGGAATTAAAAGAAAGTGTAGGTGAAATTTCAAAATTTCATTTTTTTTGCAGATTTGCAATTTTAATACATTTTTCTAAGGAACACAGTAGATTTTACTAGAGAAATGTGACTAAAAATTGATTCCCCCAATTCTTTGGTTTTCATAAATATCCTATATGTGGCCCTAGTGTGCACGGTGACCAAACCACCGGCTTCAAAATAGAAGGAGCACCTACTTGATTTTGGAGCCTCCTTTTTATGAGATTATTTTTTAGGCACCATGTAGGTTTCTAGGCACCATAAGATGCTAAAAGTTAGGAACCCCCCCACAAGTGACCCCATTTTGCAAACTACACCCTTCAGGGAATTCATCTAGGGGTATAGTGTACATTTCAAACCCCCAGGGGTTTCACCAATTGTGGTACAACTGGGCAGTGAAAATGAAAAAAATTAATTTTTCATTTTCACAGCTCAGTTGTATCAAAATTGGTGAAACCCCTGGGGGTTTGAAATGTACACTATACCCCTTGATGAATTCCCTGAAGGGTGTAATTTGCAAAATGGGGTCACTTGTGGGGGGGTTCCACTGTATGGGTGCTTCGGGGGTCATTCAACCAGAATCTGTGCTGCAAAATCCAAATATCACTCCTTCCCTTCTGAGTCCTGCCATGCACCCAACTGGTATTTTTTGGTCACATGTGAGGCATTGCCGTACTCGGGAGAAATTGGGGCACAGATTTTTGGGTGCTTTGTCTCCTTCATTCCTTGTGAAAATGAAAAATTTTGAGCCAGAACTGCATTTTTCTGTAAAAAAATGTAATTTTTTACAGAAAAATGCAGTTCTGGCTCAAAATTTTTCATTTTCACAAGGAATGAAGGAGACAAAGCACCCCAAAATCTGTGCCCCAATTTCTCCCGAGTACGGCAATGCCTCACATGTGACCAAAAAATACCAGTTGGGTGCATGGCAGGACTCAGAAGGGAAGGAGTGATATTTGGTGGTGGAATGAATGGTGGGTGCTATGTCGCATTAGCAAGACCCCCGAAGCACCAATACAGTGGAACCCCCCCACAAGTGACCCCATTTTGGTCACCAGCTTTGGGAGGGGGGCTGGCGCTGCGGCTGGCGGGGGGTGGGAGGGGTGCTGGCGCTGCGGCAGCCGGGTGGGTGGGAGGGAGGGGGGCTGCCGGGTGGGAGGGGGGGGGGGCTGGCGATCGGTGGTGATTGGTGCTGTACTTAACAGCACCGATCACCACCGATCACTGTGTTACCGAGCGGCTTAGCCGCCGGTAACACAGAAAACGCTGCAATTGGCTGTTCACATTTGAACAGCCAATCGCAGCGATCGCCGCGAGGGGGATGTCTGCTGTCAGGGACAGCAGACATCTCCAAACTGTCACCGCGTCTATAGACGCGGTGACAGTTTAAAACCATGACGTATATATACGTCTTCGGTCAGGAAGTACCTCCCGACCATGACGTGTATATATACGTCATATGTCGGGAATATCTTTATATATGTGTGTGTGTGTGTGTGTGTGTGTGTGTGTGTGTGTGTGTGTGTGTGTGTGTGTGTATATATATACACACACACACACACACACACACACACACACACACACACACACACACACACACACACACACACACACATATATATATTCAGTACTAATATTTAATTTTACTATATTTTACTATTTGTGCAGCTTGATGCTGCTGCTGCGGGGGGGAGGGGGGAGGAGGGCAGCGCTGCTGCGCTGAGCTGCCTGCTGCCGGGGGAGCTGCTGCTGCTGCCGGGTGAGTGCCCGGCGGGTGCGAGGGGGGGGCTGCACATCGGTGGTGATCGGTGCTGTACTTGACAGCACCGATCACCACCGATCCCTGTGTTACCGAGCGGCTTAGCCGCCGGTAACACAGGAAACGCTGTGAATGGCTGTCGGGGACAGCAGACATCGTCCCTCTGTCACTGCGTCTCTAGACGCAGTGACAGTTTGAAGTCATGACGTATATATACGTCATGTGTCGGGAAGTACTTCCCGACCATGACGTATATATACGTCAAATGTCGTGAAGGGGTTAAAGAGAAAAATGAATTCTCCATCCCACCGCTGCCACCAAATGTCACGGACCCACCGGTCGCCTGCTCCAATACGTCAATCTGAGCAGCGCCGGCCGTGACTGGGGTTCACTCAGGACACTCGGGTCCTTTCCTTGAGGTACACTGCCACCAGCCAAAACCTGATTTTAGCGCCTGAAACTGTGCAAGGGGCGGCTTGGCTCGCCCCTGACCACACAATACAAGATAACAATGGTAACGTTTTCCAGCCTTTCTCTCCTGAGGCTAATGAGTCTTAGGAACACAGAACCAGAACTGGGAATATGTATTATTTATTCCTAGAAATACTACAGAGCTTTAAACAAAATGGTTACAAGGCATTACAATGATTTTAAAAGTACACACAACGATTAAATGCAATTCCAGAGATAAAATAAAAAGAAAAAAATGACAGAACCTATCTTACACTTAAATACAGATCCTGACGTGGGGGGGTTCTCCACAAGAAATCTCTCGTCGCCTACAGCCTGTTTGCTAGACCCCCAGGTAGTGACACTGACTATAGGGAGAAAGGTCTTAGTTATACCTTGCAGACTCCCTCATCCCTCCCACCCTTGGGATTCCACTCTTTCCATGCTGAAGGAGTGTGGAAGGTCCCTGGCAATGTATCTTCTTCAGTCGGCTGTTTTCAAAGTGATTGATCCTCCTTCCTTGCATAGCAGACCCACTGATAAGAGATGTGAAGGAAGGGGACACTCTCTAACCTCTTCTTCTGGACCATGGTTTATGGGGGGCTCAGATCTTATCTTACATCCTAACTCTGGAGGAGTCCACAGATGTCACACTGAGGGAATACAGGCCTCAAACTCAAACCAGGGTCACCTACAGTTTACATACAAGACATGTCCTGATTCCAATACTCACAGGAGACATAACTATTACACCAATATCAGACATACATTGCTTGAACAGATAATCATAACAGGAGGCATACGTTAATTTGATCGATCACCTGATCTGATCGTTACAGTTCCCGATCCCCTGTGCCATGTACTCTGGCTGTACCTGACAGTTCCCGATCCCCTGTGCCGTGTACTCTGGCTCTACCTGACTGTTCCGATGCCTTGTACTCTGGCTGTACCTGACTGTTCCCGATCCCCTGTGCCGTGTGCTCTGGCTGTACCTGACTGTTCCCGATCCCCTGTGCCGTGTGCTCTGGCTGTACCTGACTGTTCCCGATCCCCTGTGCCGTGTGCTCTGGCTGTACCTGACTGTTCCCGATCCCCTGTGCCGTGTGCTCTGGCTGTACCTGACTGTTCCCGATCCCCTGTGCCTTGTACTCTGGCTGTACCTGATTGTTCTGATGCCTTGTACTCTGGCTGTACCTGACTGTTCCCGATCCCCTGTGCCGTGTACTCTGGCTGTACCTGACTGTTCCCGATCCCCTGTGTCGTGTACTCTGGCTGTACCTGACAGTTCCCGATCCCCTGTGCCGTGTACTCTGGCTGTACCTGACAGTTCCCGATCCCCTGTGCCGTGTACTCTGGCTGTACCTGACAGTTCCCGATCCCCTGTGCCGAGTACTCTGGCTGTACCTGACAGTTCCCGATCCCCTGTGCCATGTACTCTGGCTCTACCTGACTGTTCCGATGCCGTGTACTCTGGCTGTACCTGACTGTTCCCGATCCCCTGTGTCGTGTACTCTGGCTGTACCTGACAGTTCCCGATCCCCTGTGCCGTGTACTCTGGCTGTACCTGACAGTTCCCGATCCCCTGTGCCGTGTACTCTGGCTGTACCTGACAGTTCCCGATCCCCTGTGCCAAATACTCTGGCTGTACCTGACAGTTCCCGATCCCCTGTGCCATGTACTCTGGCTCTACCTGACTGTTCCGATGCCTTGTACTCTGGCTGTACCTGACTGTTCCCGATCCCCTGTGCCGTGTACTCTGGCTGAACCTGACTGTTCCGTGTCCCCTGTGTCTTGTACTCTGGCTGTACCTGACTGTTCCGTGTCCCCCCGTGCCTTGTACTCTGGCTGTACCTGACTGTTCCGTGTCCCCCCGTGCCTTGTACTCTGGCTGTACCTGACTGTTCCGGGTCCCCTGTGTCTTGTACTCTGGCTGTACCTGACTGTTCCGTGTCCCCCCGTGCCTTGTACTCTGGCTGTACCTGACTGTTCCGTGTCCCCCCGTGCCTTGTACTCTGGCTGTACCTGACTGTTCCGGGTCCCCTGTGTCTTGTACTCTGGCTGTACCTGACTGTTCCGTGTCCCCTGTGTCTTGTACTCTGGCTGTACCTGACTGTTCCGTGTCCCCCCGTGCCTTGTACTCTGGCTGTACCTGACTGTTCCGTGTCCCCCCGTGCCTTGTACTCTGGCTTTACCTGACTGTTCCGTGTCCCCTGTGTCTTGTACTCTGGCTGTACCTGACTGTTCCGTGTCCCCCCGTGCCTTGTACTCTGGCTGTACCTGACTGTTCCGTGTCCCCCCGTGCCTTGTACTCTGGCTGTACCTGACTGTTCCGGGTCCCCTGTGTCTTGTACTCTGGCTGTACCTGACTGTTCCGTGTCCCCTGTGTCTTGTACTCTGGCTGTACCTGACTGTTCCGTGTCCCCACGTGCCTTGTACTCTGGCTGTACCTGACTGTTCCGTGTCCCCCCGTGCCTTGTACTCTGGCTGTACCTGACTGTTCCGGGTCCCCTGTGTCTTGTACTCTGGCTGTACCTGACTGTTCCGTGTCCCCCCGTGCCTTGTACTCTGGCTCTACCTGACTGCACCTGTTCTTCTTCCCCCCGAGACATAGCTGCTGTTCCTTCTGGACGTGATTTCCTGATGTCTTCATGTAAGGATTTGATGGAGAAATGGTTCCATGTTCTAGGAAAGATCGCACTGGGGTCCTGCAGCCGCCTGAGGGTGTGAGTGCTCCGATAATACTGGTTTTACACTGTGGTTATTATATGGCATGGACAGTAATATCAGATGTCTCCCATTGGCAGTCTCATACTGATGTCTCTGTACAATGTGTCTATTAATCGGAACGGTCTCTTGTGGCTGAGTCAGAGCCGTGGAATCATCTCCCAGCTGCGGATACTGCTGACGGGTAAGACGCTGATGTGTCAGGGAACAGCCAGGTGCTGCATGCAGAACACGACACATATACACGCTCTGCAGCACATCTATAGCGTGATAAACTCACCAAGTGCGGCTGCATGCAGAACGCAACACGTATACACGCTCTGCAGCACATCTATAGCGTGATAAACTCACTAGGTGTGGCTGCATGCAGAACACGACACGTATACACGCTCTGCAGCACATCTATAGCGTTATAAACTCACCAGGTGCGGCTGCATGCAGAACACGACACGTATACACGCTCTGCAGCACATCTCTGGTGTGATAAACTCACTAGGTGCGGCTGCATGCAGAACACGACACATATACACGCTCTGCAGCACATCTATGACGCGATAAACTCACCAAGTGCGGCTGCATGCAGAACACGACACGTATACACGCTCTGCAGCACATCGATGGTGTGATAAACTCACCAAGTGCGGCTGCATGCAGAACACAACACGTATACACGCTCTGCAGCACATCCATGGCGTAATAAACTCACCAAGTGCGGCTGCATGCAGAACGCAACACGTATACATGCTCTGCAGCACATCTATAGCGTGATAAACTCACTAGGTGCGGCTGCATGCAGAACACGACACATATACACGCTCTGCAGCACATCTATGATGCGATAAACTCACCAAGTGCGGCTGCATGCAGAACGCAACACGTATAAACGCTCTGCAGCACATCTATGGCGTGATAAGCTCACTAGGTGCAGCTGCATGCAGAACACGACACGTATACACGCTCTGCAGCACATCTCTGGTGTGATAAGCTCACTAGGTGCAGCTGCATGCAGAACACGACACGTATACACGCTCTGCAGCACATCTCTGGTGTGATAAGCTCACTAGGTGCAGCAGCATGCAGAACACGACACGTATACATGCTCTGCAGCACATCGATGGCACGATAAACTCACCAAGTGCGGCTGCATGCAGAACACAACACGTATACATGCTCTGCAGCACATCGATGGCACGATAAACTCACCAAGTGCGGCTGCATGCAGAACACAACACGTATACACCTTCTGCAGCACATCTATGGCGCGATAAACTCACTAGGTGCGGCTGCATGCAGAACACGTCACGTATACACTTTCTGCAGCACATCCATGGCGTGATAAACTCACAAGGTGCGGCTGCATGCAGAACACAACACGTATACACCTTCTGCAGCACATCTATGGCGTGATAAACTCACTAGGTGCGGCTGCATGCAGAACACGACACGTATACACGCTCTGCAGCACATCTCTGGCGTGATAAGCTCACTAGGTGCGGCTGCATGCAGAACACGTCACGTATACACTTTCTGCAGCACATCCATGGCGTGATAAACTCACAAGGTGCGGCTGCATGCAGAACACAACACGTATACACCTTCTGCAGCACATCTATGGCGTGATAAACTCACTAGGTGCGGCTGCATGCAGAACACGACACGTATACACGCTCTGCAGCACATCCATGGCGTGATAAACTCACTAGGTGCGGCTGCATGCAGAACACGACACGTATACACGCTCTGCAGCACATCTCTGGCGTGATAAGCTCACTAGGTGCGGCTGCAGGCAGAACACGACACGTATACACGCTCTGCAGCACATCCATGGCGTGATAAACTCACTAGGTGTGGCTGCATGCAGAACACGACACGTATACACGTTCTGCAGCACATCCATGGCGTGATAAACTCACTAGGTGTGGCTGCATGCAGAACACGACACGTATACACGCTCTGCAGCACATCTATGGCGTGATAAGCTCACTAGGTGCGGCTGCATGCAGAACACGACACGTATACACGCTCTGCAGCACATCTCTGGCGTGATAAGCTCACTAGGTGCGGCTGCATGCAGAACACGACACGTATACACGCTCTGCAGCACATCTATGGCGTGATAAGCTCACTAGGTGCGGCTGCAGGCAGAACACGACACGTATACACGCTCTGCAGCACATCTCTGGCGTGATAAACTCACTAGGTGCGGCTGCATGCAGAACACGACACGTATACACCTTCTGCAGCACATCTATGGCGTGATAAACTCACTAGGTGCGGCTGCATGCAGAACACGACACGTATAAACGCTCTGCAGCATATCCATGGCGTGATAAACTCACTAGGTGCGGCTGCATGCAGAACACGACACGTATACACGCTCTGCAGCACATCTCTGGCGTGATAAGCTCACTAGGTGCGGCTGCATGCAGAACACGACACGTATACACCTTCTGCAGCACATCTCTGGCGTGATAAACTCACTAGGTGCGGCTGCAGGCAGAACACGACACGTATACACGCTCTGCAGCACATCCATGGCGTGATAAACTCACAAGGTGCGGCTGCATGCAGAACACGACACGTATACACGCTCTGCAGCACATCTATGGCGTGATAAGCTCACTAGGTGCGGCTGCATGCAGAACACGACACGTATACACGCTCTGCAGCACATCTCTGGCGTGATAAGCTCACTAGGTGCGGCTGCATGCAGAACACGACACGTATACACGCTCTGCAGCACATCCATGGCGTGATAAGCTCACTAGGTGCGGCTGCATGCAGAACACGACACGTATACACGCTCTGCAGCACATCTATGGCGTGATAAGCTCACTAGGTGCGGCTGCATGCAGAACACGACACGTATACACGCTCTGCAGCACATCTCTGGCGTGATAAGCTCACTAGGTGCGGCTGCATGCAGAACACGACACGTATACACGCTCTGCAGCACATCCATGGCGTGATAAGCTCACTAGGTGCGGCTGCATGCAGAACACGACACGTATACACGCTCTGCAGCACATCTATGGCGTGATAAGCTCACTAGGTGCGGCTGCAGGCAGAACATGACACGTATACACGCTCTGCAGCACATCTCTGGTGTGATAAACTCACTAGGTGCGGCTGCATGCAGAACACAACACGTATACACGCTCTGCAGCACATCTCTGGTGTGATAAGCTCACTAGGTGCGGCTGCATGCAGAACACAACACGTGTACACGCTCTGCAGCACATCCATGGCGTGATAAACTCACTAGGTGCGGCTGCATGCAGAACACGACACGTATACACCTTCTGCAGCACATCTCTGGCGTGATAAACTCACTAGGTGCGGCTGCATGCAGAACACGACACGTATACACGCTCTGCAGCACATCTCTGGCGTGATAAACTCACTAGGTGCGGCTGCATGCAGAACACGACACGTATACACCTTCTGCAGCACATCTCTGGCGTGATAAACTCACTAGGTGCGGCTGCATGCAGAACACGACACGTATACACGCTCTGCAGCACATCTATGGCGTGATAAACTCACTAGGTGCGGCTGCATGCAGAACACGACACGTATACACGCTCTGCAGCACATCTATGGCGTGATAAACTCACTAGGTGCGGCTGCATGCAGAACACGACACGTATACACGCTCTGCAGCACATCTATGGCGTGATAAGCTCACTAGGTGCGGCTGCATGCAGAACACGACACGTATACACGCTCTGCAGCACATCTCTGGCGTGATAAGCTCACTAGGTGCGGCTGCATGCAGAACACGACACGTATACACGCTCTGCAGCACATCTATGGCGTGATAAGCTCACTAGGTGCGGCTGCAGGCAGAACACGACACGTATACACGCTCTGCAGCACATCTCTGGCGTGATAAACTCACTAGGTGCGGCTGCATGCAGAACACGACACGTATACACCTTCTGCAGCACATCTATGGCGTGATAAACTCACTAGGTGCGGCTGCATGCAGAACACGACACGTATAAACGCTCTGCAGCATATCCATGGCGTGATAAACTCACTAGGTGCGGCTGCATGCAGAACACGACACGTATACACCTTCTGCAGCACATCTCTGGCGTGATAAACTCACTAGGTGCGGCTGCAGGCAGAACACGACACGTATACACGCTCTGCAGCACATCCATGGCGTGATAAACTCACAAGGTGCGGCTGCATGCAGAACACGACACGTATACACGCTCTGCAGCACATCTATGGCGTGATAAGCTCACTAGGTGCGGCTGCATGCAGAACACGACACGTATACACGCTCTGCAGCACATCTCTGGCGTGATAAGCTCACTAGGTGCGGCTGCATGCAGAACACGACACGTATACACGCTCTGCAGCACATCCATGGCGTGATAAGCTCACTAGGTGCGGCTGCATGCAGAACACGACACGTATACACGCTCTGCAGCACATCTATGGCGTGATAAGCTCACTAGGTGCGGCTGCATGCAGAACACGACACGTATACACGCTCTGCAGCACATCTCTGGCGTGATAAGCTCACTAGGTGCGGCTGCATGCAGAACACGACACGTATACACGCTCTGCAGCACATCCATGGCGTGATAAGCTCACTAGGTGCGGCTGCATGCAGAACACGACACGTATACACGCTCTGCAGCACATCTATGGCGTGATAAGCTCACTAGGTGCGGCTGCAGGCAGAACATGACACGTATACACGCTCTGCAGCACATCTCTGGTGTGATAAACTCACTAGGTGCGGCTGCATGCAGAACACAACACGTATACACGCTCTGCAGCACATCTCTGGTGTGATAAGCTCACTAGGTGCGGCTGCATGCAGAACACAACACGTGTACACGCTCTGCAGCACATCCATGGCGTGATAAACTCACTAGGTGCGGCTGCATGCAGAACACGACACGTATACACCTTCTGCAGCACATCTCTGGCGTGATAAACTCACTAGGTGCGGCTGCATGCAGAACACGACACGTATACACGCTCTGCAGCACATCTCTGGCGTGATAAACTCACTAGGTGCGGCTGCATGCAGAACACGACACGTATACACCTTCTGCAGCACATCTCTGGCGTGATAAACTCACTAGGTGCGGCTGCATGCAGAACACGACACGTATACACGCTCTGCAGCACATCTATGGCGTGATAAACTCACTAGGTGCGGCTGCATGCAGAACACGACACGTATACACGCTCTGCAGCACATCTATGGCGTGATAAACTCACTAGGTGCGGCTGCATGCAGAACACGACACGTATACACGCTCTGCAGCACATCTATGGCGTGATAAACTCACTAGGTGTGGCTGCATGCAGAACACGACACGTATACACGCTCTGCAGCACATCTCTGGCGTGATAAACTCACTAGGTGCGGCTGCATACAGAACACGACACGTATACACGCTCTGCAGCACATCCATGGCGTGATAAACTCACTAGGTGCGGCTGCATGCAGAACACTACACGTATACACGCTCTGCAGCACATCTCTGGCGTGATAAACTCACTAGGTGCGGCTGCATGGAGAACAAGGTATATGTGTGTATGTAAGTATGTGTGCTGCGATGCTAGGCAAGGCCACAGACCTGCATGTGACCCAGAACCAGTGGCGTAACTACTGTAAGGCAGCCCCAGCAGCCGCTTGGGGGAGCAAGCAGCAGTGGGGTCTGTGTGGGCGCCGGCACCCGCTCGACGCACCGACATGCTGCTGCCTGCCGCTGCCCACTGACTGAGCACTGGAGGTGAGTCAGCCACAGTGCGGGTATGGCAGAGATGACAAATCCCCCCACTGATTCAATTGACTGTACACAGAGCCAGTTATTGGCTACTGTGTACAGGATGGGCGGGTGGATGGGCGTGCTAGGGCAGCCTGGGATGTGTCGGAGCCAAGGGAAGCAGCAGTGTATGCTGGTCTCTCTTCCTCTCTCCTGCTTCAGCTTCTCCATTATGCGTGTGACGTCATCACATCACACGCTGGGAAAACACGCTGGAGAGGAGCCGGGGGGGGGGGGGGGGGGGGGGGGGGCGCACCACAAACTTTTTGGCAGGGGGGAGCAAAATTTATAGTTACGCCACTGCCCAGAACCAGCCATAACATCATACTGATTACCGTTTCTATCCTAGATCCCGACCCCGAGGTTTGCCTCCATGCTCTGCGTCTCTTCCAATCTGTGGTTCTAGATGCGGAGGTCCTGCAGCTCTTGTGGACAGAGATCCGGGAGTGTCTGCCACGTGTGAGGGAGCTGTCTCATAGTGACAGGCCAGATCTGCAGAGATCGGCTGGAGAGCTGCTGGAGGAGGTTAGGGGACAAGAAGTGGAAGGCTAGCATGTCACCAGCCACTTGTGTTCTCAGTTATCATGTTGTGTCATCATTTGTGGCGAAACAAGCTGGTGATCTCCTCATCAGTGAAGTCATGTAGTGCATGGTGATGTCATTGTGTCACTGAGCATGTGATGTCCTCAGTTAAAGGTCATTAATAGTGATGTCATGTACAATTTCACTTCCTGTTTGTTGCATTGTACATGTCAATTAAAGGTTTGAAATGTGTGCTGGTCTCATCTCTCACTGTTCCTCAAATTAATATAGTCACGGATAGGTCAATCTGAGCAGCACCGGCCGTGACTGGAGGTTCACTTTGGACACACGGGTCCTCTATATACGGTCACTTCCACCATTGCAAGATTTGAAGCGGCGCTTGCATTCGCAACGATGGCCATCCCTACTAGAAATATGAATTCTTAATACTTCAGAGCTTTAGTTACAAAAATGGTTACAAAGATGATTAAATATATTTTAAAGATATACACACAGTATAATACAGTCTCAAACGAAATAAAAGGAAAAAGAGACAGAAAACCTAACACACTAATACCCCTTTCACACCAGAAATGCAGGGACAAACCCAGGAATTACATTCCCTGGACAAGCAGGGACATTCCCGGGTTGGGACCGTTTCACACCAGAAAAGTCCCTGCATTGGCATCGGGCAGTCGTCGGGATGGCGGCGGAGGTGGGCAGGAGGTGGTAAGAATACTACCCCCAGTTGCTGGTCCTCCGCGCAGGCCAGGGATCCACACAGGTGGCGGCGCAAATGACGGGACAGGCGGCTGATGAAGATGGCGCAGCTCTCCGGAGCCCTCACTGCTGAGAGCTGCGTCATCATCCACCGCCTGTCCCGTCATTTGCGCCTGCCACCTGTGTGGATTCCTGGCCGGACAGCACACCGAGGTCCGGCAACCCGGGTAAGTATACCCTACCCCATTCACACTAGCCAGGTCCCCGGGAACAACCCTGCTACCTAGCAGGGTTGGATTGCCGGCAAATTAGCCCAGTAATTTGTCCCGTGTACCTTTTTCACGGGACAAATTCCCGGGTTGAGTCCTTGTTCCCGGACTCAACCCGGGAATTTAGGCTGGTGTGAAAGGGGTATTACTCCAACAATCTTCAGTAGTTCTGTTGTGAGGGACCTTAACAGAGTTGGAGGTATTATGGTCATTCCCAGCATATAGCTGAAGTCCCCAAGAAATGTACCCAGGTTATTGTGAGAGAAGGAAAGTTCTACCTGCAGATTCCCTCATCCCTCCCACCTTCCAGAGTTCTACCTGCAGATTCCCTCATCCCCCCCACCTTCCAGAGTTCTACCTGCAGATTCCCTCCCACCTTCCAGAGTTCTACCTGCAGATTCCCTCATCCCTCCCACCTTCCAGAGTTCTACCTGCAGATTCCCTCATCCCTCCCACCTTCCAGAGTTCTACCTGCAGATTCCCTCATCCCTCCCACCTTCCAGAGTTCTACCTGCAGATTCCCTCATCCCTCCCACCTTCCTGAGTTCTGCCTGTAGATTCCCTCATCCCTCCCACCTTCCGGAGTTCTACCTGCAGATTCCCTCATCCCTCCCACCTTCCGGAGTTCTGCCTGCAGATTCCCTCATCCCTCCCACCTTCCAGAGTTCTGCCTGCAGATTCCCTCATCCCTCCCACCTTTCAGAGTTCTGCCTGCAGATTCCCTCATCCCTCCCACCTTCCGGAGTTCTACCTGCAGATTCCCTCATCCCTCCAACCTTCCGGAGTTCTACCTGCAGATTCCCTCATCCCTCCCACCTTCCAGAGTTCTACCTGCAGATTCCCTCATCCCTCCCACCTTCCAGAGTGGTACCTCCAGATTCCCTCATCCCCCCCCCCACCTTCCAGAGTTCTACCTGCAGATTCCCTCATCCCTCCCACCTTCCAGAGTTCTACCTCCAGATTCCCTCATCCCTCCCACCTTCCAGAGTTCTACCTGCAGATTCCCTCATCCCTCCCACCTTCCAGAGTTCTACCTGCAGATTCCCTCATCCCTCCCACCTTCCAGAGTTCTACCTGCAGATTCCCTCATCCCTCCCACCTTCCAGAGTTCTACCTGCAGATTCCCTCATCCCTCCCACCTTCCAGAGTTCTACCTGCAGATTCCCTCATCCCTCCCACCTTCCAGAGTTCTACCTGCAGATTCCCTCATCCCTCCCACCTTCCAGAGTTCTACCTGCAGATTCCCTCATCCCTCCCACCTTCCAGAGTTCTACCTGCAGATTCCCTCATCCCTCCCACCTTCCAGAGTTCTACCTGCAGATTCCCTCATCCCTCCCACCTTCCAGAGTTCTACCTGCAGATTCCCTCATCCCTCCCACCTTCCAGAGTTCTACCTCCAGATTCCCTCATCCCTCCCACCTTCCAGAGTTCTACCTGCAGATTCCCTCATCCCTCCACCTTCCAGAGTTCTACCTCCAGATTCCCTCATCCCTCCCACCTTCCAGAGTTCTACCTGCAGATTCCCTCATCCCTCCCACCTTCCAGAGTTCTACCTCCAGATTCCCTCATCCCTCCCACCTTCCTGAGTTCTACCTCCAGATTCCCTCATCCCTCCCACCTTCCTGAGTTCTACCTCCAGATTCCGTCATCCCTCCCACCTTCCAGAGTTCTACCTCCAGATTCCGTCATCCCTCCCACCTTCCAGAGTTCTACCTGCAGATTCCCTCATCCCTCCCACCTTCCAGAGTTCTACCTGCAGATTCCCTCATCCCTCCCACCTTCCAGAGTTCTACCTGCAGATTCCCTCATCCCTCCCACCTTCCAAAGTTCTACCTGCAGCATCCCTCATACCCTCCCACCTTCCAGAGTTCTACCTGCAGATTCCCTCACCCCTCCCACCTTCCAGAGTTCTGCCTGCAGATTCCCTCATCCCTCCCACCTTCCAGAGTTCTGCCTGCAGATTCCCTCATCCCTCCCACCTTCCAGAGTTCTACCTGCAGATTCCCTCATCCCCCCCACCTTCCAGAGTTCTACCTCCAGATTCCCTCATCCCTCCCACCTTCCAGAGTTCTACCTGCAGATTCCCTCATCCCTCCCACCTTCCAGAGTTCTACCTGCAGATTCCCTCATCCCTCCCACCTTCCAGAGTTCTACCTGCAGATTCCCTCATCCCTCCCACCTTCCAGAGTTCTACCTGCAGATTCCCTCATCCCTCCCACCTTCCAGAGTTCTACCTGCAGATTCCCTCATCCCTCCCACCTTCCAGAGTTCTACCTGCAGATTCCCTCATCCCCCCCACCTTCCAGAGTTCTACCTGCAGATTCCCTCATCCCTCCCACCTTCCAGAGTTCTACCTGCAGATTCCCTCATCCCTCCCACCTTCCAGAGTTCTACCTGCAGATTCCCTCATCCCTCCCACCTTCCAGAGTTCTACCTGCAGATTCCCTCATCCCTCCCACCTTCCAGAGTTCTACCTGCAGATTCCCTCATCCCTCCCACCTTCCAGAGTTCTACCTGCAGATTCCCTCATCCCTCCCCACCTTCCAGAGTTCTACCTGCAGATTCCCTCATCCCTCCCACCTTCCAGAGTTCTACCTGCAGATTCCCTCATCCCTCCCACCTTCCAGAGTTCTACCTGCAGATTCCCTCATCCCTCCCACCTTCCAGAGTTCTACCTGCAGATTCCCTCATCCCTCCCACCTTCCAGAGTTCTACCTGCAGATTCCCTCATCCCTCCCACCTTCCAGAGTTCTACCTGCAGATTCCCTCATCCCTCCCACCTTCCAGAGTTCTACCTGCAGATTCCCTCATCCCTCCCACCTTCCAGAGTTCTACCTGCAGATTCCCTCATCCCTCCCACCTTCCAGAGTTCTACCTGCAGATTCCCTCATCCCTCCCACCTTCCAGAGTTCTACCTGCAGATTCCCTCATCCCTCCCACCTTCCAGAGTTCTACCTGCAGATTCCCTCATCCCTCCCACCTTCCAGAGTTCTACCTGCAGATTCCCTCATCCCTCCCACCTTCCAGAGTTCTACCTGCAGATTCCCTCATCCCTCCCACCTTCCAGAGTTCTACCTGCAGATTCCCTCATCCCTCCCACCTTCCAGAGTTCTACCTGCAGATTCCCTCATCCCTCCCACCTTCCAGAGTTCTACCTGCAGATTCCCTCATCCCTCCCACCTTCCAGAGTTCTACCTGCAGATTCCCTCATCCCTCCCACCTTCCAGAGTTCTACCTGCCAGATTCCCTCATCCCTCCCACCTTCCAGAGTTCTACCTGCAGATTCCCTCATCCCTCCCACCTTCCAGAGTTCTACCTCCAGATTCCCTCATCCCTCCCACCTTCCAGAGTTCTACCTCCAGATTCCCTCATCCCTCCCACCTTCCAGAGTTCTACCTGCAGATTCCCTCATCCCTCCCACCTTCCAGAGTTCTACCTGCAGATTCCCTCATCCCTCCCACCTTCCAGAGTTCTACCTGCAGATTCCCTCATCCCTCCCACCTTCCAGAGTTCTACCTGCAGATTCCCTCATCCCTCCCACCTTCCAGAGTTCTACCTGCAGATTCCCTCATCCCTCCCACCTTCCAGAGTTCTACCTGCAGATTCCCTCATCCCTCCCCACCTTCCAGAGTTCTACCTGCAGATTCCCTCATCCCTCCCACCTTCCAGAGTTCTACCTGCAGATTCCCTCATCCCTCCCACCTTCCAGAGTTCTACCTGCAGATTCCCTCATCCCTCCCACCTTCCAGAGTTCTACCTGCAGATTCCCTCATCCCTCCCACCTTCCAGAGTTCTACCTGCAGATTCCCTCATCCCTCCCACCTTCCAGAGTTCTACCTGCAGATTCCCTCATCCCTCCCACCTTCCAGAGTTCTACCTGCAGATTCCCTCATCCCTCCCACCTTCCAGAGTTCTACCTGCCAGATTCCCTCATCCCTCCCACCTTCCAGAGTTCTACCTGCAGATTCCCTCATCCCTCCCACCTTCCAGAGTTCTACCTGCAGATTCCCTCATCCCTCCCACCTTCCAGAGTTCTACCTGCAGATTCCCTCATCCCTCCCACCTTCCAGAGTTCTACCTGCAGATTCCCTCATCCCTCCCACCTTCCAGAGTTCTACCTGCAGATTCCCTCATCCCTCCCACCTTCCAGAGTTCTACCTGCAGATTCCCTCATCCCTCCCACCTTCCAGAGTTCTACCTGCAGATTCCCTCATCCCTCCCACCTTCCAGAGTTCTACCTGCAGATTCCCTCATCCCTCCCACCTTCCAGAGTTCTACCTGCAGATTCCCTCATCCCTCCCACCTTCCAGAGTTCTACCTGCAGATTCCCTCATCCCTCCCACCTTCCAGAGTTCTACCTGCAGATTCCCTCATCCCTCCCACCTTCCAGAGTTCTACCTGCAGATTCCCTCATCCCTCCCACCTTCCAGAGTTCTACCTGCAGATTCCCTCATCCCTCCCACCTTCCAGAGTTCTACCTGCAGATTCCCTCATCCCTCCCACCTTCCAGAGTTCTACTGCAGATTCCCTCATCCCTCCCACCTTCCAGAGTTCTACCTGCAGATTCCCTCATCCCTCCCACCTTCCAGAGTTCTACCTGCAGATTCCCTCATCCCTCCCCACCTTCCAGAGTTCTACCTGCAGATTCCCTCATCCCTCCCACCTTCCAGAGTTCTACCTGCAGATTCCCTCATCCCTCCCACCTTCCAGAGTTCTACCTGCAGATTCCCTCATCCCTCCCACCTTCCAGAGTTCTGCCTGCAGATTCCCTCATCCCTCCCCACCTTCCAGAGTTCTGCCTGCAGATTCCCTCATCCCTCCCACCTTCCAGAGTTCTACCTGCAGATTCCCTCATCCTCCAACCTTCCAGAGTTCTACCGGCAGATTCCCTCATCCCTCCCACCTCCTGTCGTCTAAGCTTTCTTCTCTTCCATTTCACTCACAGCTCTCCCATACTCAAACACTCAGGGTGAGATTTAATAGGATGAGAGAATCAGAATCAGAAAGTGAGAGATTTGGTGAGAAATCTCCAGTTTTTTTTTAAAGCGGCAATCATTTACACTGTAATACCAGCTTGATTTTGCAGTGTAAATGATTGCCGCTTTAAAAAACATGGAGATTTCTCACCAAAATCTCTCACTTTCTGAAACTCTCATCTTATTAAATCTCACCCTCAGTGTCCATCTTTGGCCACCAGCCCCCAGTAGCACATTGGCCAACTCCTCCCTACTTACATTTAAGCTGTAATGTGTATTGAACTGTGGCGCTCATTTTACCTGTAATCCAGGGTTGCCGACCCTCCCGGAATTCCCGGGAGTCTCCCGAAAATCGGGACCCCCTCCCGGCCCCCCGGAAGGGTGGGCAACCCTCCTGGAATCTAGTGGACCCCCCTGAATCCCCCGAATCGCGGCATGTAAATGCCGCAATCCGCGGGTCTCAGAGGAGGGGGCGGAGCTAAAATGGCACAATCGCGTCATTTTAGCCCCGCCCCCTCCATGGACAGCAGTCATTTCTTCTATTTTCCGTAGTGGGGGCGGGGCTTAATGACGTCACCGCCAAGCCCCGCCCCCCCCGATCGGGTAAGGAAAGTCTCCTCTCCGGGCTTCTCCCGGAGAGGAGCATTAAAAAGTCGGCAACCCTGCTGTAATCTACAGTATTTCTGTTATGTATTTAGTGTTATGCTAAGTTTTATCTCCCTGTACTGTTCCTTTGTACGGTGCTGTGAAACACTTGTGGCGCCTTATAAATAAAATTATAATAATAACAACCCCTAATCTAGTTTTCGAGGGGTCTCAGATCTTTATCTGATATCCTGGCTCTTTCAGGCAAGTTATACAGATCTGTTTTTGTGTTTCCTGAAACTTAGCCCCACTAAGATTTGGCAAACGCAGGATTTTCAGAAGGGGGTTTCCAGAGGGGCGGAGCAAAGCACGGAGATGGACACTTAGGTGACCCAGTATATGCCGGTGCAGTTAAAAGTATTATAGATAGACCAAATGTATATTAATAATAATAAAATTATATATATATATATATATATATATATATATATATATATATATACAGGGGTTAAAGTGAGGGGGAACGGGGTGGAACTGAGTTCCACCACCTCTGATGGTGAGGTAGAATATATTAACCTCCACATTGGCCCTGCTCAGTGATTCTCACAGAGAAGCATTCTAGTTTGCAGGGGAATGCCCAAAACCCTACCACTGGCCCTGTATCTGCCTAATTGGGGGAGGGGAGGGGGTCTAATTAGGTGACATAGAGAAATGGGTTCCCCCATCTCTGCATGACCACTTTAAGCCCTGTATATGTATATATATATATATATATATATATATATATATATATATATATATATATATATATACACACATACATATATACATACAGACAGGGGTTTGGCACTCCTTGTAACAAAAAAGTAATAGCGCCGGTGCCAGCACAAAGAAAATGTAGGAGACTTGCGGTGGGGCACTCGTGGCTGTTCTTCCAATAAACAAAGCTTGCCAGCTAAATAGAGCAGCAACGTTTCAATTTATTTTTCAAATTGTAACCTGACGAAAATTTGAAAAATAAATTGAAACGTTGCTGCTCTATTTAGCTGGCAAGCTTTGTTTATTGGAAGAACAGCCACGAGTGCCCCACCGCAAGTCTCCTAGGTACTCTGTACCTAGAAGGGCGCCCATCGCGGGCATCGCATGCACTAAAAAATCGGGTGCGATGCGACCGACGCGATGCCCGCGATTTCCCATAGGGAACAATGTTAAATGTCCCAATTCACCCGATTTTCCTGTTCAATGTCTCAAATTGACCCGATTTTTCCATAGGAAACAATGTTAAATGGGCCACAGAGGCCAAATAGGCACCCTGAAGTGTGAAATGGCCCCCACAATTGTTAACGCCACCCCACGATCAACGTGAACCCAAGGCGTGGCGAGCGCAGCGTAACACACAATGCAGGACAATTTTTTTTCAATAAAACTTTATTGTTCACTCCATTAGTTCACAAACACAAGCGGTTGCTGTGGCAACCGTCAGACTGGGACTGACGTCACAGAGGGGCGTTAGAGATGAGCGCCCGGAAGTGTACGCTGTCCCTGGACGCCGGGGTGATACTGCACTGCATAAAAGAGGTGAGTACACAATGTTTATTCATGTAAGCTATTTTGAAAAAAGCCTGAAGTAAAGGCTGAAACGTCAATTATGAAATGAGCATGGCTGTTTGTTTCCTTCATTGAATCAAGTCCCCAGTGCCGCGGCTGTCTTCTCTCTATATATTGGACCTGGCACAGCGGGTCATTACCGAGGGCACGGGGCCCAAGAAGCCTTTCAGGAGCTGAGTGCCGGCATCCCGTTTGTTTATTTATTTATATATATATATATATGGAGAAAGGTCCGGCACTCCTCACCTGCCCCTGCTCCACTGGATAGCTTGACCTGGGTGCCCGCTGATCGCTGGCTGTGCCAGCGCTTGTCAAATAGCGTTTAAGAAGAAGCGTCACTCCAGGTTCTAATTCAATATTCTTTTACTGCTTAGTCAACAGTGTTTCGGGTGTGTATGTCCTGAAGACGGGCTCCGGCCCGAAACACTGTTGACTAAGCAGTAAAAGAATATTGAATTAGAACCTGGAGTGACGCTTCTTCTTAAACGCTATATATATATATATATATATATATATATATATATATATATATATATATATATATATATATATAAATAAATAATCCAGAGACGTGTCACACTCCAGCCAATTTCCAAAACGCTTTATTGCAAACAATGATGACACAGCAACGTTTCAATACACTTAAGTATTATCGTCAGGCTGGGGTGAAACTAATCACAATATTAGAGCCATATCTAAAAATAAACATAAATTAAAATGCTTACTGGCTAATGCAAGAAGCTTAGTGAGTAAAATCGGGGAGCTTGAAACGGTGATCAGTAGGGATGACTACGACATCATTGGTATTACAGAAACATGGTGTAATGAGTCGCATGACTGGGCATTAAACATGGAGGGATATACACTCTACAGGAAAGACAGGGAAAATAGAAGGGGTGGGGGTGTGTGCCTATATGTAAATAATAACTTAACATCATGTGAGAAAAATATGAGCACAGACCTGGAAGAAGACAACTCGGAGACAGTGTGGGCAGAGATAACCGACAATAATAAGAAACCAAAAAACAAATGTATAATAGGGGTATGCTATAGACCACCAAATATAAATGAAAGGGAAGAGTCTCTTCTTTTAAACCAAATCAAACAAGCATCAAATCAGGGTCAGGTATTAATTATGGGGGATTTTAATTTACCCGACATTGATTGGGAAAACGAAACAGGTAAATCAGCAAGAAGCAATGGGTTCTTAAGCTTACTTAAAGACCAGTTTATTACACAAACGGTAGAAACTCCAACTCGTGATGAGGCGCTCTTGGACTTAGTATTAACAAATAACACAGACTTAGTTTCAAACACAAAAGTAATTGAACAATTAGGGAACAGTGATCACAATATGGTTTCACTGGAAATCAACTTCAGTAAATTACATCAAAAAGGATCTGCAAAAATACTAAACTTCAGAAAAGCGAACTTTGAATTATTCAGGGAAGCCCTAACAGGAATTGGGTGGGAAACGGTTATGGAGGGAAAAAATGCAGAGGAAATGTGGGATACTCTAAAAAAGGTGCTTGTATCACTAACTATTGAATACATTCCTAAAGTAACTAAGGGTAAATTCAACAAAAAAAAAGCCACCATGGTTGGACAAAGAAGTAAGGTCAGCTATCAACAATAAAACCAGAGCCTTTAAATTCTATAAAAATAACTTGAATGAGGAGGCGTTCGCAAAATACAAAGAATCAAACAAAACTTGTAAAGGGGTAATCAAAGCAGCTAAAATATTATATGAAGAGTGCATAGCCACTGAAAGCAAAACCAACCCAAAGAAGTTTTTTAAATACATAAATAGTAAATGTTTAATTAAGGAAAACATAGGCCCACTAACTGATACTAGTGGGAAAAGTGTTGCTGAGGACAAGGGAAAAGCAAAACTGTTAAATGAGTTCTTCTCATCAGTATTTACTAAGGGAGAGCAGACTGTGGAACGAACATTTACCACAAACGGGACAAATAAGCCAGATCTCATTGTGGATTTCACGCCGAAGGAAATAATACTGAGGCTAAGCAAACTCAAAACAAATAAATCACCAGGGCCAGATGGGATTCATCCGAGGGTATTAATGGAATTAAGGGATGAACTAGCTACCCCCCTACATTATATCTTTAGCAAGTCACTATCGTCAGGTATAGTACCAAAAGATTGGAGAATAGCAGAGGTAGTGCCAATATTCAAAAAAGGAAAAAAGGAAGATCCCGCTAATTACAGACCCGTTAGTTTAACATCAATTGTGGGTAAACTATTTGAAGGATTTTTAAGGGATGGTATCCAGCAATATTTAGACCATCACCGTCTACTCAGTACTAACCAACATGGGTTCGTGAAAAATCGTTCATGCCAAACTAATCTACTAGGGTTCTATGAAGAGGTTAGCAAAAACCTCGATAATGGAAATGCTGTAGATGTGATTTTACTAGATTTCGCTAAAGCATTTGATACTGTCCCATACAAGAGATTGATTAATAAAATGGAGAACCTAGGATTGGGTGAAAATATCTGCAGATGGGTAGGGAATTGGCTATGTAATAGAGAACAAAGAGTGGTTGTGAATGGTGCCGTATCAGATCTGATACCGGTACTAAGTGGAGTGCCCCAGGGTTCGGTTTTGGGGCCCATTTTGTTTAACATTTTTATTAACGATATTGGGATAGGGTTACTCAGCAATGTATCCATCTTTGCGGACGATACAAAACTTAGCAAAGTCATCAAATCATCAGAAGATGTCACCATGCTTCAAAATGATCTTGCAATTCTAGATGAGTGGGCAAAAAAATGGAAGATGAGGTTCAATGTAGATAAATGTAAGGTTATGCACCTTGGGAGACACAACCAGTGTGCAAGTTACAACCTTAGCGGAGAGGAACTGGGTAATTCCATACTTGAAAAGGATCTAGGAGTCCAAATAGACAGCAAACTGGGATGTAGTGCCCATTGTAATGTAGCTACAAAAAAGGCCAACAAAATTCTGGCATGTATTAAGAGGGGAATGGAAACTAGGGACTCAAGGGTAATTATGCCACTATATAAAGCATTGGTGAGACCTCACCTCGAGTACGGAGTGCAGTTCTGGGCCCCACACTATAAAAAGGACATCATAGAATTAGAAAAAGTCCAAAGGCGAGCAACAAAGCTTATTAGGGGAATGGAGAATTTAAGCTACGGGGAGAGATTAAGCAATTTGGGACTATTTACATTAGAAAAGAGACATTTAAGGGGGGACATGCTCAACATGTACAAGTATATCAAGGGCCAATATAAGGAACTGTCACACACCCTCTTTTCTACTAGAAAGGAATCTAGGACGCGAGGGCATGAGTATAGATTAGAAGAAAAAAGATTTCACTCAGCTAGTAGAAAGAATTTCTTTATGGTCAGAACAGTCAAACTCTGGAACTCTCTTCCCAGAGAGGAGGTAACGGCTGGCTCATTAAATGCGTTCAAGGCAAAGTTGGGCAAACATTTACTGGAGAAAAACATCCATGGGTACAAATAAGAAATATAATTTGTCTGTAAAATACCAGAACCTACCAAATCAGCAATGGATATCTATACCAGGTTGAACTAGATGGACGCAAGTCTTTTTTCAGCCTTACCTACTATGTAACTGTGAAGATCCCGGGGTCATGCAGCAGCGCAGCGCGACTTATGCCTCACGCAGAGCCCCAGGGTCACTCCGAGTTCCAGAGATCGCACAGGAATACACAATAGCAAAGGTACAAAAGTATTACCTTTATTTTACACACGGGTTATACATGTAAAATCAGCAATTACAGTCTATATACATTATATACAGAAAGGCCATCAGTATTAGTCACGTTATCAGAACCTTACCACGTTACCTTCAGATTAAGCTCAGATGGGCAGGACACGCTAGTCCACGACTCCCAGCGCTGGCTCTCATTCACATCTCTCCCCTCTCTCCCTGCAAACACCAACTTACATCCCAAAGGCACCCCTCTCCCCCTCCCTCAGGAATTCTTAACCCTTCCTATGCTGGGTGCAGTTGCATGAATGTAACAGGGTCTCCTATTACCTGTCCAGGGGCTGATTAACTCACTCCCTTCATCTGGCTTTGAAGCTTGTGTATGTGAGGGATTTCACACCTTCATGTGAACAGATCTCTTCTCTGGAGACTGACCCTGGTGTTATCCATCCTTTAGCTTCTTGTTATTTGGGGGGGAAGTGGAAGTCTCTGCCACTACCTGTTGTCTCTGTTACTAAACAGCCTACAAAGAGACCCTTTGATCCCTGAACCTAAGACTACACAAAATAAACACATTCCAATCTAATCATTTGGTCCTTTCTAGCCAGACCATTTGTCTCCACATACACAGTTGCATTATTTGAGTAATATACATTTGGGAAGACTGCCATAATTAACTTCATAGTCACAAATCCCTTATTCATGATACCATCGCAGTTTACTAAGAACAGGACCTGGAGGCAGTGACGTAACCACGGGCAACGCTGATCCTCCCTACCAGTTTCTCCTGTGCCCAGAAAACTATCTTCTTGCCTTCATATGCATATGTAACAGTATGGGATACAGTATACAAAGCTTTGGGAACATATTACAGTCATTTACATAACATGAGGGAATATTTCCCTCCAGTAGCACACATACTCAGCCTAATGGAATAACCTATTTGGATTATTCAGTATAACATCCTATTATTGTCCGACATACAGCCCTGTGATGTCCCCTGTATACAGCAGTCTGGGGAACACAGCTCAGATATGAATACAGTCAGTGATAATATCCGGTTATCGCCGGCATTTCGCAATTCTCTTTGTTGAAGCGCAGAAAGAGGCGGGAGAACAACATATGACGGAAAGGGGCGTGGCCTGGTTTCGTCACACAGCACCCCTGTTGTTTACCGCCGCTGCGATTCACGGCTACACAATGTCCCTGCGTATTGCTTATCCCTGGCCCTCCTGGGCTCAGCCATTCACAGTTTGGCGCACAACCTCCAGTACTCCTGGTACAGGGTTTTCCACTGTCAGGTGGGAATGTTTCCTCCTCGCCTTCCCTTTTGGTTGTTCCTCCTCCCTCCGCCTCTGGCGCAACTGGGAGGGGCCCGATCTGTGCACGCAGACCAGCATCCGGGAACCTGGCCGCTCTTAACAATAGTGCTGATGTTGGCTGCAGAGGAGCGGCGGGTACCGACAATGTCCCTCCCTCAAACGCCTTCACATCCACCCCACTTGGGTCTGAAACCTCCCCCAGCCCCTGAAGCTGCTGGGCCTCCCCTGGGCAAACTTCCATCCCTGTCTGTTCATCCACCTTGCAGGGCCTCAGCACACTCTGCCCCCACCTGCCCTTAGCAGTAGGCAGTGGCCCAGGGAATTCTCCTTCACACCATGGCTGCAGAAGAGCAAGGGGTATCCGCAATCCTTCCCTGGCTCTTCCCTCAAAAGCCCCCACAAACACCTCCCCCAGTTCTAGATGGTCCTCTGGACCCTTACGTGATGCTTGAAGGGCCTTGCTGGTGGGATCCTTCTCCCCCACCTCCCAGGGCCTGAGCACACCCAGCCTCCACCTGCCCTCAGCAGCAGGCAGCGGTCCTGGGGATTCTTCTTCACACAATGGCTGCAGAGAAGCAGGGGGTATCCGCAAGTCTCCCCCTGATTTACCCACAATCCCCCCCCTTGGGTCGAACACCTCCCCCAGCCCTTTGAACAATAACTGCTGGGCCTCCCCTGGGCAAACTTCCATCTTCCCCAGGGTGCACTGCTTCCCCAGCCTGGCTATGAGAGGGACTGGTGGGGTGGCATTGTACGGCAGCACTGCTGGCATCTCCCTTACAGCCCCAGGTGCAAACTCACATTCTCTTGCTCGTGCCATGCTGGGTGGTGAGGTGTCTTCCTCTGAGGCGCAGAGGGGTGATGAGCTATGCCTCTGACCATCCCCTCCATGTTTGCTTGCTTGGCTGCCTGTTTGCTGCAGCGGCTCCCCGGGCACATAATTACAGTCAGTCACTCTTGCAGGGGACTCACAGAAGCGCTGCACCCCAGCCTCTACTCCCTGCTCTGGCACCCCGGTCACATACCTGCTTTTTGACTTCAGCTCCTCCTGGCTCTGATGGCTAAGTGGGAACAGTCCTGGATAATCCTCCTGGGGTGGTAGAGTGGCAGAGCACCCACCAGACACATTTCCTTCCATCTCCCCCTGCTGAATATGCTGGGGCTCCGGGGGCAAGATGCCCTCATTCGCTGGGCCGCTGGTGGTCATGTAGGGGAGAAGTACTGCCCCCTCTGCTGGGGCACAGTCATTGCAGACCCCCTGGCCGCTAGTTTCAAAGTCTCCATCTCCCACATCTGCAAAAGGGAAGATGTACTGCCATTCTTTCTGGGGTGCCATTTTTGGGTGCACCCCCATCCTTTGGCTAGCTGCTTGGAGCAGTGGCTGACCATTGGTTTGTACCTCCTGTGGCGAGGACTCAGCCATCCCAGTCCCAGCCTCCAAGATCTGCTCTGCTCTGGGGCTATTCTCTGGGGCAGCCCCTGCACTGTATACTGGCACTGCTCCATCTATGACAGGCTCCGTGTGCACCAGTCCATCATCACCATGTGGGGCCACAGTGCCCAGCTCCGCCACACTACTTGGCACAATGCAGGGGGAATAAATATCCTCTTCCCGATATCCATCTGCCACAATCACAGTCCATGATGTTAGGGCTGCTTTAGAGTCCGGGGTCCCTGGTGCGATATCACAGGGACACTCCACAGCTAGTTCCTCATTTCCCAACTCACTGAATGGGAACAGTTCTGTGATTTCTCCCTGTGTCAGTGGGGGATCTAGTTCTGTGGCTCTCTGAGGATGCATAAGCTGCAGCAGCCGACGTTCCTCTGCCTCCACCCTCTGACACTGGTCCAGCCACTCTGGAGAATTCAGTTGCCCCTGTGCCAGGGCGACCCTCTCTGCATTATCATAACAGTGCAGGAGACACTGCAACTGCTCCTGGACACTTCTCAGTTCTCCTGGACACAGGACCCAATTCCTATACACGCTGAATGCATGTAGCGGGTCCTCCTGTTGCTCATACACCCATCGGATAAGAGTGCAGTGTGAACGGCCTTCGGGGGGTGTGCTGCATCGTAGCCTCCATTCGTCAGTTAGGTCCTCCAGACTCATTCTTGCTAATGGAGCTCCAGATTCTGCAGGCCACAGTTCCTCTGCCTCCCCCCCTGGGATCTCGGTAGTGGACCCCTCGGTCATCCACCCCGGTGGCACCATCAACTCCTCCTCCCTTTGGGTTCTCTTCGCGGGCTCCTTCCCAGGAACCACTTTACCCGGTGCTGGCACGCCGGCCTCAGCGATCCGGCTTCTATGCATTAGCTGATGCGTGGCGTTACTTACTTCTGTGACAAAAGCCTTCCACGCCACCGTATGCAGCAGGTTCCCTGCAGCAGCCTCAGATACATACTGCTTAAATTCATCGGTCAGGTAAGCTGCTTTCTCCTCTGTAGTAGCACCTGTCCACACATTAATCCACCGACATGCTGCTTCCCAATCATCCCAGAGGGGCTGCATCAGCGTGGATGGGCTTCTCCAGTCCCATTCCTCAGCCAGAAGACTCCATGATGATTCCTCATCTATGAGCCTCACTGCTCTGGGTGACTGTGGGCACCTCTTGCCTCTCTTTGGACGTCTCTGTCCTTTTCCTGGAGCCATTCTCCACACGGGCTGCACTCGTAGAGCTTGGTCAGCGTCACTTGCTGGACCCCCTTACGTCAGCTTCCGCTTCTGGGCCACGGCACACTCCGCCGTTCCCTCGCTTGCAGGGATTGTCCCCTGGACAAGCCGGCACTTAAGCGGAATTCTTCCCTCGCTTAATGCCCTCGCAAAGCATACTTTTTCTTCTCACCGGCATCCTTGTTAGTAACAATGGTTACCAGGTCCCTCAAACATGAGCTAATACTGGCCAATTACTGGCTATTGTGTTTCCAGAGCCTGGTCGCATCAAGATACGAGCCCCTAGCTCTCCCTCCTTTGGGTGTGCGATCCCCACCGCTTGCCACCAATTGTGAGGATCCCGGGATCATGCAGCAGCGCAGCGCGACTTATGCCTCACGCAGAGCCCCGGGGTCACTCCGAGTTCCAAAGATCGCACAGGAATACACAATAGCAAAGGTACAAAAGTATTACCTTTATTTTACACACGGGTTATACATGTAAAATCAGCAATTACAGTCTATATACATTATATACAGAAAGGCCATCAGTATTAGTCACGTTATCAGAACCTTACCACGTTACCTTCAGATTAAGCTCAGATGGGCAGGACACGCTAGTCCACGACTCCCAGCGCTGGCTCTCATTCACATCTCTCCCCTCTCTCCCTGCAAAAACCAACTTACATCCCAAAGGCACCCCTCTCCCCCTCCCTCAGGAATTCTTAACCCTTCCTATGCTGGGTGCAGTTGCATGAATGTAACAGGGTCTCCTATTACCTGTCCAGGGGCTGATTAACTCACTCCCTTCATCTGGCTTTGAAGCTTGTGTATGTGAGGGATTTCACACCTTCATGTAAACAGATCTCTTCTCTGGAGAGTGACCCTGGTGTTATCCAGCCTTTAGCTTCTTGTTATTTGGGGGGGAAGTGGAAGTCTCTGCCACTACCTGTTGTCTCTGTTACTAAACAGCCTACAAAGAGGTCCTTTGATCCCTGAACCTAAGACTACACAAAATAAACACATTCCAATCTAATCATTTGGTCCTTTCTAGCCAGACCATTTGTCTCCACATATACAGTTGCATTATTTGAGTAATATACATTTGGGAAGACTGCCATAATTAACTTCATAGTCACAAATCCCTTATTCATGATACCATCGCAGTTTACTAAGAACAGGACCTGGAGGCAGTGACGTAACCACGGGCAACGCTGATCCTCCCTACCAGTTTCTCCTGTGCCCAGAAAACTATCTTCTTGTCTTCATATGCATATGTAACAGTATGGGATACAGTATACAAAGCTTTGGGAACATATTACAGTCATTTACATAACATGAGGGAATATTTCCCTCCAGTAGCACACATACTCAGCCTAATGGAATAACCTATTTGGATTATTCAGTATAACATCCTATTATTGTCCGACATACAGCCCTGTGATGTCCCCTGTATACAGCAGTCTGGGGAACACAGCTCAGATATGAATACAGTCAGTGATAATATCCGGTTATCGCCGGCATTTTGCAATTCTCTTTGCTGAAGCGCAGAAAGAGGCGGGAGAACAACATATGACGGAAAGGGGCGTGGCCTGGTTTCGTCACAGTAACTATGTAATACAATATACTGAACTGTAAGACGTTCGTGCGCTATGAGACGCCTGTGAACATAACTGCGAGCAAATGGGCTGTGTAGTGTCACCATCCAGGGGCGGATCCAGGATAAAATGACAGGGGGGGCACCATGATAAAAAAGGGTTTGAGTGGGGGAGGGGCGGTGTTAGTGGTGCCAGTGTACATGCTAAGAGAGCGGCAGGAGAGGGTGGGAATGGAATTAAAAATAGGCCCTGGCATTTAAAGTACGCAGGCCCACCATGGCGACAAGTGAAGGATGTAGTTGTGCGCGCGCCAAAGGCGCGCTCCGGAAAAGGGTGTGTGGCCACTCAACAGGGGGCGTGTCAACACCATATACAACTTCTACACATTATGCAACAAAATACTAGACCCCATTATACTTGCCCCTTACACATGATGCCAAATGGAATGAGCCAAAATTGACATAATTTCACATGGATTGAGCCAAAATTCACATAATGCCACATGGATTGAGCCAAAATTCAAATAATGCCACATGGATTGAGTCAAAATTTTCATAATAACACACACAGATTGAGCCAAATTTCACATAATTCCAAATGGATTGTGTCAAAATTCACATAATGCCACACGGATTGAGCCAAATGCATAAAATGCCATACGGATTGAGCCAAAATTCACATAATGCCACATGGATTGAGCCAAAATTCACATAATGCCACACGGATTGAGCCAAAATTCACATAATGCCACATGGATTGAGCCAGAATTCACATAATGCCACAAAAATTAAGCCAAAATTCACAATACACTTCATAAACAGGGAAATTGTCCACGAAAGGCTCGCATTAAGGGCGGGATGTATTAAAATACATCGCCGCCCTTCGCGCCCCCCCCCGCCGCGATGCCGCCGCATATGTACTAACATATGCGGCTGGCATCGCGATGCGGTGACGGAGGCCCCCCGCGATACCTGTACTGTGGTCTGCGGGGGGTCTCCGTCACCTCCCAGCCGGCTTCTGCAGTTTCACGCCGGGGACAGCTAAGCAAGCTGTCCCCGGCGCTTCCTCCTCCCCCTGCAGCCGGAAGGACGTCCGGCTGCGTTGCTAGGGGGAGGAAGGGCTTACCTTCCGGGGTCCAGGAGGACCTGCAAGAAGGTAAGCCCAAGGGAGGGGGGAAAGGGGGGGTCGGCGAGGCGGCGGGTTGCGGCGACGCGGCGGGCGGCGAAAAGAAGCCCATAGGCTTCTATAGGGTATCGCCACCCAAAGGTGGCGATACCCTGCCCTGCGAAACGGCTGCGAACGGGTTTTAGTACATAGGAAAATGCGGTAAAACGGGGGTTTTACCGCATTTTCCCTTTAGTACATCTCGCCCTAAACATTTACACCATAATGTCCATTACACGTTAAGTTACACGCCATTATGTCCATTATGTGTTATGCCAAACACCAAAATGCCTATTAAAAATTATGCTACATAAGTGCTGCTTCTCTACATGCTCATTGCCAAGGGTTCCATGCTCATTGCCAGAGGTTCCATGCTCGTTGCCATGTGGGATTACATGCTCATTGCCAAGGGGGAATACATGCTCGTGGTAAATGGGGGACAGCCGCCGCCAGGCAGAAGTGAAAGCCACTGACAGTGGCAGAGCCTGGCTGTATTCAGAGCACTGCAGGTCCCGGCTATTTGAAATAATACCCCTTTCACACCAGAAAATGCATTCCCAGGTTGGCCCCTTTTACACCAGCCTAGTCCCTGCATTTTCTGGTGTGAGGGGGAGAGAAAACCACCCCTCCCCCCTTTAACCAGTTATCTCATTTAACCGGCTATATCTTTGGAATCAACTGACCCATTTACATGAGACAAGTATCATATTGAAGAACTTTTGAGTGGGCTTTGAATGATTTTGGTCCAGTGAAACTGGAACGTTTGGTTCCAGAGTAATCTGCCCTCAAAGAACATGAACAGCCATGAAATTACATTTCAAAAATAAAAAAATCAGTTTACACGCAATATCTCTGGAATCAATTGACCGATTTGGACCAGCCTGATATCATATTGAAGGCCCAGCAATTTGGAATTGAATGAAATCAAGCTCAAGCTTCTGTGATGCCAGGGCAGGAACTGGCAGCCGTCGGAACCGGGTGGGGGTAGGAATTGACGGGTCCCATATTATCCTATGGGGAAAAAAAGTTACAGGTTTGCCAGGTGATATCTCCGGTTCCCGGGGGGCTAGAGACACGGGGCTGGGCTCGTGCCCCCCCCCCCTGAATCCGCCACTGTCACCATCCTATGGCAAATATTTACGCTCACGGAGCTGATGCTGAATATTTTGAACATTGGGACATTAAAGCAGTGTAGAACATTGGGACATTAGTGTAGTAAAAAAAAAAGAACAACCAGGGGAGGCGGGAGTCCACGAGTTCCATACTGTACATTACAGTGCTTTAATCACAATGGTCTCAGATGCTCCCGCGACTCGGGTTTCTCCAACAGCGCTACGTTGCCACTGACTAGCAGCACTCTGCACATCACCGTGTGGCGTAGTGTAGTGGATAGCTTCACTGCTCTGCACATCACCGTGTGGCGTAGTGTAGTGGATAGCTGCACTGCTCTGCACATCACCATGTGGCGTAGTGTAGTGGATAGCTGCGCTGCTCTGCACATCACCATGTGGCGTAGTGTAGTGGATAGCTGCGCTGCTCTGCACATCACCGTGTGGCGTAGTGTAGTGGATAGCTGCACTGCTCTGCACATCAGCATGTGGCGTAGTGTAGTGGACAGCTGCACTGCTCTGCACATCACCGTGTGGCGTAGTGTAGTGGATAGCTGCGCTGCTCTGCACATCACCATGTGGCGTAGTGTAGTGGATAGCTGCACTGCTCTGCACATCACCATGTGGCGTAGTGTAGTGGACAGCTGCGCTGCTCTGCACATCACCGTGTGGCGTAGTGTAGTGGACAGCTGCACTGCTCTGCACATCACCGTGTGGCGTAGTGTAGTGGATAGCTGCACTGCTCTGCACATCACCATGTGGCGTAGTGTAGTGGATAGCTGCGCTGCTCTGCACATCACCGTGTGGCGTAGTGTAGTGGATAGCTGCACTGCTCTGCACATCACCATGTGGCGTAGTGTAGTGGATAGCTGCACTGCTCTGCACATCACCATGTGGCGTAGTGTAGTGGATAGCTGCGCTGCTCTGCACATCACCGTGTGGCGTAGTGTAGTGGACAGCTGCACTGCTCTGCACATCACCGTGTGGCGTAGTGTAGTGGATAGCTGCACTGCTCTGCACATCACCATGTGGCGTAGTGTAGTGGATAGCTGCGCTGCTCTGCACATCACCATGTGGCGTAGTGTAGTGGATAGCTGCGCTGCTCTGCACATCACCATGTGGCGTAGTGTAGTGGATAGCTGCACTGCTCTGCACATCACCATGTGGCGTAGTGTAGTGGATAGCTGCACTGCTCTGCACATCACCGTGTGGCGTAGTGTAGTGGATAGCTGCGCTGCTCTGCACATCACCATGTGGCGTAGTGTAGTGGATAGCTGCACTGCTCTGCACATCACCATGTGGCGTAGTGTAGTGGATAGCTGCACTGCTCTGCACATCACCATGTGGCGTAGTGTAGTGGACAGCTGCACTGCTCTGCACATCACCATGTGGCGTAGTGTAGTGGATAGCTGCACTGCTCTGCACATCACCGTGTGGCGTAGTGTAGTGGATAGCTGCGCTGCTCTGCACATCACCATGTGGCGTAGTGTAGTGGATAGCTGCACTGCTCTGCACATCACCATGTGGCGTAGTGTAGTGGACAGCTGCACTGCTCTGCACATCACCATGTGGCGTAGTGTAGTGGATAGCTGCACTGCTCTGCACATCACCGTGTGGCGTAGTGTAGTGGATAGCTGCGCTGCTCTGCACATCACCATGTGGCGTAGTGTAGTGGATAGCTGCACTGCTCTGCACATCACCATGTGGCGTAGTGTAGTGGACAGCTGCACTGCTCTGCACATCACCGTGTGGCGTAGTGTAGTGGATAGCTGCACTGCTCTGCACATCACCGTGTGGCGTAGTGTAGTGGATAGCTGCGCTGCTCTGCACATCACCATGTGGCGTAGTGTAGTGGATAGCTGCGCTGCTCTGCACATCACCATGTGGCGTAGTGTAGTGGATAGCTGCGCTGCTCTGCACATCACCGTGTGGCGTAGTGTAGTGGATAGCTGCGCTGCTCTGCACATCACCATGTGGTGTAGTGTAGTGGATAGCTGCACTGCTCTGCACATCACCATGTGGCGTAGTGTAGTGGATAGCTGCACTGCTCTGCACATCACCATGTGGCGTAGTGTAGTGGATAGCTGCGCTGCTCTGCACATCACCGTGTGGCGTAGTGTAGTGGACAGCTGCACTGCTATGCACATCACCGTGTGGCGTAGTGTAGTGGATAGCTGCACTGCTCTGCACATCACCATGTGGCGTAGTGTAGTGGATAGCTGCGCTGCTCTGCACATCACCATGTGGCGTAGTGTAGTGGATAGCTGCGCTGCTCTGCACATCACCATGTGGCGTAGTGTAGTGGATAGCTGCACTGCTCTGCACATCACCATGTGGCGTAGTGTAGTGGATAGCTGCACTGCTCTGCACATCACCGTGTGGCGTAGTGTAGTGGATAGCTGCGCTGCTCTGCACATCACCATGTGGCGTAGTGTAGTGGATAGCTGCACTGCTCTGCACATCACCATGTGGCGTAGTGTAGTGGATAGCTGCACTGCTCTGCACATCACCATGTGGCGTAGTGTAGTGGACAGCTGCACTGCTCTGCACATCACCATGTGGCGTAGTGTAGTGGATAGCTGCACTGCTCTGCACATCACCGTGTGGCGTAGTGTAGTGGATAGCTGCGCTGCTCTGCACATCACCATGTGGCGTAGTGTAGTGGATAGCTGCACTGCTCTGCACATCACCATGTGGCGTAGTGTAGTGGACAGCTGCACTGCTCTGCACATCACCATGTGGCGTAGTGTAGTGGATAGCTGCACTGCTCTGCACATCACTGTGTGGCGTAGTGTAGTGGATAGCTGCGCTGCTCTGCACATCACCATGTGGCGTAGTGTAGTGGATAGCTGCACTGCTCTGCACATCACCATGTGGCGTAGTGTAGTGGACAGCTGCACTGCTCTGCACATCACCGTGTGGCGTAGTGTAGTGGATAGCTGCACTGCTCTGCACATCACCGTGTGGCGTAGTGTAGTGGATAGCTGCGCTGCTCTGCACATCACCATGTGGCGTAGTGTAGTGGATAGCTGCGCTGCTCTGCACATCACCATGTGGCGTAGTGTAGTGGATAGCTGCGCTGCTCTGCACATCACCGTGTGGCGTAGTGTAGTGGATAGCTGCGCTGCTCTGCACATCACCATGTGGTGTAGTGTAGTGGATAGCTGCACTGCTCTGCACATCACCATGTGGCGTAGTGTAGTGGACAGCTGCGCTGCTCTGCACGCTGGGAACCTGTGTTCGACTACATTGTGAAATTAAATTTTTTTTTTTGTTTTTTTATTTTATTAGAATATTTTGGAAAGCGATATTTAATCACTAGACATACTGTACATAAAAGAACCTGTTTCCATAAAACCTTTTTGGTTCCATTCCTACTGTATTTTACGCATTTTGCACATGGTGACCCAGATGAACGGAGTAATGTGTATTCAGCTCAAGTCAACTCCCGCCTCCCCTCCCCCAGGGGACAGTACATTACTTTACCTCCAACAGCGCTAATCACAATCAAAGTCTGAGGCGCTCGTGTTTGATGTGGGACTATTGCTCTCACTAATGCCTCTCAGTTGGAGGCCAGGGCCCTGGACCGCCATGCCACCAGGATCTTTAGCTCCCCTCTGCTGAAGGGCCTTGCTCTCCTCAGTGCGGCCATACAGCTTAATGTACAGTACAGTAGTGGAGAGGAGACCATAAGCATGGCGCCCGCGTGCGCCCTGTGCGGAGCAAGCGTTGCATCCTGCGCACCCGCCCGTGAGTAGTGAAAACCAAAACATTGGAGATGCGAACATTTGCGTCCCTGCCATACACACACACACACACGAAGCTACAGTACTGTACAGTATAAAGGAAAGCAGGATTTGTGTATGAAATACTATGGGGCAGATTTATTGAGCTTGATGAAGTGATAAAGGGGGAAATTTACCAATATGAAAAACCTAGTTTTTCGTATTGGTATTTTCCCTACGACTGCATACGACTGTTTCAGTCATATGCAAAGTCGTGTTCCGGAGGGGAATGTACAAAGCAGTCATATACGACTGCTTTGTAACCCACAGATGTCGTAGGAATTCGTATTAGCTGGCCATATATACGGCCGCTAATACGAATTCGTACAGGCAGTCTGCACGGATCAGTCAGACTCCTGCTCTGGGGCTTGTTCCCAAAATACGGGGGACAAAATGAGTAGGGGTCCCCCGTATTTTAAGAACCAGCCCCAGGCAAAACCAGCCAGCAGGGTAATGCCACAGCCGAGGGGAGACTTTTTATACAAGTCCCCCCGGCCAAAGCATTCAGCCCTCTGACCAGTCAGCCTGGCCAGGGGCCCTGGGGGAGTGGGGACCTCCCCAATAAAGGGGTCCCCCCCTCCAGGACTTACCTGACCAGGCTGAAGCCTGGTGCTGTCCCCGATGCCCCTGGGCGGTGGGCATCGGGCTGATTCAAGTGTAAAAAAAAGATTAAACTATTGTTTTTTACTGTGGCACTACAAGTGCCAGCAAGCCTCCCCAGCAAGCTGGCACTTGGAGAACCACAAGTCCCAGCCTGCTGGGCATTAAAGGGCCCGCTGGCACTTGTAGTTCCACAGGTAAAAAAATAGTACACAAAACACACTGACACAAATTTTAAATAAAAGTTTAATACACACATCAGACACACACTGATACTTACCTATCTTGATCCCGTCGGTAGGTCGGCGCCTCCGGTGTCTGCGGCTCCGGTGTCGGCGTCCTGTCTGAAGAAAATCCATGGTGGATTTTATTTATTATTATTTATTTATTTGATTTTATTTATTTTTACACCGCAGCCTGCACGGATCTGACTGATCCGTGCAGGCTAAAACGAGAATACGACAGGAAAATGGTGTTCTATTTTTCTGCCGTATTTTCGTGGACAAAAGCAGCCGTATTTTCTATACGGCTGCTTAGTAAATCAGGAACCACCATTCTTTTGAATGGTGATTTCTGTCGTATCCTATCGATGATGTAGACATTCGTATTTGTAAATACAAATACGAATGTTCCATCCCTAGGAATACGAATTGTTGTATTTTGGGGATAGAAAATCCCGAAACTACAAATTCGTAAAAAAAAGGTGTATTTCTCCCTATGAATACACCTTTTTTCTACGAATCCATATTAGTAAATTTCCCCCAAAGTGTCTGGTTTTTGTCACCGGCCAATCAGCTCCTACAGTAACGGTGAAGTTATTGTACATGCTTGGTTTGAAAAATGACAGGTACTGTACTGTGGGAGCTGATTGGCCACTGATAAAAATCTTTGGTACTTGTGTATTATCAGGGCGCCTGTGAAATTGGCCGCAAATCGCATGCAAAAATCGGATGCGATTTAGCGGCCGATTTTCTGCGTTTCCCTGCTGATTTGCATGCTATTCCATCATTGCACACCCCCACTATCCAAGTCAGGCCGATGCATGGCGAGCGGACTCGGTACGCGTCCTCCCGACCGGTTCATACCCCCACTATCCACGTTGGCACGGAGTTGATTTTATAAAGTGTGGCGAGCACAGCGAGCCACCGAGCCCGAAGCGTGGCGAGCGCAGCAAGCCCCGCAAGGGGACGGGGAATACATGTAAAGTAATCCGCTGCGCTCGCCACACTATCTAAAATCAACTCCACGCCGACGTGGATAGTGGGGGTTTGAAAAGGTCAGAGGACGTGTACCGCTGCGCTCGCCATGCTTCGGGTTGGCATTGATAGTGGGGGTGGTGTTGACAATGGGGTGCATTTAACATTGTAAGCACCCATCAGGGTGCTTGTACAATTAAAAATCGAATCGCATCGCATGCCACTTGCTGGCATGCGATATTTAATTGTACAATCAGGGGCATTTTCCCGAAAATCTCATTGCATCGCATATGTTATGCCATGGTATGCGATGGGCGCCGTGCTAGGAAACAAGTACCTGGGGGTGTGCAAGGATGGAATAGCCTACAAATCATCAGGAAATGGCCGAAAATCGGCAAAAAAATCAGACGCAAATCGCACGCTAAATAATATCGCGGATCGAATCGGCCGATAAATTGTATGCGATTTACATTAAATCGGGCGCCCTGATAATACACAAGTACCCAATCTTTATCACGTCACCAAGCTTAATAAATCTACCACTGTATACTGTAACTCACCTACAGTACTCTAGATGTGTGTAACAAAAACAAAATGGTCCCTTTATGAATCGAACTCAGACAAACTGGACTTTAATGTACTTTACCGTACAGATGCATCCTAGCACCTACAGCATTGAACAAAACAATGAGAGGAATTAGCGTCCGCGCTCACGCAGGCGCACGGAAAGCTTTATCGGGAGGCAGGATACAGTAACTGACCTACTGTAAATGTCTTTGGTCCATTTACAGTGTGTACTGCATCGACCTCAGCCATACTGTACCACCCTCTGATACATCCTAGGACACAACAATGAGAAGCATTAGCGTCCGTGGCGCTCCCATGTAGAGCCCGTGTACATGCACTACCGTCTGTGCCCGTGCAGATGTATGGAAGTTGTGACCAGACACCTGCCCTTACGCTCTGGCTACACCCTTCTGGTCCACAGATTCCTGGTCTCACGGGATCTGGCCAATAGGGGATTCCCTGTTACCATCAGCAACCGCCTGTTGCTGACTCCGCCCACTACGCAGTGGGTGGGGATATCGCTGCCACCACCAGACTCCTAATACGTGGCGTCTGGAACCACGGTAACCTCTCAGGCCCAAACGCTTGCACCTGAGTACTACCTGCTGTAGGGTGTGCGCCGACACGTGACTAACACCCCCCCCACTGGTCACGGACCAGGCCTCTGCTTTGGTAGCTGGCAGGGCGGAGACTGGGAGGACGCTGGATACTGGTACCCAGAACAGAATTATTGCAGTAATTCTGTTGGTCGAAAGATGAAAGCAGTCATCTTGGGCAATAGATGATGGACAGAGGGGGGCCTTAGACTGCACCCCCTGTAATGAGAGGTGCTGCCTTGCTGAGATTTTTAGCTATATGTAAAACAGAGGGGGGTTGCAGGTGCACTATGCAATTACTGCCGACATATATTCCTTTTATAATTAATTTCTGAGGATGTTAGCATACATTTGGCCAAATATATCTATCTGCCCACCACGGTAGGGTCTCCTCATTAGAGCAGGTCCCTAGCACTATGGGGTTCATGCCTGGGGCACAGGGCACCCCCAAGCCAGTCCAGCAAAACCACCCCGGGGCATCACATAAATAAAATATAGCTGTGAAGTGTAATAGAGGGTAAAGTATCATAGAATGTAGGGTATGTGTAAGCAGCTAATCGTGATAAAGGGTGTGCCAAAAAGAAAAAATTATGAAAAAAATATGTGAAAAAATACATATAAAAAAAGACATGTGTAAAGTAGTGATGCTCTTAAGTGGTCCAGCCAGACAAGCTCAAGGGGGCCCCGCACCCAGACAATTACCCCAAGATAACTGACATTTATAGATTATTAGGACTTACTTGGAATTATGCCTTCATCTAGGGCAGGCATGTCCAACGTTGGCCCTCCAGATGTTTTGAAACTACACATCCCAGCATGCTTTGCAATAGTTTTAGCATTCTCTAATAGCTAAACTGTGGCAAAGCATGCTGGGATGTGTAGTTTCACAACATCTGGAGGGCCAACGTTGGACATGCCTGATCTAGGGTGACCAACTCATCCCTTTAATCCGGGACACATATTAATTACACAGGTTCTGTGGCAGTTTAAAACCAGGTGAAAGCCAGCCACAGAACCTGTGTAATTAATATGTGTCCCGGGTAGCAAGCACTCCCCTGCACCGTGGCTGTGACTTTTTAATTTCATAAAAGCGCCGGCGCGGCGCGGGACACAGCCGCCTGTACTGTCACTGCTGCTGCCGGGCGGGGGGATGGGGTCGCGACGGGCGGATAAGCTGAGACGACCTGGCACCGGCGGAACTGCAGTCACATGCTAGCCTGGGACTCGGAGAGGGAGTGCCTACAGCGGCTGCGGTGCTCACCTGCAGCAGGAAGGCAGGGAGTGCTGGCAAGTCAGAACTGTATGTGACCAACTGCCTGAGCCTGGGGTGTGAGCCCCCTGATGTGGCCAAGGACAGGTAACACAAAAAGGTGAATGGATCGGTTAGGGCAGTGTTTAATATACTGGGGCTGTGTTTGCATTCCGTGGAAAACGTGTGTGTGTGTGTGTGTGTGGTATATATAGTGTGGCGTGTGTGTGTGTGTGTAGTATATATAGTGTGGCATGTGTGTGTGTACAGTATATATATATATATATATATATATATATATATAGTGTGGGATATATGTGTGTGTGTGCAGTATATATAGTGTGGGACTTGTGTGTACAGTATATAAAGTGTGGCGTGTGTGTGTGTGTAGTATATATAGTGTGGCATGTGTATGTGTGTACAGTATATATATATATATGAATAACGGAGTGCCTGCAATAGGCATGTAGAGGGTTAAACATCCCTCAGCTGCGTGTCATCCCTGACAAGCATGTGACTCGGGGATCCTATGGGATGGGGAGGGTTTGGTCAGGGAAGAAGGAATATAGGAGCAGGAAGGGGAGGAGGCTTCCTCTTCTTCCTGCTGAATTTCCAGGAGAAGGACGTGCGTGGGGTGCTGGTAGAAAAACTTAACGAAGTGCGCTAGTGCAGGTACCTGTGTCTGGCATTGCAGCATGACTTCCTCTGCCCTGCGGCCGTGGCGATCCGCTCGCCGTCCGGCCCGTTTCACGGGCAGTGATGTCCAAGATGCCGACCCCCCCCTTGCCCTGCAGCCTCCGGCGCCGCCCGCCGCGGGTCGCGGGGGGTGACGCGCGCCGGTAGAGGCACTGCGCCTGACCCGGCAGCGCGAGCTCCGTCGCGGCCTGCGGGGGGCCGCGCGCAGCGTGGTAGGGCGGCGTCATCGGGACGCGCCGGCCGGGTCACGCGGTCCGGCGCGTCACGCGGTGGTGGGGGACCTGCGGGTCATGGCGGCGCAGGCGAGGACGCTGGGTGGGCGGCATTGCTGCCACCCAGCGCCGAGCCGGGCGTCCGACGCGCGCGCACAGTGCGGCAGAGCTGTGAGGGGCAGGGGGCATGCAGCAGCCAGGGGGGCTGGGAGCAGGGAACACACTCAGAGCCGCGCTGCGCCCAGCCAGAGGGGGCGTGGCGGTAGGCAGCGGAGGGGCTCACTGGACCCCCCTTTTGAGGACCAGGTGTGGGAAGACCAGGAGGAGGGGTTAGAGGAGCACAGCCGGGCACTGCAGGGCAACCAGGCGCATGGAGGATGGGATGGCCATGAGGATGGCAGGGGGAACATGGGTAGGAGGCAGGGTGCTGCTAATCGTGCAGGTCGCTCAGGCTCTGCAGAGGGCTCTGGAAGAGGCCGCACGAGGGCGCCCCCTGCTGCTGCTTTTGATCCCGTACTGCTGTCCACTGACCTCTCCTCCATGGCCAGCGCCCTGGGGCCTTTGGCAGACAGCCTCTCCCCCGAAGGCAGGCCCAGGGATAGTAGGAACAGGGGGGTGTCAGGGTCCCGAGGGGTGCCAACACAGGGCTGCTCCCAATTCATGCAGGCCGTCAGAGAGATGGGGTCTGCCGTAGCTGCCATAGAGGGCCGACCCTCCACGTCAGGGCAGGCACAGCGTACAGCTGGGGGGCGTAGGAGACCCAGCAGGCCGAGGCATGGGTCCCATGAAACCTACCATGATGACGCACCCCTACCCCTGGAAGATTTTGCTGGCACCGTCGACACCAGCGATGACGCGGATGATGACGACACGTGGGCTGCACAACCGGACTCCTCAGGTGAGGCCTCGTTTGAGGATGATGCAGGGTGTCGGCGGGGCACCTCATCTAGCGGGTCAGGAAGCAATCATTCTTCCTCCTCCTCCTCCTCTTCAGCAGGCGGGTCTGATGTGGGGAGCTCCGCTAGAGCACGCAAGCGGGCAGCTAGATACGCCAGGAAGGAGGCGGGGAGGAGGGCGCAGCAGTCCAAGCGCAGGAAGCTATCCGCTATATCCCGTAGAGAGAGGAAGAGAAGAAATTTGCCCGCCGTGGTACACTGCGATTATACGGCGGTGTGCAGGGGTTTGCGCGAAAGTTGCAGGAAGAAAATTGAGAAAGGGGACTACGTTGACGTGTTCAGTCTGACCGAGGACTCCAAAAAAGCGTTCAAGGCAGCAAAAGATAAGGGCGGCATTGGCTCTGAGGCCTACAGGTCTTATGACAACTGGCTGGCGGGCTTTTGTGTTTTCGCAGCCTGTTACTTGGAGGATCGGCCAGACGAACACATGAACGTGATAAGATATATACACATGGTCCACGAGATGCAGCGTACCTATGGGGGCACGGCTTGGTGAACGTATGATGAGCAGTTCCGGCGCAAGCAGGACTGTTTATTCATTCTAGACCTTGGGTGCAAGGATGTAGAAATATGGATGGGGCTCACGCGCATGGGGTCGGGGGCGGTGGAGGCTGCCTCCGCACCTCCGGCTCCTCCCGCGGCCTCCCCCTCCTTGCAGCGACCAACGCAGGAGGCCCTTCCGGCACGTCGTTTCGCTGCGACAAATAGGCCCGCGGCAGTAGGCGCATCAAAGGGTAAATGCTTCGCATTTAATAACTCCTCCTGTCAGATGGGCCAGCGTTGTCGCTTTCGTCACATTTGCATCAATTGTTCTGGGAACCACCCGGCCTCCAACTGCTTTTGGGGCCCCCGCCCCAATAGAGGGGCGGCGGCCGCTACACCCAGAGCAGCGGCAGGCGGGAATCCTAGATAAGACGCGTTCACCCGTGAACGTGGCTGCCATGGCCGATTGGTTTCAGCGCTACCCAGATAAGGAAGCGGCCTTTTTTCTGTTTGAAGGTTTTAGGTTAGGCTTTGTTTTGCCAGTTAAAGGGGAAGTTAAGGGCGGATCATATCGCAACCTCCAATCCGCTCGTTCCCTCCCGGAAGTTTTAACCCCTTCCCGACATATGACGTATATATACGTCATATGTCGGTTGGGGGTGAATCAAGCCAGCTCACGGAGTGAGCTGGCTTGATAGAGAGCAGGTAATGGCTGTATATTACAGCCATGTCCCTGCTCTCACGGCCACGAGCGGCGAGTTCGCCGATCGCGGCCGTTTAACCCTTTAAGCACCGCGGGCAAAGCGCCCGCAGTGCTTAAATAGCTGATCGGAGGGGGGGCGCCCCCCTCCGGCGCCGATCGGGGCCCCCCGCAGCGCGATCGGAGGGTGCCGATCGGTTGCCATGGTAGCCAGGGGTCTAATGTAGACCCCTGTGCTGTCCGTGTATTCATACCTATTACATCCTGCCTCAGGCAGGATGTAATAGGAAGTGAAAAAAATCACTACGTTCAGCCATAGAGCTCTATGGCTGAACCTAGTACAGGCGATCGCGCCCCCTAGTGGTCAAGTACACTAGGGGGCCTTGTAGTAAAAGTAAAAAAAAAAAAAAAATAAAGTTTAAAAATAAAAAAAAATAATAAAATATTAAAAGTTCAAATCACCCCCCTTTCCCCATTTCCCAAATAAAAATAAATAAATAATAAAAAAAATAAACATATTTGGTATCGCCGCGTTCCTAAAAGTCCGATCTATTAAAATATAACATTAGTTATCCCGCACGGTTAAAGGCGTAAACGGAAAATAATCCCCAACGCCAAAACTACGCTTTTTGGTCGCATCGCCTACCCAAAAAAAAATAGCTAAAAGAGATCAGAAAGTCGCCCATATCCCATAATGGTATTAATTAAAAAGTACACTTCAGCCCGCAAAAAATGAGCCCTCACCCAGGTCCGTAGGTGGAAAAATAAAAAAGTTATAAGCCGCAGAACATGGCGACGCGACGCAAATTCGAAAAACCGTAACATTTTCTATTTTTTTTTTTAGTGGTAAAATGTAACGAAAACTATATAAGTTTGGTATCACCGGAATCGTAACGACCCATAGAATAAAGATAACCCATCATTTTAAACGAACTATGAACTCCAAAAAAACCGTAACCAGCGCAAAATTGTGGAATTGCGTTTTTTTTTTTTTTTACCCCACATTGAATTATTTCCTGATTCCCCAGAATATTATACGGTATAGTAAATGGTACCATTAGAAAGTACAACTTGTCCCGCAAAAAAAAAGCCGTCATGTGTCTATATAGCCGGAAAATTAAAAAAGTTACGCTTATTTGAACACAAGGAGGAAAAAAAAAAAAAAAATTACCTTAAAAGGCAATGTCGGGAAGGGGTTAAGGGAAAAAGTGGATAAGGAGATTCAGTTGGGGCGCATGGTAGGCCCCTTTTCCCATCCCCCCTTAGAGAACCTGGTTATTTCCCCAGTTGGTGTGGTCCCTAAGAAGGCCCCGGGGAAGTATCGCCTTATACAGCATCTGTCTTACCCAGCGGGCTTTTCTGTCAACGACGCCATCCCAGAGGAATATTGTTCGGTGACTTATCAGTCATTTGACGATGCCCTGGCAATGGTTCGGTCGTTTGGACAGGGGGCGCTCATGGCTAAGGTAGATGTTGAGTCTGCTTTCAGGCTTCTCCCCCTGCACCCCAGTTCATTTCGGTACATGGGCTTCCGCATCGGAGAGGAGTATTTCATCGACAAATGCTTGCCGATGGGGTGCTCCGTTTCTTGTGCATTTTTTGAGAAGTTCAGTACCTTTCTGCACTGGTGTGTTGAGAGTTCATCTGATGGGGGCGGCCTCGCCCATTACCTGGATGACTTTCTGTGCATCGGGCCGGCCGGCTCCGATCACTGCGCCCGCATTTTGCTTAAGATTCAATCGCTGTTCGGGCATTTCGGGGTCCCCATCGCGGACGACAAGACTGAGGGCCCTTGTACTTGTCTGTCATTTCTTGGTATCTTAATAGATACTGAGAAGGGCTGCTGTAGCCTGCCGGCCGATAAGGTAGTCAGGCTCAGCGAGGCTATCTTGCAATGCGAGAGTAGGTCTAAGATCCCCCTGAGGCAAGCACAGTCAATTTTGGGGCAGCTCAACTTTGCGTGCAAAGTCATCCCCATGGGCAGGCTTTTTTGCAGGAAGCTCGAGAGGGCCACAGCTGGGGTGATCAAGCCGCACCACTTAGTCCGCTTGTCCGCCGAAATTCGGCGGGACTTGAAGGTATGGTCCTCGTTTTTAGAGAATTTCAACGGGGTGCGGATTTGGCTCGCCCCGACCGTGGCAAACTCAGAGCTTCAGTTGTATACGGATGCAGCCGGAGCGGCTGGCTTCGGCTGCTTCTTGGATGGACATTGGTGTGCGGAGGTATGGCCACGGGGGTGGTCCTATGAGGGCCTCACCCGGGACCTGTTGCTGCTAGAGCTTTTTCCCATCATGGTTGCCATGGAAATCTGGGGATCGCGCCTAGCGAAAAGGAGCCTGCTGTTCTGGTGCGACAATTTCAGCGCTGTGCAAGCCATCAATCACCAAAAGGCCAAATCCCTGTTAGTGTTGAGAGTCCTGGCGCAGCTTTCCCTCCAATGTCTGCGTCATAATATATTGTTTAGGGCTCAGCATGTGCCCGGTGTTGATAATGAAATAGCGGACGCTCTTTCGTGTTTTCAATGGCAGCGCTTTCGGGATCTTGCTCCTCATGCTGATCTGTTGGGCACGCCCTGCCCCTCTTATGTTTGGCAGGAGATCGAGCCCGACTGGAGGGGCTAGCGGAGTCCTCCTTGGCTCCCCGTACACTGCGAAGCTATCGGCAGGCATGGGCGGAATGGGAATCGTTCTCAGGAGGGGGCGCGCAGCCAGGTAGGCGGGGTCAGCAGCGTTTATTGTCTTTCATTTGGTTTTTATATAGCTCAGGAAAATCCAGGGCAGTGGCAGCTAGGTACTTGGCGGGCATATCTTTCTTTGCTAGGGTCAAAGGGCGGCCGGATTTTACTAAGGGTTTTCTAGTCGCTAAGGCCATGAAGGGCTGGGCACGGAGGGTGCCAGCCCCTCCAGACTGTCGCCGGCCGATTAATGCCCCTCTTCTTCGTGATCTACTAGAAGGAGTGGGGCATTGCGCTAGCTCTGCGTTCGAAGCGCTGCTGTTTAGGCTGGCCTTTTCCATGGCTTACCACGGTGCTTTTCGGATATCCGAGCTAGTTGCCCCCTCGAGGACTAGGGACGCGACCCTCCTTCTGTCTGACATACGCTTAGATGGAGGGACATTGTGGTTTAGGATTAGAAGGTCCAAGACCGACCAGTCGGCCAGGGGTAGGTGGTCCTCCATGGGCCCTGTCGTCCCCGAGTCAGTGTGCCCTGTATCATTAGGTACATTGTATATGCTAGTGAGGCTTTCCTCAGGGCGATCCTGGCTTCTACATTACGATGGTTCGCCTCTGACGTTGTACCAGTTCCGATGGATGCTGGGGCGTTGCCTGTCTCGGTTGGGCCTGTCGCCTCGAGACTTCGGGACGCATTCTTTCAGGATAGGTGCCGCTACTGCGGCAGCTGAGGCCGGCTGGTCGGTGGAGGACATTAAATCCCTAAGGCAGTGTTTTTCAACCAGTGTGCCGTGGCACACTAGTGTGCCTTGAGCTGTTCTCAAGTGTGCCCCCAGATCTAGAGATGCCCAAACCCATTTACAGCCACCACCAGTTCAACTGTTATTTACTGGTCTCTTCTTTTCATCTAAAGGGCCAATGTATTTTATTTTTGTTACCTGTGGGGATCAGTGTGATTGTTTTTAATGTGGGAGCCAATAGGTTTGTTTTTTTCCTGTGGTGGCCAATGTGTTTTGGCCTGTGGGGATCTTAGGGTGTGCCTTGACAATTTTAAAGTTCTATTTAGTGTGCCGCAAGGTAAAAAGGTTGAAAATCACTGCCCTAGGGAGATGGCACTCAGCAAGCTACAAGAAATATATTAGGCCGCATCTGCTGTCAAGTGTTGCTGAGTTTGTCTGTTTGTGACTGTCGTGTTGATGGATGGTCATTTGTTTACCCTTCCCTATGTCCACCCTACTCGGGGCTTAACTACGCTCTGCTGTTGGGCCAGCGTCCGGAGTTTTCCCGCTTTTTTGCCTGATCTGACGGACTGAATCTGGTGCTACTTGATTTGGCTATAGTCTAATTAAAGTCCCTCAGCAGGTCTAGTCGTTTTTTCTCTGGCCGAGTACACCTTTCAACCCTTTCCTTTCCAATACCCTGCCCTTCCCCCTGTTTGTCTCTTTCCCCTTGTGTCCTGGTATGGCTCCAATCGTGATTGGAGCATGTCTTAGGCACTGTTTGAATGTGCCTCGAGTCGTCATACCAAATTTGTTGGTACTTATGTAGTATCTGGGCTGCCGATTTTTTGATTGTATGCCTTAAGTTAAGGCATACAATCAGATGCGATGCGATGCGATATCGCATCGCATCGCATCGCATGCGACCATCGGATGCGATGACCCGATTTTTCCATAGGAATCAATGTTAAAATGGACTGAGTCCATTTTAACATGGAATTCAATGGGAAAAAGGGGTCCTTTTCATACCCCTACTATCCAAGTGGGCATGGAGTTGGATATAAACCTGTGGCGAGCGCAGCAAGCCACCGAGCCCGAAGCGTGGCGAGCGAAGCGAGCCCCGCGAGGGGACGGTATTCTGTGTCCCCTCGCGGGGCTCGCTACGCTCGCCACGCTTCGGGCTCGGTGGCTCGCTACGCTCGCCACAGGTTTATATCCAACTCCATGCCCACTTGGATAGTAGGGGTATGAAAAGGACCCCTTTTTCCCATTGAATTCCATGTTAAAATGGACTCAGTCCATTTTAACATTGATTCCTATGGAAAAATCGGGTCATCGCATCGCATCGCATCGCATCGCATCCGATGGTCGCATGCGATGCGATGCGATGTACCCGATTTAGAAATCGGCAGCCCAGATACTACATAAGTACCAATTTGTTTTTTCTTTTTGGCAGATCCTCATAAATATGTAAAGGTGCTCCCAATTAACCAGTCCAGTCTAACACCCTATTTCATCTCTCTTGCATCTCTCCCATTTAGGTCGGGGGATCGATAGGCTCCAGGTGTGGGTAGTCGGTCACTCATTCGTATATTGGGCGGCTAGGCTAGCTAGCGCAGGTAAGGGTCCCCCCTCTGCCTGCATTGGATCGATTAGGTGGTTAGGGGTGCGGGGCATGTCCTGGGGGGCCCTTAAGGATTTCCTCTTGAGCTGCGCACGCAAGTACGGTTTACCATCGGTACTAGTGATTCACTTGGGAGGTAATGATCTCGGGAAGGTGCCTCAGTTAGATCTGCGAGGCTGGATTTTAGAAGATCTGGCAGCCATTAGCTCGGCCTGGCCCGCATGTACCATAGTGTGGTCATTTATTGTTCCTCGGCTCTGTTGGAGGGGGGTTACTAACCCGAGGGCAATCGATGAGTCCAGGAAAAAACTTAATGCGGCAATAGCCCGGTGGGTGGTGGCTTCAGGAGGGGCGGTGGTTGCTCACGAGAGGATCAGGTTCGGTCATAAACACCTATTCCGGCCTGATGGGGTTCATCTGGTTGATGAGGGCCTCTTTATGTTCTTGGAGGATCTGTTGATAGTCATTGAGTCGGTAGTTTAGATGGTGGCGGTGTGGGGTATTCTGTTAGAACCCCGCTTTGGCGGGAAAGAACGGCAGTTTTTTAATAAATTAGTTAGATATTAGTTATTGAGTTTACGTACATGGCTTGTTTTCGGTGTACTCACCTCTCATTGACTTAGGCATGTTTGCTGTAACACCCGTGTCGGGGTCAGCGACCTCACCCGGAGGGGTGGGTAGTCAAGGCGACAAGGTTGAGTTGGATACCGCTTGTTACGAGTTAGGCCAGTTACGTTGGTAGTTGGGGTGGAGTTTAGTTAATAGCCGTTCTTTCTTGGCCACCATTAATTAATCAATTAATAAATCAACAAAAATTAGTTAAAAATTCTACAAAAATAAATCAGTTAACAACTTCTGCCAAACCTAAGTCTCCGAGTCATTATTTCAGGTTTATCATAAGTAGATGTTTTAAGTATTAAAGGTGATACATGTTGGAAAAAGGACGGGTAAGATGATGGGATGTTTAATATATATATATATAGTGTGGGATATATGTGTGTGTGTGCAGTATATATAGTGTGGGACTTGTGTGTACAGTATATACAGTGTGGGACATTGCGGTGTCTAACGTAAGGAGTAATGGACATGGGGGGCCCCATTGTAAATTTTGCTATGGGGCCCACAAACTTCTGGTTACGCCCCTGGGGATAGGGCTTCGCAACCCTGCGGCTGTTGAAGCGGATATCGGCAGGGGGCGTAGCGGTCAGCACTGTGGACCATTCATACATTCACCTTGCATATTGGCCTGCGCACAGTGGCTCCTTCTTACATGGGGGAGAAGCGGGATCAGTGCACATAATGGCAGGTATTCAATGCCGGTGCGAGGGGGTTAAACTGCGAGGATCACAGAAAACCAGTGATCCTCGCAGTTTAACCCCCGCGCCGGCCGCTCGCACTATGCAACGTTCCGGGGGAATCCTCGCCGTCACAGAACTGTGAGGATTCCCCTAAACTGCGAGAGCCGCGGCTAGTGCAGCAAACTCGCTGTAATTAGCCTCGATTCTCGCAGCTTTTGGAGGCACATTCGCAAATTCCCCCTCGCTCAAAAAACGGAGCGAGGGGGAATTTGCGTATGAGGGGGGGTCAGTTGAATACTGACAGGGTCAGCGGTGACTGCGAGCAAAAAGTCCTGCTGATAACCCCATCTCCCCCATAGCGCTCCCTCATACATCTGCCCCAATATGAGATATTGGGAATCTGAGATATTTTCCGTTTATTTTTTCTCTAAAGAAATATTTCAAGTGAACATTGCCCGCTGTATATATTTGTGGTTCTTTGTATGCACTGAGAAATATTTCTTGTAAAGTTCCCATACACTGTGCGATATGCAGTGTATGTTTTGTACTAGATCGCATTGCATGCGCTTTGAATGCGATGCAATACAATCTAGTACAACAAGTATGTGCTGTGCGCGGTAGCGTGCTTCGCACCCATTAAATGGTACCCTGTATGGTCACCTTAAGTAAAAATAAAACAATCTTACAACAAGCATCATTGTTAATATCAGATTAGCCCTACTGAATACACACAAGCAGCAGACAGCCACAACAGAGATAATGGGCGGTATTCAATGAGAATACCTGCGAGGTGCAGCAAATCCTTTTTAGGATTCGCTGCACATTCGCCACGTTCCGGAGCCTTGCTGGCTCCGGTATTCAATGAGTCAGGGGCTCGTTGCCCCTGACTGGCGAATATGAGCTAACGCCGCAGGGAGCCTGAGGGCGGTGGCAGGCAGGGAGATGGAAGTTTCTCTGCCTGCCCCAGAACGTTTGTGGGGGGGAGGTGGGCTCCCCGGGTGCCAGGCAGCACAGGCTGCCCCCCCGGGGTGCCAGCAGTGGACCGCGTATATTCTCTACACCCGATCGTAACGATCGGGTGCAGTGAATATATGAATATCTAATGAGCGGCTCGGCTCCGGCGCCCCCTGCTGGCTGCTGTGTAAAAAAAAATAAAAAAAAAATATGTTTTTTTTTTTATTAAATATATATTCATGTGCTTACAGCACATGAATAAAAATAGCATGCCCCTCCTCAGAATAAAATTCCTGATTTTTTGACACCAAATGTAAAAAAAAAAAACACTTTATTTTAAAAGTTCACATTCCACTTCACCATAAAAAGATAGCGATTGCTACTCGGTGAATCATGGCGAAAAAACCTTCAAATGTATTCGCCATGTGGTCATTGAATAGGGTGATTCACCGTTTTAGTCAAAAATTCGCCAAACAGCACAAATTCACCATAAAAACATGGCGAATCAGGCTCATTGAATACCGCCCAGTGAGAGATCATTAGCATTTCCATCAGCCTCTACTTATGTTCTACTAGTTCTCACCTGTGTGTGTCCCTTATATCAGTGCACATAATGTCAATTACAAAAAAACACAACAGCAAGCCCAAAATAAAACAAGCCCAAAATAAGCTGCTAAAAAAAATTATAAGCCCAAAACAAGCAACAAGCAACAAGCAACCCTCCAAAACAATAAGCAACTCACGAAAAAAAACAAGCCCAAATCCGCTTGTTTTAAGCTGACTTGGCAACTATGCCTATGGGTGTAGGGCAGGGGTGTCCAAACTTTTTTGCGACGAGGGCCAGATTTGGTGAAGTGTAAATGTGTGGGGGCCGACCATTCAGCCTGACATTCTTTGAATCATTAATCACATCAGAATGGTCCCCCACTCTGCCCCCATTCACTGTATGTCCCCCAGCCTTCTCTGTATGTTTCCCAGCCCCTTGTGTGAGCCAGAGGAAGGAGAGGCAAAGCAGGCACTGCAAGGACAGGAGATGCTTGGGCTCCCGCTGCTGCCCTCCTCCGCTCTGCATGTTACGGGAGCAAGCTTCCCCCTTGCTGCCCCCTCCCCAAACACTGCTGTCACTTCGGCCCTTATTCTGCTTGGTGCGGCCGGAGCCGCATATGCGGCTCCGACCGTGCAGGCGAATCCCCGCCTTCCATACGGATCGCCACGGCCGTCCGTACGCGAACATGTGGCGGTCCGCATGAAAATGGCGGGGGATACGCCTCCACCATCTTGGAGCAGCCCCCTGCATTCGATGGTCGCCGACCATCGAAGGCAGGGCCGCACGCTCCACCAGCTCCCGCACCCATAGACCTCACGGACACTTGTCCGTGTGAAAGCATGTATGGGGGCGGGCAGCTAACATCCGGCGATGTCAGATGCCCGCCCCCAACATATGCGTCACAGCCTCATTACCATGCGTACGCCCCGCGTTTGCATGGGAACGCCCATGAAACGCGGGGCGTATGCATAGGGAAATGAGGCTAAGTAGCCCCTCACGCCCCTATCCACCCCCTTTGCGGCGGTAAAAAAAATTGTGCGGCGATTTCGCCTGCACATGCGCAGAGTGCCCTCTGCACATGCGCAGAGCGAAAACATCGGCGGAACGGCCGCATGCGGCCGTTACCGCTTAGATCGGAATAAGGGCCTTTGATTGTGGAGTAGGGTGATATACCATTGCATACCTCCCAACTTCTGTGTTGGTGAAATAGGGACACTCGCGTGGCGAAGCTGCGCGAGTGCCCGAAAAGGGGGCGGGGTGTATGCAAATGAGGGTGAGGCTTATGCTAATTAGCCACTACCTCATCTTCATACGAGAATAGACGCTGTGCGCATGCGCACAGCGTCTATTCTATTAGATTGGGGGGGTCTCCCAACTGCCACCCCCCGCAGCGGGACAATGCCTGCCGCGGGTGGGACAGCGGGACAGGACCCGAAAATCGGGACTGTCCCGCTGTAATCGGGACAGTTGGGAGGTATGCATTGCAGCTGCAGGGGTAGGACGCCAAACACATCTGACTGTGGCGGCCGGCACCTCCTCACTGCAGCAGACAGCAAGGTAAAGGCGCGCTCGCCAGGGCCCCACCTTTATTGTCCTGTGCTGTGCTTCCCACATCTGATGCTCTGCCTGCTTCCAGCTGGAGGCTGCGGGCCGCTTGAAATAACAGCAGGGGTCGCAATTGGCCCCCCGGGCCTGAGTTTGGACATGCCTGGTGTAGGGGGATATATGGCTGTGGGTGGCCTATGGGTGTAGGGGGATATAGGGCTGTGGCCTATGGGTGTAGGGGGATATATGGCTGTGGGTGGCCTATGGGTGTAGGGGGATATAGGGCTGCGGGTGGCCTATGGGTGTAGGGGATATAGGGCTGCGGCCTGTGAGTGTAGGGGGATATAGGGCTGCGGCCTGTGGGTGTAGGGGGATATATGGCTGTGGCCTATGGGTGTAGGGGGATATATGGCTGTGGGTGGCCTATGGGTGTAGGGGGATATAGGGCTGCGGGTGGCCTATGGGTGTAGGGGATATGGGGCTGCGGGTGGCCTATGGGTGTAGGGGGTATAGGGCTGCGGCCTGTGAATGTAGGGGGATATAGGGCTGCGGCCTGTGGGTGTAGGGGATATATGGCTGCGGCCTGTGGGTGTAGGGGATATAGGGCTGCGGCCTGTTGGTGTAGGGGATATAGGGCTGTGGGTGGCCTATGGGTGTAGGGGATATATGGCTGTGGGTGGCCTATGGGTGTAGGGGGATATAGGGCTGTGGCCTGTGGGTGTAGGGGATATATGGCTGCGGCTTGTGGGTGTAGGGGATATAGGGCTGTGGCCTATGGGTGTAGGCGGATATATGGCTGTGGGTGGCCTATGAGTGTAGGGGATATATGGCTGTGGGTGGCCTATGGGTGTAGGGGGATATAGGGCTGTGGCCAGTGGGTGTAGGGGATATATGGCTGTGGGTGGCTTATGGGTGTAGGGGGTATATGGCTGTGGGTGGCCTACGGGTGTAGGGGGATATAGGGCTGTGGCCTGTGGGTGTAGGGGATATATGGCTGTGGCCTATGGGTGTAGGGGATATATGGCTGTGGGTGGCCTATGGGTGTAGGGGGATATAGGGCTGTGGCCTGTGGGTGTAGGGGATATAGGGCTGTGGCCTATGGGTGTAGGGGATATATGGCTGTGGGTGGCCTATGGGTGTAGGGGATATATGGCTGTGGGTGGCCTATGGGTGTAGGGGGATATAGGGCTGTGGCCTGTGGGTGTAGGGGATATAGGGCTGTGGCCTATGGGTGTAGGGGATATATGGCTGTGGGTGGCCTATGGGTGTAGGGGATATATGGCTGTGGGTGGCCTATGGGTGTAGGGGATATAGGGCTGTGGCCTATGGGTGTAGGGGGATATAGGGCTGTGGCCTATGGGTGTAGGGGGATATATGGCTGTGGGTGGCCTTAAGGTGTAGGGGGATATAGGGCTGTGGGTGGCCTATGGGTGTAGGGGGATATAGGGCTGTGGCCTGTGGGTGTAGGGGATATAGGGCTGTGGCCTATGGGTGTAGGGGATATATGGCTGTGGGTGGCCTATGGGTGTAGGGGATATATGGCTGTGGGTGGCCTATGGGTGTAGGGGGATATAGGGCTGTGGCCTGTGGGTGTAGGGGATATAGGGCTGTGGCCTATGGGTGTAGGGGATATATGGCTGTGGGTGGCCTATGGGTGTAGGGGATATATGGCTGTGGGTGGCCTTTGGGTGTAGGGGGATATAGGGCTGTGGCCTGTGGGTGTAGGGGATATATGGCTGTGGGTGGCCTATGTATTCTGCAATGCGGCCGGCTGATGGCGCTGTGTTACTTCTCAGAGCGGTGACGTCACTGTGATGCTGCGCATGCGCTCCCTGCTGACATTGATACCGGACGATTATGGCGCCAGCTGCTCAATGACGTACACAGCCGGTCGCCATGGAGACCGGACATCAGCGTGCGCGTCAGAGATCCCTGTCACCAGGCAACGGGGCGGAGTAATGGATGGTTTCGCGTCATAGTTACGTCAATGGGCGTGACTATGGACGGACTGGGCGGGGTTACATAACAAGGGGTCTGAGCAACATGTGACATAGAGAGACGGGTGTATAATGATGTGACACCCGCACACCCGAGCATCGCCCGGCAGTAGCAGCGGACCCCCGGCACAAAGCGTCAGGTGAGTGTGTGACACCGGCTGTACGACTACTGCCCCCGTCATCTGCCCTGTAACCCCCCCATCATCTCCCCCTGTCACCCCAGTATCTCCTCCTGTCACCCCATCATCTCCTCCTGTCACCCCAGTATCTCCTCCTGTCACCCCATCATCTCCTCCTGTCACCCCAGTATCTCCCCCTGTCACCCCATCATCTCCTCCTGTCACCCCATCATCTCCCCCTGTCACCCCATCATCTCCTGTCACCCCAGTATCTCCCCCTGTCACCCCATCATCTCCTCCTGTCACCCCAGTATCTCCCCCTGTCACCCCATCATCTCCTCCTGTCACCCCATCATCTCCTCCTGTCACCTCAGTATCTCCCCCTGTCACCCCATCATCTCCCCCTGTCACCCCATCATCTCCCCCTGTCACCCCAGTATTTCCCCCTGTCACCCCATCATCTCCTCCTGTCACCCCATCATCTCCTCCTGTCACCTCAGTATCTCCCCCTGTCACCCCATCATCTCCTCCTGTCACCCCATCATCTCCTCCTGTCACCCCATCATCTCCTCCTGTCACCCCATCATCTCCCCCTGTCACCCCATCATCTCCCCCTGTCACCCCAGTATCTCCCCCTGTCACCCCAGTATCTCCCCCTGTCACCCTATCATCTCCTCCTGTCACTCCAGTATCTCCCCCTGTCACCCCAGTATTTCCCCCTGTCACCCCATCATCTCCTCCTGTCACCCCATCATCTCCTCCTGTCACCCCATCATCTCCCCCTGTCACCCCAGTATCTCCCCTGTCACCCCAGTATCTCCCCCTGTCACCCCATCATCTCCTCCTGTCACTCCAGTATCTCCCCCTGTCACCCCAGTATTTCCCCCTGTCACCCCATCATCTCCTCCTGTCACCCCATCATCTCCTCCTGTCACCCCATCATCTCCCCCTGTCACCCCATCATCTCCCCCTGTCACCCCAGTATCTCCCCCTGTCACCCCAGTATCTCCCCCTGTCACCCCAGTATCTCCCCCTGTCACCCCATCATCTCCCCCTGTCACCCCGTCATCTCCTCCTGTCACCCCAGTATCTCCTCCTGTCACCCCATCATCTCCCCCTGTCACCCCAGTATCTCCCCCTGTCACCCCATCATCTCCTCCTGTCACCCCATCATCTCCTCCTGTCACCCCATCATCTCCTCCTGTCACCCCAGTATCTCCTCCTGTCACCCCATCATCTCCCCCTGTCACCCCAGTATCTCCCCCTGTCACCCCATCATCTCCCCCTGTCACCCCATCATCTCCCCCTGTCACCCCAGTATCTCCCCCTGTCACCCCATCATCTCCTCCTGTCACCCCATCATCTCCCCCTGTCACCCCATCATCTCCCCCTGTCACCCCATCATCTCCCCCTGTCACCCCAGTATCTCCCCCTGTCACCCCATCATCTCCTCCTGTCACCCCAGTATCTCCCCCTGTCACCCCAGTATCTCCCCCTGTCACCCCATCATCTCCCCCTGTCACCCCATCATCTCCCCCTGTCACCCCAGTATCTCCCCCTGTCACCCCATCATCTCCTCCTGTCACCCCATCATCTCCCCCTGTCACCCCATCATCTCCCCCTGTCACCCCAGTATCTCCCCCTGTCACCCCATCATCTCCTCCTGTCACCCCAGTATCTCCCCCTGTCACCCCATCATCTCCTCCCAATATATCATCCTGTCACCCCATCATCTCCCCCTGTCACCCCAATATCTCATCCTGTCACCCCAGTATCTCCCCCTGTCACCCCATCATCTCCCCCTGTCACCCCATCATCTCCCCCTGTCACCCCATCATCTCCTATTGTCACCCCATCATCTCCTCCTGTCACCCCATCATCTCCTCCTGTCACCCCAGTATCTCCCCCTGTCACCCCAGTATCTCCCCCTGTCACCCCAGTATCTCCCCCTGTCACCCCAGTATCTCCCCCTGTCACCCCATCATCTCCTCCCAATATCTCACCCCAGTATCTCCCCCTGTCACCCCATCATCTCCTCCTGTCACCCCAGTATCTCCCCCTGTCACCCCAGTATCTCCCCCTGTCACCCCATCATCTCCTCCCAATATCTCACCCCAGTATCTCCCCCTGTCACCCCATCATCTCCCCGTCACCCCATCATCTCCCCCTGTCACCCCATCATCTCCTCCTGCCACCCCAGTATCTCCCCCTGTCACCCCATCATCTCCCCCTGTCACCCCAGTATCTCCCCCTGTCACCCCAATATCTCCTCCTGCCACCCCAGTATCTCCCCCTGTCACCCCAGTATCTCCCCCTGTCACCCCAGTATCTCCCCCTGTCACCTCAATATCTCCTCCTGTCACCCCATCATCTCTTCCTGTCACCTCAGTATCTCCCCCTGTCACCCCATCATCTCCCCCTGTCACCCCATCATCTCCCCCTGTCACCCCATCATCTCCCCGTCACCCCAGTATCTCCCCCTGTCACCCCAGTATCTCCCCCTGTCACCCCATCATCTCCCCCTGTCACCCCAGTATCTCCCCCTGTCACCCCAGTATCTCCTCCTGTCACCCCATCATCTCCCCCTGTCACCCCAGTATCTCCCCCTGTCACCCCATCATCTCCCCCTGTCACCCCATCATCTCTTCCTGTCACCTCAGTATCTCCCCCTGTCACCCCATCATCTCCCCCTGTCACCCCATCATCTCCTCCTGTCACCCCATCATCTCCTCCTGTCACCCCAGTATCTCCCCCTGTCACCCCATCATCTCCCCCTGTCACCCCGTCATCTCCCCCTGTCACCCCGTCATCTCCCCCTGTCACCCCGTCATCTCCCCCTGTCACCCCAGTATCTCCTCCTGTCACCCCAGTATCTCCTCCTGTCACCCCAGTATCTCCCCCTGTCACCCCAGTATCTCCCCCTGTCACCCCAGTATCTCCCCCTGTCACCCCAATATCTCCCCCTGTCACCCCAATATCTCCCCCTGTTACCCCAATATCTCCTCCTGTCACCCCATCATCTCTTCTTGTCACCTCAGTATCTCCTCCTGTCACCCCAGTATCTCCCCCTGTCACCCCATCATCTCCCCGTCACCCCAGTATCTCCTCCTGTCACCCCATAATCTCTTCCTGTCACCTCAGTATCTCCCCCTGTCACCCCAGTATCTCCCCCTGTCACCCCATCATCTCCCCCTGTCACCCCAGTATCTCCTCCTGTCACCCCAGTATCTCCCCCTGTCACCCCATCATCTCCCCCTGTCACCCCATCATCTCCCCCTGTCACCCCAGTATCTCCTCCTGTCACCCCAGTATCTCCTCCTGTCACCCCATAATCTCTTCCTGTCACCTCAGTATCTCCCCCTGTCACCCCATCATCTCCCCCTGTCACCCCATCATCTCCTCCTGTCACCCCATCATCTCTTCCTGTCACCTCAGTATCTCCTCCTGTCACCCCATAATCTCTTCCTGTCACCTCAGTATCTCCTCCTGTCACCCCATCATCTCCTCCTGTCACCCCATCATCTCTTCCTGTCACCTCAGTATCTCCTCCTGTCACCTCAGTATCTCCCCCTGTCACCCCGTCATCTCCAGTTGCCCCATCATCTGCTAGTGTCACCCCATTACTGTCCAATAATCACCTTTCCCATATGTAACCTCTCCCCCACCCCCTGCATACAGACCCCCTCTCCAAATGCTTTCATCACATAGACTCTGACTCCTGTTATCTCCCCCACAGGATGGTCATGCTGAAAGACAACTGTGCTGCAGGCAGCGCCCCCCGCAGGCCTCTCCGGGTTGGGTTTTATGACATTGAAGGGACTCTTGGCAAAGGGAATTTTGCAGTGGTGAAGCTGGCCCGGCATCGGGTGACCAACACTCAGGTAATGGGGGTAGTAATAGTCCTGGGTGGGTGGAGGCATACCGGCGCCTCGGGTCTCACGCTGATCTGTTCTTGCGCAGGTCGCCATTAAAATTATTGATAAAACGCGGCTGGACCGTGCAAATTTGGAGAAGGTTTATAGAGAAGTCCAGATCATGAAACGTCTGCGCCACCCCCATGTGATCCGACTGTATCAGGTGAGTGCATGGCTCTGCCCCTCGCTGCGCCAGCATGTCCCCTATGCCCTGCCCCTCGCTGCGCCAGCACGTCCCCTGCGTTCTGCCCCTCGCCGCGCCACTCCCATGTGATCCGACTGTATCAGGTGAGTGCATGGCTCTGTCCCTCGCTGCGCCAGCATGTCCCCTATGCCCTGCCCCTCGCTGCGCCACCCCCAGGTGATCTGACTGTATCAGGTGAGTGCATGGCTCTGCCCCTCGCTGCGCCCGCATGTCCCCTATGCCCTGCCCCTCGCTGCGCCACCACATCCCCTGCGTTCTGCCCCTCGCCGCGCCACCCCCATGTGATCCGACTGTATCAGGTGAGTGCATGGCTCTGCCCCTCGCTGCGCCCGCACGTCCCCTATGCCCTGCCCCTCGCTGCGCCAGCATGTCCCCTATGGCCTGCCTCTCGCTGCGCCAGCACGTCCCCTATGCCCTGCCCCTCGCTGCGCCAGCACGTCCCCTATGCCCTGCCCCTCGCTGCGCCAGCATGTCCCCTATGGCCTGCCTCTCGCTGCGCCAGTACATCACCTGCACTCTACCCCTCGCTGAGCCACTCCCAGGTGATCCGACTCTATCATGTGAGTGCATGGTCACATCACATCTGCGCTCTGCCCCTCGCTGCGCCAGCACGTCCCCTATGCCCTGCCCCTCGCTACGCCACCATATCCCCTGCGTTCTGCCCCTCGCCGCGCCACCCCCATGTGATCCGACTGTATCAGGTGAGTGCATGGCTCTGCCCCTCGCTGCGCCAGCATGTCCCCTATGCCCTGCCCCTCGCTACGCCACCACATCCCCTGCGTTCTGCCCCTCGCCGCGCCACCCCCATGTGATCCGACTGTATCAGGTGAGTGCATGGCTCTGCCCCTCGCTGCGCCAGCATGTCCCCTATGCCCTGCCCCTCGCTACGCCACCATATCCCCTGCGTTCTGCCCCTCGCCGCGCCACCCCCATGTGATCCGACTGTATCAGGTGAGTGCATGGCTCTGCCACTCGCTGCGCCAGCATGTCCCCTATGCCCTGCCCCTCGCTACGCCAGCACATCCCCTGCGTTCTGCCCCTCGCCGCGCCACTCCCAGGTGATCCGACTCTATCAGGTGAGTGCATGGTCACATCACATCTGCGCTCTGCCCCTCGCTGCGCCAGCACGTCCCCTATGCCCTGCCCCTCGCTGCGCCAGTACATCACCTGCACTCTACCCCTCGCTGAGCCAGTGCGTCCCTGTGCTCTGCCCCTCGCTACGCCACCACATCCCCTGCGTTCTGCCCCTCGCCGCGCCACTCCCAGGTGATCCGACTCTATCAGGTGAGTGCATGGTCACATCTGCGCTCTGCCCCTCGCTGCACCAGCACATCCCCTATGCCCTGCCCCTCGCTGCGCCAGTACATCACCTGCACTCTACCCCTCGCTGAGCCAGTGCGTCCCTGTGCTCTGCCCCTCGCTGAGCCAGTGCGTCCCTGTACTCTGCCCCTCTTTCTCATAGTGCCATGGAGTGGCTGGGCTCTGCCCCCTGTTAGCCCATGACATGACATGTTGGAATCTATGTTTGCAGGTGATGGAGACCAGAGACATGATCTACATCGTCACAGAATACGCCAAACATGGAGAGCTATTCGGTGAGTTCCAGAACCAATTTACTCCATGTGATGCCAATGCCACTGGCGGGCTATACAGGTGGGGGAGGGGGCAGTGCCAGGGGCGGTTTATGCAGGTGGGCGGCGCCAGGGGAGGGATTTGCAGGCAGAAGGAGAAGGCAGAGGCGAGTTATACATGTGGGCAGGTTATGCAGGTGGGGGGAAGGGGAAGTGCCAGTGATGGGTTATGCAGGTGGGGGGCAGGGGGCTGTGCCAGCGATGGGTTATGCAGGTGGGAGGGGAGAGGGCAGTGCCAGTGGCGGGTAATACAGGTGGTAGGAAGGGGCAAAGCCAGGGGCAGGATATGCAGGTGGGGAGGGGGCAGTGCCAGGGGCGGGATATGCAGACGGGAGATGGGGCAGTGCCAGGGGTGGGATATGCAGACGGGGGAGAGGGCAGTGCCAGGGGTGGGATATGCAGGCGGGGAGGGGGCAGTGCCAGGGGCGGGATATGCAGACGGGGGAAGGGGCAGTGCCAGGGGCGGGATATGCAGACGGGGGATGGGGCAGTGCCAGGGGCGGGATATGCAGGCGGGGAGGGGGCAGTGCCAGGGGCGGGATATGCAGGAGGGAAGGGGGCAGTGCCAGGGGCGGGATATGCAGGCGGGGAGGGGGCAGTGCCAGGGGCGGGATATGCAGGTGGGGAGGGGGCAGTGCCAGGGGCGGGATATGCAGGTGGGGAGGGGGCAGTGCCAGGGGCGGGATATGCAGGTGGGGAGGGGGCAGTGCCAGGGGCGGGATATGCAGACGGGGATGGGGCAGTGCCAGGGGCGGGATATGCAGACGGGGAGGGGGCAGTGCCAGGGGTGGGATTTGCAGACAGGAGGAGAAGGCAGAGCCAGGGGCGGGTTATACATGTGTGGGGAGGGGGCAGTGCCAGCGATGGCTAATGCAGGTGGGGAAGGGGGCAGCACCAGGGGTGGGTTATGCAGACGGGGGAGGGGGCAGTGGCGGGTTATGCAGGTGGGAGGAAGGGGCAGCACCAGGGGCAGGATAAGCAGGTGGGGAGGGGGCAGCGCCAGTGGCGGGTTATACAGGCGGTAGGAGGGGGAAGTGCCAGGGGCGGGATATGCAGGCGGGGAGGGGGCAGTGCCAGGGGCGGGTTATACAGGCGGTAGGAGGGGGCAGTGCCAGGGGCGGGTTATACAGGCGGTAGGAGGGGGCAGTGCCAGGGGCGGGATATGCAGGCGGGGAGAGGGCAGTGCCAGGGGCGGGATATGCAGATGGGGGAGGGGGCAGTGCCAGGGGCGGGTTATACATGTGGGGGGAGGGGGCAGCACCAGGGGCAGGAAGCGCCAGTGGCGGGTTATACAGGCAGTAGGAGGGGGAAGTGCCAGGGGCGGGATATGCAGGCGGGGAGGGGGCAGTGCCAGGGGCGGGTTATACAGGCGGTAGGAGGGGGCAGTGCCAGGGGCGGGTTATACAGGCGGTAGGAGGGGGCAGTGCCAGGGGCGGGATATGCAGGCGGGGAGAGGGCAGTGCCAGGGGCGGGATATGCAGATGGGGGAGGGGGCAGTGCCAGGGGCGGGTTATACATGTGGGGGGAGGGGGCAGCACCAGGGGCAGGAAGCGCCAGTGGCGGGTTATACAGGCAGTAGGAGGGGGCAGTGCCAGGGGCGGGTTATACATGTGGGGGGAGGGAGCAGCACCAGGGGCAGGAAGCGCCAGTGTGGGTTATACAGGCAGTAGGAGGGGGCAGTGCCAGGGGCGGGTTATACATGTGGGGGGAGGGGGCAGCACCAGGGGCAGGAAGCGCCAGTGTGGGTTATACAGGCAGTAGGAGGGGGCAGTGCCTGCTATGTAGTGTGGGGAACACTCAGCTCTGATCAGCACCCAGACCCATTCTGAGCACCCACCATGTCCTGTAGATTACCTGACTGTGCGCGGCCGCCTGTCTGAGGATGAGGCCCGGGATAAGTTCCTGCAGATCCTGTCGGCTGTGGAGTATTGCCACTCCCAAAATATTGTCCACCGAGACCTTAAGACGGAAAACCTGCTGCTGGATGAGAACATGGACGTAAAGTTGGCAGGTTAGTGCATGGGGGGGCACCACCCCGGCCCACCAGGAAATGGGGGGGGGGGTAGCGGCCATGTCTGGACCGGCCCACCGGGAAATGGCCCGGTTTTCCGGTGGCCAATCCACCCCTGCCAGGGAGTAGGGGTGTTCGGAAGCACAGGATCTTGGAAGCAGGGGTGATAGGACGCACAGGATCTTGGAAGCAGGGGTGATAGGACGCACAGGATCCGGGAAGCAGGGTGATAGGCTGCACCGGATCCCGGGGAGCAGGGGTGATAGGACGCACAGGATCCCGGGGAGTAGGGGTGATAGGACGCACAGGATCCCGGGGAGCAGGGGTGATAGGACGCACAGGATCCCGGGGAGCAGGGGTGATAGGACGCACAGGATCCCGGGGAGTAGGGGTGATAGGACGCACAGGATCCCGGGGAGTAGGGGTGATAGGACGCACAGGATCCCGGGGAGATAGGACGCACAGGATCCCGGGGAGCAGGGGTGATAGGACGCACAGGATCCCGGGGAGCAGGGGTGATAGGATGCACAGAATCCCAGGGAGTAGGGGTGATAGGATGCACAGGATCCGGGAAGCAGGGTGATAGGCTGCACCGGATCCCGGGGAGTAGGGGTGATAGGACGCACATGATCCCGGGGAGCAGGGGTGATAGGACGCACAGGATCCCGGGGAGCAGGGGTGATAGGACGCACAGGATCCCGGGGAGCAGGGGTGATAGGACGCACAGGATCCCGGGGAGCAGGGGTGATGGGATGCACAGGATCCCGGGGAGCAGGGGTGATAGGACGCACAGGATCCCGGGGAGCAGGGGTGATAGGACGCACAGGATCCCGGGAAGCAGGGGTGATAGGATGCACAGAATCCCAGGGAGTAGGGGTGATAGGATGCACAGGATCCGGGAAGCAGGGTGATAGGCTGCACCGGATCCCGGGGAGTAGGGGTGATAGGACGCACATGATCCCGGGGAGCAGGGGTGATAGGACGCACAGGATCCCGGGGAGCAGGGGTGATAGGACGCACAGGATCCCGGCGAGCAGGGGTGATAGGGCGCACAGGATCCCGGGGAGCAGGGGTGATAGGACGCACAGGATCCCGGGAAGCAGGGGTGATAGGACGCACAGGATCCCGGGGAGCAGGGGTGATAGGGACGCTCAGGATGCCGGGGAGGAGATGATGTAAATGGGGGTGGACAATAACCTATGTCCTTATCTTGTCCCCAGATTTTGGATTTGGTAATTTCTATATGGAAGGACGGCCCCTGAATACTTGGTGTGGCAGCCCCCCATACGCTGCTCCGGAGGTATTTCAAGGAAAGGAGTACGAGGGGCCACTTCTAGACGTCTGGGTAAGGAGAGTTTGTTGGTTGTATACGGTGCCTGATGGCAGTTGGGGATCCATCCACCCTAACTGTCATTTCTCTCCGTGTAGAGTTTGGGCGTTGTTCTGTACGTGTTACTCTGTGGATCGTTCCCCTTTGATGGACCAAACTTGCCCACCCTGCGACAGAGGGTCCTTGAAGGGAGATTCCGAATCCCGTACTACATGTCCCAAGGTGAGAAGAGCGGGGGAGGTGTAGTCATGTGCCAGGAGCTGTGGGTACATGGCCTGTTTCTGACCATTTCCCCTCCTATATGATGGTTCTGCCTCTTGTCCTCAGACTGTGAGTCTCTGCTCCGCCGGATGTTGGCTGTGGATCCAGGGAAGCGACTGAGCGTTGCACACATACGGCAGCACCGATGGTTTCAGGGTGTCCGTCCCCAGCCTCCTTTGCAAAGTGCTCTCCCTACACCCTGTCTGCAAGTCCTGGCCATCATGCAGAATCTGGGCATAGACAGAGAGCGCACCCTACAGGTGAGTGGTGCGCACTGCATGTGATTGTCCTGGCCCGGGAATGGATTATAGAGAGAGGACATAGCAGTAGCCTGATTGTAATCCCTCTGATCCTAGGCTGTACAGGACGACACATATGATCATTACGCTGCCATCTATTTCCTCCTGGTGGAGAGGCTGCAGGTGTCCCGCCTCGGACAAGTCTCGTCCCAAATGCCAGCCCCCCTGGACTGCACAAAGGTGATTATACTGTGTGTTACATGTATGATGAATGTGTGTGTGTAACTAGGTAAGGACATGTAGGTATAATGGATTTGACTAGCCTGTATTGTTGAGAGAAAGCATATGTTTATTATATTTGACTATAGTATGTATAGCGCGTGTGTGTGTGTGTGTAGTTAGGTGAGGCAGACCTTTATGTATAACGTGCGTAGTTGGGTGAGGAGGATGTGTGTGTGTGTGTGTGTGTGTGTGTAGCGTGTGGGTAGTTGGGTGAGGAGGACACATATGTATGATGTGTGTAGTTGGGTGAGGAAGACACGTGTATGATGTGGGTAGTTGGGTGAGGAGGACACGTGTATGTATGATGTGTGTAGTTGGGTGAGGAGGACACGTGTATGTATGATGTGTGTAGTTGGGTGAGGAGGACACGTGTATGTGTGTAGTTGGGTGAGGAGGACGTGTATGTATGATGTGTGTAGTTGGGTGAGGAGGACACATATGTATGATGTGTGTAGTTGGGTGAGGAGGACACATGTATGATGTGTGTATTTGGGTGAGGAGGACACGTATGTATGATGTGTAGTTGGGTGAGGACACGTTTGTATGATGTGTGTAGTTGGGTGAGGAGGACACGTATGTATGATGTGTGTAGTTGGGTGAGGAGGACACATATGTATGATGTGAGGAGGACACGTATGTATGATGTGTAGTTGGGTGAGGAGGACACGTATGTATGATGTGTGTATTTGGGTGAGGAGGACACTTATGTATGATGTGTGTAGTTGGGTGAGGAGGACACGTATGTATGATGTGTGTAGTTGGGTGAGGAGGACACATGTATGATGTGTGTATTTGGGTGAGGAGGACACGTATGTATGATGTGTAGTTGGGAGAGGACACGTTTGTATGATGTGTGTAGTTGGGTGAGGAGGACACGTATGTATGATGTGTAGTTGGGTGAGGACACGTTTGTATGATGTGTGTAGTTGGGTGAGGAGGACACGTATGTATGATGTGTGTAGTTGGGTGAGGAGGACACATGTATGATGTGAGGAGGACACGTATGTATGATGTGTAGTTGGGTGAGGAGGACACGTATGTATGATGTGTGTAGTTGGGTGAGGAGGACACGTATGTATGATGTGTGTAGTTGGGTGAGGAGGACACATATGTATGATGTGTGTAGTTGGGTGAGGAGGACACATGTGTGATGTGTGTATTTGGGTGAGGAGGACACGTATGTATGATGTGTAGTTGGGAGAGGACACGTTTGTATGATGTGTGTAGTTGGGTGAGGAGGACACGTGTGTATGATGTGTGTAGTTGGGTGAGGAGGACACATATGTATGATGTGAGGAGGACACGTATGTATGATGTGTAGTTGGGTGAGGAGGACACGTATGTATGATGTGTGTATTTGGGTGAGGAGGACACGTATGTATGATGTGTGTAGTTGGGTGAGGAGGACACGTATGTATGATGTGTGTAGTTGGGTGAGGAGGACACGTATGTATGATGTGTGTAGTTGGGTGAGGAGGACACGTATGTATGATGTGTGTATTTGGGTGAGGAGGACACGTATGTATGATGTGTGTATTTGGGTGAGGAGGACACGTATGTATGATGTGTGTAGTTGGGTGAGGAGGACACGTATGTATGATGTGTGTAGTTGGGTGAGGAGGACACGTATGTATGATGTGAGGAGGACACGTATGTATGATGTGTGTATTTGGGTGAGGAGGACACATATGTATGATGTGTGTAGTTGGGTGAGGAGGACACGTATGTATGATGTGTGTAGTTGGGTGAGGAGGACACGTATGTATAATGTGTGTAGTTGGGTGAGGAGGACACGTATGTATAATGTGTGTAGTTGGGTGAGGAGGACACATATGTATGATGTGAGGAGGACACGTATGTATGATGTGTAGTTGGGTGAGGAGGACACGTATGTATGATGTGTGTATTTGGGTGAGGAGGACACGGATGTATGATGTGTGTAGTTGGGTGAGGAGGACACGGATGTATAATGTGTGTAGTTGGGTGAGGAGGACACGGATGTATAATGTGTGTAGTTGGGTGAGGAGGACACGTATGTATAATGTGTGTAGTTGGGTGTTGAGGACACGTATGTATGCTGTGTGTATTTTGGTGAGGAGGACACGTATGTATGATGTGTGTAGTTGGGTGAGGAGGACACATATGTATGATGTATGTAGTTGGGTGAGGAGGACACGTATGTATAATGTGTGTAGTTGGGTGAGGACACGTATGTATAATGTGTGTAGTTGGGTGAGGAGGACACATATGTATGATGTGAGGAGGACACGTATGTATAATGTGTGTAGTTGGGTGAGGAGGACACGTATGTATAATGTGTGTAGTTGGGTGGGGAGGACACATATGTATGATGTGAGGAGGACACGTATGTATAATGTGTGTAGTTGGGTGAGGAGAACACGTATGTATAATGTGTGTAGTTGGGTGAGGAGGACACGTGTGTGTAGTTGGGTGTTGAGGACACGTATGTATAATGTGTGTAGTTGGGTGAGGAGGACACGTATGTATAATGTGTGTAGTTGGGTGAGGAGGACACGTATGTATAATGTGTGTAGTTGGGTGAGGAGGACACGTGTGTATAATGTGTGTAGTTGGGTGTTGAGGACACGTATGTATAATGTGAGGAGGACACGTATGTATAACTAGCACATGGATGATATCGGTAATTTCCTGTTCCTGCAGATTTCCTGTTCTGGGGCCCCCCCGATGCTGTGTCAGCCTCAGGCCATGCTGGCAGACTGTGATTGTGAGCTCAGCGGACCACTGCAGGTGAGCTGGCTCCTACATCGGGCTGTGGATTAGGGGACTGCTGTTAGGGACGGGGACTGATCTCTGCTTCTTGCTGTGCAGTTGCTGCTACATCTGGGGGAGTCGAGGTCCGTAGTGGGGTCCACGTTTTCCCCTTCCTCCCCGCTGCTAGAAGAGCCAAATGAAGCCACCCTGAGACACAGATCCGAGAGACCGGCGGCTCCAAGTAAGTGTCGGCCACTTGGCTCTCACCTGTCTGCTCCCCTTAGCACTTCCGCTGTCATCTGACTTACTTACTCACACACAGGTATCCTGGTCTCCACGTCTGCTCCGTCTAACAGCCTGGAAAACTGTCTACTGCCATCCTGCTTTCATCCACCCCAGGGGTCCGCTACCCTCTGCTCAGCGACACCGCTCAGTGCCCAGTCTGCTACTCCTGTCCTGCAATATCAGGGCATTACTACAGCCAGCTGCCTCCTCCCTGTCACCTTCCAGGAGGGTAGGAGAGCCTCGGACACTTCCCTCACCCAAGGTATCAATGTGGCGGCAATCAGTGGGTGTGACTATTGTGGGTGATCCCTCCTCCCGGAATATGTTGGGTGATCCCTCCTCCCTAGGTGTGAATGTGGTGGGTGATCCCTAAATCAAGGTATGAATGTGTTGGATAATCCCTCCCTCCGGGTGTGTGTGTGATCCCTCCTCCGGGTGTGATCCCTTCTCCGAGTGTGAATGTTGTGGGTGATCCCTCCTCCGGGTGTGAACGTGGAGGTGTGATCCCTTCTCCGAGTGTGAATGTTGTGGGTGATCCCTCCTCCCGGGGGATGAATGTCGTGTATAATCAGGGATGACGCACGGGGCACCACACTGTATATTCCGGAATGAGGCATCGGCCACCGCACTGTATATTCGGGGATGAGGCACGGGGGACCACACTGTATGTGCAGGTGACTAATAGCCCCTTCCTATCTGTGCAGGAACCAGCGGCCTCCGCCAGCTGAGGAGGTCAGTCCGAGTCCGGGGTCTCCTGTGTCTCAGCAAGCTCCGGCACCGAGGGCTCCCTGCCCGTGGGGGGCGCTGTGCAGACAAATCACAGGGCTTCTTACTGAATGTGTTACAGCAGCAGAGGTGAGTGAGGCACCGTGAAGCGTAATGTAGATGATGTGAGGCACCGTGAAGCGTAATGTAGATGATGTGAGGCACCGTGAGGTGTAATGTAGATGATGCGAGGCACTGTGAGGTGTAATGTAGATGATGCGAGGCACCGTGAGGTGTAATGTAGATGATGTGAGGCACCGTGAGGTGTAATGTAGATGATGGGAGGCACCGTGAGGTGTAATGTAGATGATGCGAGGCACCGTGAGGTGTAATGTAGATGATGGGAGGCACCGTGAGGCGAAATGTAGATGATGCGAGGCACCGTGAGGCGTAATGTAGATGATGTGAGGCACCGTGAGGCGTAATGTAGATGATGCGAGGCACTGTGAGGTGTAATGTAGATGATGCGAGGCACTGTGAGGTGTAATGTAGATGATGCGAGGCACCGCGAGGTGTAATGTAGATGATGCGAGGCACCGTGAGGTGTAATGTAGATGATGCGAGGCACCGTAAGGTGTAATGTAGATGATGTGAGGCACGGTGAGGCGAAATGTAGATGATGCGAGGCTCCGTGAGGTGTAATGTAGATGATGCGAGGCACCGTGAGGCGTAATGTAGATGATGCGAGGCACCGTGAGGTGTAATGTAGATGATGCGAGGCACCGTGAGGCGTAATGTAGATGATGCGAGGCACCGTGAGGTGTAATGTAGATGATGCGAGGCACTGTGAGGTGTAATGTAGACGATGCGAGGCACCGTGAGGCGTAATGTAGAGGATGCGAGGCGTAATGTAGAGGATGCGAGGCACCGTGAGGCGTAATGTAGAGGATGCGAGGCACCGTGAGGCGTAATGTAGAGGATGTGAGGCGTAATGTAGAGGATGCGAGGCACCGTGAGGCGTAATGTAGACGATGCGAGGCACCGTGAGGCGTAATGTAGACGATGCGAGGCACCGTGAGGCGTCATGTAAACAATGTATCTGATATAATGAGCTCTCTAATCCTGGTGGTCTCTCTCCAGATTGCTGCAGATCTCCCTGTCCTCACCCAGTCCTCAGGAACACCCGGCAGACCCCACGTTTCTCCTGGAATCCGGCATCACACAGCATCAACTGGGGGTCCCGACGGCCGAGCTTTGTAGTGCGGTCTGTGACCCTAATATTGCCCAGTGTGCCGCCTAATGACCTGTACCTCAGAACCCCTTCCCTGCCAGAGAGTCCTGCAATATACCCCGTGCACAGGGGGCATCTGAGCGCTGGAGGGGTCTCCACAGCAATAATGTCTAAGCACAGAACAAACTTTCTAATGTATTTGTACAGAGCTGGAAGAAATGACTCCGATGATATTTATACTGGAATGTACAGCAGCTGGAGACTTATTTATTCTAGAACCGTTCCTCAGAATGTTAAAATGTATTGAGTTCTCGGCCTCCGTACCTCTCGTCCTTAATCACAGACTCTGGGCTGATTATCATTCACTGTCCCTCATTTCTAGCTTCCGCAGCAGTATCGTCCACCACTGTCCCCGCACCTGTCCCATCCACCAATGTCCATCCTCTGTGGCCACGCACCTGTCTCGTCCACTATTGTCCCTCCTCTGTGGCCTCTGCACCTGTCTCGTCCCCCATTGTCCCTTCTCTGTGGCCTCCGCACATGTCTCGTCCACCATTGTCCCTTCTCTGTGGCCTCTACACCTGCCTCGTCCACCACAAATATTGCACAATTTCCAGTCTGTGACTGAGGGACACTAGCGAGCCATGACTCCTTTTTACTGCTAAAATTAACTAAATAAATTATTTTTTTATACAAATTGATGTTTTTTATGTGTGTGTAACCAGGGAGGCCTAGATGTGGGGGGCAGCAAGAGAGGGTCAGAGAGAGGCCTGGATGTGTGGGGCAGCAAGAGAGGGTCAGAGAGAGGCCTGGATGTGGGGGGCAGCAAGAGAGGGTCAGAGAGAGGCCTGGATGTGGGGGCAGGAAGAGAGGGTCAGAGAGAGGCCTGGATGTGGGGGCAGCAAGAGAGGGCCAGAGAGAGGCCTGGATGTGGGGGCAGCAAGAGAGGGCCAGAGAGAGGCCTGGATGTTTGGGTGCAGCAAGAGAAGGCCAGAGAGGCCTGGATGTGGGGGCAGCAAGAAAGGGCCAGAGAGAGGCCTGGATGTGGGGGAAGCAAGAGAGGGCCAGAGAGAGGCCTGGATGTGGGGGCAGCAAGAGAGGGCCAGAGAGAGGCCTGGATGTGGGGGAAGCAAGAGAGGGCCAGAAAGAGGCCTGGATGTGGGGGCAGCAAGAGAGGGCCAGAGAGAGGCCTGGATGTGGGGGCAGCAAGAGAGGGCCAGAGAGAGGCCTGGATGTTTGGGTGCAGCAAGAGGGCCAGAGAGGCCTGGATGTGGGGGAAGCAAGAGCGGGCCAGAGAGAGGCCTGGATGTGGGGGAAGCAAAAGCGGGCCAGAGAGAGGCCTGGATGTGGGGGCAGCAAGAGAGGGCCAGAGAGAGGCCTGGATGTTTGGGTGCAGCAAGAGGGCCAGAGAGGCCTGGATGTGGGGGCAGCAAGAAAGGGCCAGAGAGAGCCCTGGATGTGGGGGGCAGCAAGAGAGGGCCAGAGAGAGCCCTGGATGTGGGGGGCAGGAAGAGAGGGCCAGAGAGAGGCCTGGATGTGGGGGAAGCAAGAGAGGGCCAGAGAGAGGCCTGGATGTGGGGGAAGCAAGAGAGGGCCAGAGAGAGGCCTGGATGTGGGGGAAGCAAGAGAGGGCCAGAGAGAGGCCTGGATGTGGGGGAAGCAAGAGAGGGCCAGAGAGAGGCCTGGATGTGGGGGAAGCAAGAGAGGGCCAGAGAGAGGCCTGGATGTGGGGGCAGCAAGAGAGGGCCAGAGAGAGGCCTGGATGTGGGGGCAGCAAGAGAGGGTAAGAGAGAGGCATGGATGGGGGGGCAGCAAGAGAGGGCCAGAGAGAGGCCTGGATGTGGGGGAAGCAAGAGAGGGCCAGAGAGAGGCCTGGATGTGGGGGCAGCAAGAGAGGGCCAGAGAGGCCTGGATGTGGGGGCAGCAAGAGAGGGCCAGAGAGGCCTGGATGTGGGGGCAGCAAGAGAGGGCCAGAGAGAGGCCTGGATGTGGGGGCAGCAAGAGATGGCCAGAGAGAGGCCTGGATGTGGGGGGCAGCAAGAGAGGGCCAGAGAGAGGCCTGGATGTGGGGGAAGCAAGAGAGGGCCAGAGTGAGGCCTGGATGTGGGGGCAGCAAGAGCAGGCCAGAGAGAGGCCTGGATGTGGGGGCAGCAAGAGAGGGCCAGAGAGAGGCCTGGATGTGGGGAAAGCAAGAGAGGGCCAGAGAGAGGCCTGGATGTGGGGGAAGCAAGAGAGGGCCAGAGAGAGGCCTGGATGTGGGGCAAGCAAGAGAGGGCCAGAGAGAGGCCTGGATGTGGGGGCAGCAAGAGAGGGCCAGAGAGAGGCCTGGATGTGGGGGCAGCAAGAGAGGGCCAGAGAGAGGCCTGGATGTGGGGGGCAGCAAGAGAGTGCCAGAGAGAGGCCTGGATGTGGGGGCAGCAAGAGAGGGCCAGAGAGAGGCCTGGATGTGGGGGCAGCAAGAGAGGGCCAGAGAGAGCCCTGGATGTGGGGGCAGGAAGAGAGAGGCCTGTAGGAAAAGGCAGGTCCATAAAGAGGCTTGGATGTTAGGGCAGCAAGACAGGGCCAGGAAGAGGCCTGGATGTGGGGGCAGAAAGAGGGACAAGAGAGGGTAAGAGAGAGGCCTGGATGTGGGGACAGCAAGAGAAGGTCAGAGAGAGGTCTGGATGTGGGGGCAGGAAGGCCGGTCGAGAAAGAGGCCTGCATGTGAGGGCAGCAAGACAGGGCCAGGAAGAGGCCTGGATGTAGGGGCAGCAAGACAGGGCTAGAGAAATGCCTTTATGTGGGACAGGAAGAGGGGCAAGAGAAGCCTGGATGTGGGGACAGCAACACAGGGCCAGAGAGAGGCCTGGATGTGGGGGCAGCAAGAGAGGGTAAGAGAGAGGCCTTGATGTGGGGGCAGCAAGAGAGGGTAAGAGAGAGGCCTGGATGTGGGGGCAGGAAGAAAGTGTCAGAGAGAGGCCTGGATGTGGGAGGCAGAAAGAGAGGGCCAGAGAGAGGCCTGGATGTGGGAGGCAAGAAGAGAGGGCCAGAGAGAGGCCTGGATGTGGGGGTAGGAAGAGAGAGGCCTGTATGTGGGGGCAGGAAGAGTGGCCTAGATATTGTGAAAGGAAGAAAGGACCAAGGAGAGGCCTGGATGTGGGGGCAGGCAGAGAGGGTCATAGACAGGCCTGGATGTGGGGGCAGGAAGAGAGGGTCAGAGAGAGGCCTGGATGTGGGGGGCAGGAAGAGAGGGCCAGAGAGAGGCCTGGATGTGGGGGCAGGAAGAGAGAGGCCTGTATGTAAGTGCAGGAAAAGGCCGGTCCATAAAGAGTCTTGGATGTGAGGAAAGCAAGACAGGGCCAGGAAGAGGCTTGGATGTGGGGGCAGCAAGAGGGTCAGAGAGAGGCCTGGATGTGGGGGCAGGAAGAAAGTGTCAGAGAGAGGCCTGGATGTGGGAGGCAGGAAGAGAGGGCCAGAGAGAGGCCTGGATGTGGGAGGCAGGAAGAGAGGGCCAGAGAGAAGCCTGGATGTGGGGGTAGGAAGAGAGAGGCCTGTATGTGGGGGCAGGAAGAGTGGCCTAGATATTGTGAAAGGAAGAAAGGACCAAGGAGAGGCCTGGATGTGGGGGCAGGCAGAGAGGGTCATAGACAGGCCTGGATGTGGGGGCAGGAAGAGAGGGTCAGAGAGAGGCCTGGATGTGGGGGGCAGGAAGAGAGGGTCAGAGAGAGGCCTGGATGTGGGGGGCAGGAAGAGAGAGGCCTGTATGTGGGTGCAGGAAAAGGCCGGTCCATAAAGAGTCTTGGATGTGAGGAAAGCAAGACAGGGCCAGGAAGAGGCTTGGATGTGGGGGCAGCAAGAGGGTCAGAGAGAGGCCTGGATGTGGGGCACAAAGAGGGACAAGAGAGGGTAAGAGAGAGGCCTGGATGTGGGGGCAGCAAGAGAAGGTCAGAGAGAGGTCTGGATGTGGGGGCAGGAAGGCCAGTCGAGAAAGAGGCCTGCATGTGAGGGCAGCAAGACAGGGCCAGGAAGAGGCCTGGATTTGGGGGCAGCAAGACAGGGCTAGAGAAATGCCTTTATGTGGGACAGGAAGAGGGGCAAGAGAAGCCTGGATGTGGGGACAGCAACACAGGGCCAGAGAGAGGCCTGGATGTGGGGGCAGCAAGAGAGGGTAAGAGAGAGGCCTGGATGTGGGGACAGGAAGTGAGGGCCAGAGAGAGGCCTGGATGTGGGGGCAGGAAGAGATGGTCAGAGAGAGGACTGGATGTGGGGGCAGGAAGAGAGGGTCAGAGAGAGGACTGGATGTGGGGGCAGCAAGAGAGGGTAAGAGAGTGGCCTGGATGTGGGGGCAGGAAGAGATGGTCAGAGAGAGGACTGGATGTGGGGGCAGGAAGAGAGGGTCAGAGAGAGGACTGGATGTGGGGGCAGCAAGAGAGTGCCAGAGAGAGGCCTGGATGTGGGGGCAGCAAGAGAGGGCCAGAGAGAGGCCTGGATGTGGGGGCAGCAAGAGAGGGCCAGAGAGAGCCCTGGATGTGGGGGCAGGAAGAGAGAGGCCTGCAGGAAAAGGCAGGTCCATAAAGAGGCTTGGATGTTAGGGCAGCAAGACAGGGCCAGGAAGAGGCCTGGATGTGGGGGCAGAAAGAGGGACAAGAGAGGGTAAGAGAGAGGCCTGGATGTTGGGACAGCAAGAGAAGGTCAGAGAGAGGTCTGGATGGTGGGGGCAGGAAGGCCGGTCGAGAAAGAGGCCTGCATGTGAGGGCAGCAAGACAGGGCCAGGAAGAGGCCTGGATGTAGGGGCAGCAAGACAGGGCTAGAGAAATGCCTTTATGTGGGACAGGAAGAGGGGCAAGAGAAGCCTGGATGTGGGGACAGCAACACAGGGCCAGAGAGAGGCCTGGATGTGGGGGCAGCAAGAGAGGGTAAGAGAGAGGCCTTGATGTGGGGGCAGCAAGAGAGGCTAAGAGAGAGGCCTGGATGTGGGGGCAGGAAGAGAGGGCCAGAGAGAGGCCTGGATGTGGGGGTAGGAAGAGAGAGGCCTGTATGTGGGGGCAGGAAGAGTGGCCTAGATATTGTGAAAGGAAGAAAGGACCAAGGAGAGGCCTGGATGTGGGGGCAGGCAGAGAGGGTCAGAGAGAGGCCTGGATGTGGGGGGCAGGAAGAGAGGGCCAGAGAGAGGCCTGGATGTGGGGGCAGGAAGAGAGAGGCCTGTATGTGGGTGCAGGAAAAGGCCGGTCCATAAAGAGTCTTGGATGTGAGGAAAGCAAGACAGGGCCAGGAAGAGGCTTGGATGTGGGGGCAGCAAGAGGGTAAGAGAGAGGCCTGGATGTGGGGCAGCAAGAGAACGTCAGAGAGAGGTCTGGATGTGGGGGCAGGAAGGCCAGTCGAGAAAGAGGCCTGCATGTGAGGGCAGCAAGACAGGGCCAGGAAGAGGCCTGGATTTGGGGGCAGCAAGACAGGGCTAGAGAAATGCCTTAATGTGGGACAGGAAGAGGGGCAAGAGAAGCCTGGATGTGGGGACAGCAACACAGGGCCAGAGTGAGGCCTGGATGTGGGGGCAGCAAGAGAGGGTAAGAGAGAGGCCTGGATGTGGGGACAGGAAGTGAGGGCCAGAGAGAGGCCTGGATGTGGGGGCAGGAAGAGATGGTCAGAGAGAGGCCTGGATGTGGGGGCAGGAAGAGAGGGTCATAGAGAGGTCTGGATGTAGGGGCAGGAAGAGAGGGCCAGAGAGAGGACTGGATGTGGGGGCAGGAAGAGAGGGTCAGCCCCTGTAGTTAAATCTCCTTTTATCCCTTTCGTCTGGTGATCGCTGATTCATTGTCACCTGGTTGCATCAGGGTTGAGATGACAGAGATGCAATAATCACCCTGATGTACTCAGATCCCTACCAAATAAATGTGTGGTGTTTTACACAGTATATAACCTGGAACACACCAGATGGAGAAGTGTGTTACCAGATTTGAAGAGACCGACTGGAAGTACCAGAACTGACTGTGTCGGCAGAACCACCAGCTCCACTGAATCGCTCAGCTGCAGGCTTACCTGTATTGACACTAAAGTCCCGTACACATGGGGGAGATATATTGCTAGCAATATATGGCTGAGCAATATATTGCTCAGTTTCTCCTTTTCATCAGCGACCAGAGATGGTCGCTGATGAAAAGGAACCTCAGCCGGCGGTGCCGCAGAGGTAATCAGCTGATTAGAATGTGGCAGAAAACGGGAGCGCGCACCCGGTGATTTATCGCCGGGGCACACTCCAATCACTGGCAATATGGTCGCCAGCGAGGTCTCGCACACAGGTAAAGGCTGGAACTTTCTGCAGCTGTTACAGTTCAGTGTTCTAGTCTCAGGCTGAAAATCCCTCTCAGAGAACAGACTAGCAGGATTAGTCTAACAATCTGTACACAGATAAACTGGCTGACTAGCTGACTAACATCTCACAAATTGCTTCTCTAATACTGCTAACTGACTGACAAGACAGGATTACAACTAAGTACAGGCTGACTTATTAATCACACAGGATAAGGCTGACTGACTACAGACAATTCTGACACCTAAGTGACAGCAGGAAATATCAGCAGCACCTGTTTGCAGCAAAAGCCTCCCTGAAGTACCCTGCTGCCACCCACACCTTTCCTGGTCTGATGTCAGGGCCGGACGATGGCCTGACCAGACCAAAGTTAGCTCCTGCATTGTGGCCGCATCTAGGTTGCCGATGTGACCGCCGACGGCGGCTAACAGAGAGAGGACTGGATGTGGGGGCAGGAAGAGAGGGTCATAGAGAGGTCTGGATGTAGGGGCAGGAAGAATGGGTCAGAGAGAGGCCTGGATGTGGGGGCAGGAAGAGAGGGCCAGAGAGAGGCCTGGATGTGGGGGCAGGAAGAGAGGGTCAGCCCCTGTAGTTAAATCTCCTTTTCTCCTTTTATCGGAGTTGAGGCGGACCTAATTTGCCCCTCCAAACGTGGCAATTATAGGTGAAAACTTAGTTTCCGCAGGTATCAGCCATCAGTCAGAGGGGGTCAACAGAGGTTGTGCAGGGTGCGCCGTGGCCCAGCTGTGGGTTCACGCCCAAAACCAAAACATTACCGTTACTCATTTACAGCCTGGATGTGGGCTCAGGAATAGAGAGGCCTGGATGTGGGGGCAGGAAAAGAGGACCATAAAGAGGCCTGGATGTGGAAGCAGGAAGAGAGACCTAACAGAGGCCTGAATGTGGAGTCTGGAAGAGAGGGCCAGAGAGAGGCCTTGATGCGTAGTAAGGAATGGAAGGCCAAAGAAAGGACTGGATGTGGGAACAGAAAGAGAGGGCCAGGGAGAGATCTGTACATTGGAGCAGGAAGAGAGAGCCATGGAGAGGAGAGGAGAGAGGGGAGAGGACAGTCTGGTGTCCCCCTGTCATGTCACCAATGGGAGGAGAGCACAGCACACCGCGCGTCTCCTCCCCCCTAATTTCCCTGTGACTGGGCCGCCCACCAATCAAAGCTCGCTGGCCGGCTCCTGATTGGCGGACGGCCCAGTCACAAGGATGCACAGTAAGGGGTAGGAGAGATGCGCAATGCGCGCTCTCCTCCCCTCAGAAGGAGAAGGGATTCAGGGAACCGGCAGCAGGGGGGACTGGGACAGACGGTGGGCGGCGGGCAGCAGTGGGAGCAGGAGCCGCACTTTACAAGGGGGAGAGCCGCATGAGGCTCAAGAGCCACAGGTTGGCCACCACTGATGTAGAGGCTTGGATGTGGGGGCAGGAAGAGAGAGCCTGAGAGAGGCCTTAATGTGAGAAAGGAAGAGGGGCCAGACAGGCCTACATGTGGGGGCAGGAAGTGAGGCACAGAGAGACCTTCATGTGAGGGCAGGAATAGGGGGCCAGAGCGAGGCCTGCATGTGGGGAAGGAAGAGAGGGCTAAATAATGGCCTGGATTTGAGAGCAGGAAGAGAAGGCCAGGGAGAGGCCTGGATGTGGGGACAGGAAGTTAGGCACAGAAAGACCTTCATGTGGCCTGGATGTGGGGACAGGAAGTGAGGGCCAGAGAGAGGCCTGGATGTGTGGACAGGAAGTGAGGGCCTGAGAGAGGCCTGGATGTGGGGACAGGAAGAGAAGGCCAGGGAGAGGCCTGTATTTGGGGACAGGAAGAGAAGGTCAGATAGAGGCCTGGTTGTGGGGACAGGAAGAGAAGGCCAGGGAGAGGCCTGGATGTGGGGACAGGAAGTGAGGGCCAGAGAGAGGCCTGGATGTGGGGACAGGAAGTGAGAGCCAGAGAGAGGCCTGGATATGGGGACAGGAAGAGAAGGCCAGGGAGAGGCCTGGATGTGGGAGAAGAAAGAGAAGGTCAGAGAGAGGCCTGGATGTGGGGGCAGATCATGTTCCTTTTTTGTTTTTCCTGGCTGGCTTATATAATGTATATGTACAGTGGCGGATTCAGGGGGGGGGGGGGGCACCCGGGCACGTGCCCCCCCTGTCATGGCCTACATGTGGGGGCAGGAAGTGAGGCACAGAGAGACCTTCATGTGAGGGCAGGAATAGGGGGCCAGAGCGAGGCCTGCATGTGGGGAAGGAAGAGAGGGCTAAATAATGGCCTGGATTTGAGAGCAGGAAGAGAAGGCCAGGGAGAGGCCTGGATGTGGGGACAGGAAGTTATGCACAGAAAGACCTTCATGTGAGGGCAGGAATAGGGGGGCAGAGAGAGACCTGGATGTGGGAGAAGAAAGAGAAGGCCAGGGAGAGGCCTGGATGTGGGGACAGGAAGTGAGGGCCAGAGAGAGGCCTGGATGTGGGGACAGGAAGTGAGGGCCAGAGAGAGGCCTGGATGTGGGGACAGGAAGTGAGGCACAGAAAGACCTTCATGTGAGGGTAGGAATAGGGGGGCAGAGAGAGACCTGGATGTGGGAGAAGAAAGAGAAGGCCAGGGAGAGGCCTGGATGTGGGGACAGGAAGTGAGGGCCAGAGAGAGGCCTGGATGTGGGGACAGGAAGTGAGGGCCAGAGAGAGGCCTGGATGTGGGGACAGGAAGTGAGGGCCAGAGAGAGGCCTGGATGTGGGGACAGGAAGAGAAGGCCAGGGAGAGGCCTGGATATGGGGACAGGAAGAGAAGGCCAGGGAGAGGCCTGGATGTGGGGACAGGAAGTGAGGCCAGAGAGAGGCCTGGATGTGGGAGAAGAAAGAGAAGGTCAGAGAGAGGCCTGGATGTGGGAGAAGAAAGAGAAGGTCAGAGAGAGGCCTGGATGTGGGAGAAGAAAGAGAAGGCCAGGGATATGCCTGGATGTGGGGACAGGAAGTGAGGGCCAGAGAGAGACCTGGATGTGGGGACAGGAAGTGAAGGCCAGGGAGAGGCCTGGATGTGGGGACAGGAAGAGAAGGTCAGAGAGAGGCCTGGATGTAGGGACAGGAAGAGAAGGCCAGGGAGAGGCCTGGATGTGGGGACAGGAAGTGAGGGCCAGAGAGAAGCCTGGATGTGTGGACAGGAAGTGAGGGCCAGAGAGAGGCCTGGATGTGGGGACAGGAAGAGAAGGCCAGGGAGAGGCCTGTATTTGGGGACAGGAAGAGAAGGTCAGATAGAGGCCTGGTTGTGGGGACAGGAAGAGAAGGCCAGGGAGAGGCCTGGATGTGGGGACAGGAAGTGAGGGCCAGAGAGAGGCCTGGATGTGGGGACAGGAAGTGAGAGCCAGAGAGAGGCCTGGATGTGGGGACAGGAAGAGAAGGCCAGGGAGAGGCCTGGATGTGGGAGAAGAAAGAGAAGGTCAGAGAGAGGCCTGGATGTGGGGGCAGATCATGTTCCTTTTTTGTTTTTCCTGGCTGGCTTATATAATGTATATGTACAGTGGCGGATTCAGGGGGGGGGGGGGGGGGGCACCCGGGCACGTGCCCCCCCTGCCATTCATTTTGTAGATGAGGACCAGAGCTCTCCAACGAGCCCAGCCCCATGTCTCTAGCCCCCCGGGAACCGGAGATATCGCCTGGCAAAGCTGTAACATTTTTTCCCTATAGGATAATATGGGACCCGTCAATTCCGACCCCCACCCGGTTCCGACGGCGGCCAGTTCCCCCCCTGGCATCACAGGAGCTTGTGGTTGATGTCATTCAATTCCAAATCGCTGGGCCTTCAATATGATACCAGGATGTTCCATATCGGTCAATCGGTTCCAGAGATATAGCGTGTAAATCGATTTTTTTTTTTTAAATGTAATTTCATGGCTGTTCATATTTTTGAGGGCAGATTACTCTGGAACCAAACGTTCCAGTTTCACTGGACCAAAATCATTCAAAGCCCACTCAAAAGTTCTTCAATATGATACTTGTCTCATGTAAATGGGTCAGTTGGTTCCGAAGATATAGCCGGTTAAATGAAATAACTGGTTAAAGGGGGGGAGGGGTGGTTTTCTCTCCCCCTCACACCGGAAAATGCAGGGACTAGGCTAGTGTAAAAGGGGCCAACCTGGGAATGCATTTTCTGGAGGGAAATGGGTATTATTTCAAATAGCTGGGACCTGCAGTGCTCGGAATACAGCCAGGCTCTGCCACTGTCAGTGGCTATCACTTCTGCCTGGCGGCGGCGGCTGTCCCCCATTTACCACGAGCATGTATTCCCCGTTGGCAATGAGCATGTAATCCCACATGGCAACGAGCATGGAACCTCTGGCAATGAGCATGGAACCCTTGGCAATGAGTAGCACTTACTGTATGTAGCATAATTTTTAATAGGCATTATGGTGTTTGGCATAATACATAATGGACATCATGCAGTGTAACTTAACGTGCAATGGACATTATGGTGTAAATGTTTAATGCGCGCCTTTGGTGGACAATGTCCCTGTTTATGAAGCGTATTGTGAATTTTGTCTTAATCTGTGTGGCATTATGTGAATTTTGGCTCAATCCAGAGGCGGAACTTGTGGGTGCTGGGCCCAGGTGCAAAAATATAATTTAGGCCCCCTTCCTCCACCTCAACCTAAGTTCACAATATAGAACCCAACAGTGGGGTGACAGGGAGAGGCCGAGCATGATAGGGAGAGGCATGCGTAGGAAGTGGGTGACAAGGAAAAACAATGGGTTACAGGAGGAGGATGATGGGGCAGCAGTGGGCCCCTTAGTCTTAAGGAGCCCCGGTGCACTGCACCTGCTGCACCAATGGTAGTTCCGCCTCTGGCTCAATCCATGTGGCATTATGTGAATTTTGGCTCAATCCATGTGGCATTATGTGAATTTTGGCTCAATCCATTTGGCATTATGTGAATTTTGGCTCAATCCATTTGGCATTATGTGAATTTTGGCTCAATCCGTGTGTTATTATGTAAATTTTGGCTCAATCCATGTGGCATTATGTGAATTTTGGCTCAATCCGTGTGGCATTATGTGAATTTTGGCTCATTCCATTTGGCATCATGTGTAAGGGGCAGGTATAATGGGGTCTAGTATTTTTTTGCATAATGTGTAGAAGTTGTATATGGTGTTGTACACTACACTCAAGGACATTCCCCCTGTTGAGTGGCCAAACCCCCTTTTCCAGAGCGCGCCTTCGGCGCGCACACAACTACATCCTTCACTTTTGTTGCCATGGTGGGCCTCCGTACTTTAAATGCCAGGGCCTATTTTTAATCCCATTGCCACCCTCTCTCTGCCGCTCTCTTAGCATGTACACTGGCACCACTAACACTGGCCCTCCCCCACCTAAACCCTCTTTTATCATGGTGCCCCCCCTGTCATTTTATCCTGGATCCGCCCTTGTATATGTATCTTGTTTTGTAGCCAATAAAACTTATCAACAACGCTACGACTGCTCGGATTTAATATGGTGTAATATGCGTTCTTCATCTGCTTTTTTCCGGTTAGCCGTCCGTCGCAACATGATGGATCTTTTGTACGCAGGCATAGCAGAATGCTAGAGGTAAGATTTATTTACTATATCAAATAAGTATCTTGTATGCTTATTAAATCAGTAAGCTCTAACGTTGTATTATTTCAATGGTCACATTTACTGCTGCTGCAACATCTAAGGGTAACAATTCACAGAAGGATGTTCAATGTTTAAACACAGCTTATAACTTGTAATCTTATTTTCAATCACTATGAAAAGGGGGTGTACAAAGGGGAGTACCAGGGGGTGTGGAAAGGGGCATAAAATGTGAGTGGTTGGGGCATGGTAGTTTGACGGAACCTGGTTCTAGATCTACTGGCCTGGATGTGGGAGCAGAAAGAGACCATGGTGAGGCCTGGGTGTGGGAGCAGGAAGTGAAAGGCCTGGATGTGGGGAAAAGTAGAGAGAGGGCCAGAGATAGGCTTGAATGTTGGGGCCGGAAGAGAGGACCAGAGAGAGGTCTGGATGTAGGGGCAGGAAAATAAGGCCAGAGAGAGGCCTAGATGTAAGGGCAGGAAGGGAGAACCATGGAGAGTCCTGGATGTGGGGCCAGGAAGAGAGGGCCAGAGAGAGGACGGAATGTGGGAGCAGAAAGAGAAGACTATAGTGAGGCCTGGATGTGGGAGCAGAAAGAGAAGACCATGGTGAGACCTGCATGCGGGGGCAGGGAGAAAGAGACAGGGAGAGGCCTGCATGTGGGGGCAAAAAGAAAGGGGCATATAAAGACCTGGATGTGGGTTAAGATGTAAGAGCCAGAGATAGAGGCCTGGATGTGGGAGCAGAAAGAGAAGACCATGGAGAGGCCTGGATGTGGGCACAGGAAAATATGGCCAGAGAGCGACCTGGATGTGGGTGCAGGAGGAGAGGGCCATGGAGAAACATGGATGTCGGAGCAGGAACAAAGGGTCAGAGAGAGACCTGGATGTGGGAGCAAAAAGAGAAGACCATGGTGGTTCTCTGAATGGCTGAATGTGGGAGCAGAAAGTAAAAGGCCTGGATGTCGGAACAGGTAGAGAGAGCCTGAGAGAGGTTTGGATGTGGGTTAAGAAGAGAGGATCAGAGGGAGGCCTGGATGTGGGGGTTGGAAGAGAGGGCCAGGGAGAGGCCCAGATGTGGGGCAGGAAGAAAGATCCAGGGAGAGGCCTGGATGTTGGGGCAGGAAGAGAGAGCCAGAGAGAGGTGTGGATGTGGTGGAAAGAAGAAAGGGCCAGAGAGAGGCCTGGATATGGAAGCAGGAAGAGAGCTATGGAGAGGACAGGATTTTGGAGCAAGAATAGAGGCCCAGAGAGAGGCCTGGATGTGGGGCAAAGAGAGAACTGGATGTGGGAGCAGGAGAGAAGGCCAAAGAAAGGCCTGCATGGGGAATCCGTAAGTGAGGGCCAGGGAGAGGCCTGGACATTGTAACAGGAAAGGAGAGCCAGATAGAGGCCCAGATGTGGTGGAAGGAAGAGAGGAGTATGGAGATACCTAAAAATGGGGTAGGAATAAAGGACCATGGAGAAGTCTGAATGTGGGGGAAGGAAGAGAGAGTCAGAGAGAGGCCTGGGTGTGGGGGAGAAAGAAAGGGCTAGAGAGGCCTAGATGTGGGGGTCAGAGAGAGGCCTGGATGTTGTTGCAAAAAGAGGGGACCATGGAGAGTCCTGCATGCATTAGTAGAAAAAGAGGACCACGCAGAGGCTTGGATTTGAGCGCAGGAAGGGAGAACCAGGGAGAGGCCTGGATGTGGGAGCAGAAAGAGAGGGCCAGAGAGAGGCCTGGATGTGGGTGCAGGTAGAGAGCCCCAAAGAGAAACCTGGATGTGGGAACCTGAGAGAATGCAATGGAGAGCCCTGGATGTGGGGGCAGGAAGGGAGGACCAGGGAGAAGACTGTAAATTGGGGCAGGAAGAGAGGACCATGGAGAGGCCTAAATGTGGGTGTGACCGGACGCCTGCCCTTACGCTCTGGCTATGCCCTTCGGGTCCAGAGATGGTGGTTCCTGGTCTCACGGGACCTGGCCAATAGGGGATTCCCTGTTACCGCCTGTTACTGACTCCAACCACTATGCAGTGGGCGGGGGTATTGCTGCCACCACCAGACTCCTACCATGTGGCACCTGGAACCACGGTTACCTCCTCAGGCCCAAACGCTGGCACCTGGCTATGCTACGCTGACAACGTACCTTTTAGCCGTGCGCCTGGCTAATTTGTGGGGACTTACGGGCGGCAGGTCGGGCTACAGGTGCAGGCGGCCGGAGGGGGGAGATCCAGGCGGTGGTGCTGTTACATAATTTGCGTAAGTTACGTAGTTTACGTAGCCAGCATAGTGGTGTATTGGTATTCTCAATACACCACTATGCAAACTACGTAAGGGGTGCCTTGCTAATACATAAGTACCCACCTGTCACGTTCCATGAAGCACCAGCTGAAGTATAACGGAGGCTAGGTGCTTTAATATAGGGGTGTTGCATTAACGACAGAAGTGAAGAAACAATGAAGTCAAATAAACCTTATTTATTGAAGGTACTGTAATACAGGTGGTAAATGATGGCACGATAATATACTGAAGGTTTGTGAAATGATAAAAGTCAATAATATAAGTCTCTATTGAAGAAGGTGAAGATGCTTGATAACGGGAAGAGGTATTGCAGGATTGGTTGATGAATTGGATGATTGGTTTCAAGGTTGGACGATTGGATGAAGAATTGGATAATTGAATAATAAATTGAATGACTGAATGAGGATTGGATGATTGGATGAAGAGTTGGATGATTGGATGAAGGATTGGATGATTGGATGAAGGATTGGATGAAGGATTGAATGAAGGATTGGATGAAGGATTGGATGAAGGATTGGATGAAGGATTGGATGATGAAGTCTGAGGGTCCTTGCTGGTTATGATCGTGGCTGTAGAACCAGGAGTAACCGAGGAGAATAACCGTCAGGATGAAGGATAAAGATAATACCCCTTTGGGGGGCTAACCTTGTCCGGTCCTTATTGGCGGCAGCAGGTTCCAAGGTACAGAGGTAACAGTAGACGATCGGCAGGAGGAGAGCAGACTTTCACCGGAGGTCAGGAATTGTAGTAAACACTACAGAGACCCAGGAGAGAGCAATGCTGTTCAAGGCATGGACATCATTGTACTGACTGCCGGTCTGTCCGGCCAGTCAGTGCTTAAGAGTTGAGCTGTGCGGCTATTGGATAGCCACTTGACAGGCGGGGGTGGAGCCACACAGCACAGGTTGGAGAAACCAAAAAGATGGCGGCCACCAGTGGAGGCGACAGAACCCAGCCGGCATTGAGTGTGCGCAGCTGCGCAATCTGCCGGCGTTTCCAGCCAGGGCCTATCCAGGAACATGGCGCCTCACACACACCACTCATGTCCCGCGCTGCACCGGAGCACAGCGTACCATTGTCACCACGTGGTGACAGTGCGGACATCTGCACCCCACCAGCACCAGGCACGCTGCTGCAGGGCACAGCATAGGGAGCCAGGGTAGCAGCCATGGTGGTCGTGACACCACCTGAGTACTACCTGCTGGAGTGTATGCATTGACACGCTGCTGACACGCTGTTGCCCCCGACTGGCATCGGTTGGTTTCCCACTGGTCACGGATCAGACCTCTGCTTCGGTAGCTTGCAGAGCGGAACTTGGATCCTGTTACCCAGAACAACCAGAAGACAGAATTAGTTCAGTAATTCTGTTGGTCGCAAGATGAAAGCTGTCGTCTTGAGGCAAAGAGATGTTTTATTTGCTCAAATATAAGCCCTTAAAAGGACCCTCTGCTATCGCTAGGAGGCACAGAATACAGAAGTTACAGTGTTCAGATACAGGCAGAAGTACTTTTACAGGTAAAACTTGTGCCTTTTTATCCAAAATCCACACAGGGTAATTCCACCTTGTTCTCTCCACCCAATCAGCATTGTGTAGGAGATGCATAGGCCTGGGACATTTACATTCATATATCAATTGGAACATTTTTCTGTCATAAATAGATCCAGATGATATGTCAAAGGGTTCACTCCAATTTCCTTAGAATATTTACCAAATGGACAGGAAAGCCTGGATTCAGTGATCCATCACATACACAAGTCCCCTGTTACTACTAACACCTTTACACAGGAACTACAGACACAAAGCCTGCTACCTGCTGTGCATTGTCATTCTCCAAACATTATGTTAACAAAAGGACTATTTAGCATCTCATTTCCTCATCACAGACTGTTAATTCCTTCCCCCAGAAATGTACAAAGTGCATTGTAAGTCCAGAATGCATTCCTCAATATTCAATACAATATAAATGTAAACAATGTATCTGATATAATGAGCTCTCTAATCCTGGTGGTCTCTCTCCAGATTGCTGCAGATCTCCCTGTCCTCACCCAGTCCTCAGGAACACCCGGCAGACCCCACGTTTCTCCTGGAATCCGGCATCACACAGCCTCAACTGGGGGTCCCGACGGCCGAGCTTTGTAGTGCGGTCTGTGACCCTAATATTGCCCAGTGTGCCGCCTAATGACCTGTACCTCAGAAACCCTTCCCTGCCAGAGAGTCCTGCAATATACCCCGTGCACAGGGGGCATCTGAGCGCTGGAGGGGTCTCCACAGCAATAATGTCTAAGCACAGAACAAACTTTCTAATGTATTTGTACAGAGCTGGAAGAAATGACTCCGATGATATTTATACTGGAATGTACAGCGGCTGGAGACTTATTTATTCTAGAACCGTTATTCAGAATGTTAAAATGTATTGAGTTCTCGGCCTCCGTACCTCTCGTCCTTAATCACAGACTCTGGGTTGATTATCATTCACTGTCCCTCATTTCTAGCTTCCACAGCAGTATCGTCCACCACTGTCCCCGCACCTGTCCCATCCACCAATGTCCATCCTCTGTGGCCACGCACCTGTCTCGTCCACTATTGTCCCTCCTCTGTGGCCTCTGCACCTGTCTCGTCCCCCATTGTCCCTCCCCTGTGGCCTCTGCACCTGTCTCGTCCCCCAATTGTCCCTCCCCTGTGGCCTCAGCACCTGTCTCGTCCACCATTGTCCCTCCCCTGTGGCCTCCGCAACTGTCTCGTCCACCATTGTCCCTTCTCTGTGGCCTCCGCACATGTCTCGTCCACCATTGTCCCTTCTCTGTGGCCTCTACACCTGCCTCGTCCACCACAAATATTGCACAATTTCCAGTCTGTGACTGAGGGACACTTGCGAGCCATGACTCCTTTTTACTGCTAAAATTAGCTAAATAAATTATTTTTTTATACAAATTGATGTTTTTTATGTGTGTGTAACCAGGGAGGCCTAGATGTGGGGGGCAGCAAGAGAGGGTCAGAGAGAGGCCTGGATGTGGGGGGCAGCAAGAGAGGGTCAGAGAGAGGCCTGGATGTGGGGGGCAGCAAGAGAGGGTCAGAGAGAGGCCTGGATGTGGGGGCAGGAAGAGAGGGTCAGAGAGAGGCCTGGATGTGGGGGCAGCAAGAGAGGGCCAGAGAGAGGCCTGGATGTGGGGGCAGCAAGAGAGGGCCAGAGAGAGGCCTGGATGTGGGGGAAGCAAGAGAGGGCCAGAGAGAGGCCTGGATGTGGGGGCAGGAAGAGCGGGTCAGAGAGAGGCCTGGATGTGGGGGCAGCAAGAGAGGGCCAGAGAGAGGCCTGGATGTGGGGGAAGCAAGAGAGGGCCAGAGAGAGGCCTGGATGTGGGGGAAGCAAGAGAGGGCCAGAAAGAGGCCTGGATGTGGGGACAGCAAGAGAGGGCCAGAGAGAGGCCTGGATGTGGGGACAGCAAGAGAGGGCCAGAGAGAGGCCTGGATGTTTGGGTGCAGCAAGAGGGCCAGAGAGGCCTGGATGTGGGGGAAGCAAGAGCGGGCCAGAGAGAGGCCTGGATGTGGGGGAAGCAAGAGCGGGCCAGAGAGAGGCCTGGATGTGGGGGCAGGAAGAGAGGGTCAGAGAGAGGCCTGGATGTGGGGGCAGCAAGAGAGGGCCAGAGAGAGGCCTGGATGTGGGGGCAGCAAGAGAGGGCCAGAGAGAGGCCTGGATGTGGGGGCAGCAAGAGAGGGCCAGAGAGGCCTGGATGTGGGGGCAGCAAGAGAGGGCCAGAGAGAGGCCTGGATGTTTGGGTGCAGCAAGAGAGGGCCAGAAAAGCCTGGATGTGGGGGCAGCAAGAAAGGGCCAGAGAGAGGCCTGGATGTGGGGGAAGCAAGAGAGGGCCTGAGAGAGGCCTGGATGTGGGGGCAGGAAGAGCGGGTCAGAGAGAGGCCTGGATGTGGGGGCAGCAAGAGAGGGCCAGAGAGAGGCCTGGATGTGGGGGAAGCAAGAGAGGGCCAGAGAGAGGCCTGGATGTGGGGGAAGCAAGAGAGGGCCAGAGAGAGGCCTGGATGTGGGGGCAGCAAGAGAGGGCCAGAGAGAGGCCTGGATGTTTGGGTGCAGCAAGAGGGCCAGAGAGGCCTGGATGTGGGGGAAGCAAGAGCGGGCCAGAGAGAGGCCTGGATGTGGGGGAAGCAAGAGCGGGCCAGAGAGAGGCCTGGATGTGGGGGAAGCAAGAGAGGGCCACAGAGAGGCCTGGATGTGGGGGCAACAAGAGAGGGCCAGAGAGAGGCCTGGATGTGGGGGCAGCAAGAGAGGGCCAGAGAGAGGCCTGGATGTGGGGGCAGCAAGAGAGGGCCAGAGAGAGCCCTGGATGTGGGGGGCAGCAAGAGAGGGCCAGAGAGAGCCCTGGATGTGGGGGGCAGGAAGAGAGGGCCAGAGAGAGGCCTGGATGTGGGGGAAGCAAGAGAGGGCCAAAGAGAGGCCTGGATGTGCGGGAAGCAAGAGAGGGCCAGAGAGAGGCCTGGATGTGGGGGAAGCAAGAGAGGGCCAGAGAGAGGCCTGGATGTGGGGGAAGCAAGAGAGGGCCAGAGAGAGGCCTGGATGTGGGGGCAGCAAGAGAGGGCCAGAGAGAGGCCTGGATGTGGGGGGCAGCAAGAGAGTGCCAGAGAGAGGCCTGGATGTGGGGGCAGCAAGAGAGGGCAAGAGAGAGGCATGGATGTGGGGGCAGCAATAGAGGGCCAGAGAGAGGCCTGGATGTGGGGGAAGCAACAGAGGGCCAGAGAGAGGCCTGGATGTGGGGGCAGGAAGAGCGGGTCAGAGAGAGGCCTGGATGTGGGGGCAGCAAGAGAGGGCCAGAGAGAGGCCTGGATGTGGGGGAAGCAAGAGAGGGCCACAGAGAGGCCTGGATGTGGGGGCAACAAGAGAGGGCCAGAGAGAGGCCTGGATGTGGGGGCAGCAAGAGAGGGCCAGAGAGAGGCCTGGATGTGGGGGCAGCAAGAGAGGGCCAGAGAGAGCCCTGGATGTGGGGGGCAGCAAGAGAGGGCCAGAGAGAGCCCTGGATGTGGGGGGCAGGAAGAGAGGGCCAGAGAGAGGCCTGGATGTGGGGGAAGCAAGAGAGGGCCAAAGAGAGGCCTGGATGTGCGGGAAGCAAGAGAGGGCCAGAGAGAGGCCTGGATGTGGGGGAAGCAAGAGAGGGCCAGAGAGAGGCCTGGATGTGGGGGAAGCAAGAGAGGGCCAGAGAGAGGCCTGGATGTGGGGGCAGCAAGAGAGGGCCAGAGAGAGGCCTGGATGTGGGGGGCAGCAAGAGAGTGCCAGAGAGAGGCCTGGATGTGGGGGCAGCAAGAGAGGGCAAGAGAGAGGCATGGATGTGGGGGCAGCAATAGAGGGCCAGAGAGAGGCCTGGATGTGGGGGAAGCAACAGAGGGCCAGAGAGAGGCCTGGATGTGGGGGCAGGAAGAGCGGGTCAGAGAGAGGCCTGGATGTGGGGGCAGCAAGAGAGGGCCAGAGAGAGGCCTGGATGTGGGGGAAGCAAGAGAGGGCCAGAGAGAGGCCTGGATGTGGGGGAAGCAAGAGAGGGTCAGAAAGAGGCCTGGATGTGGGGACAGCAAGAGAGGGCCAGAGAGAGGCCTGGATGTTTGGGTGCAGCAAGAGGGCCAGAGAGGCCTGGATGTGGGGGAAGCAAGAGCGGGCCAGAGAGAGGCCTGGATGTGGGGGCAGGAAGAGAGGGTCAGAGAGAGGCCTGGATGTGGGGGCAGCAAGAGAGGGCCAGAGAGAGGCCTGGATGTGGGGGCAGCAAGAGAGGGCCAGAGAGAGGCCTGGATGTGGGGGCAGCAAGAGAGGGCCAGAGAGGCCTGGATGTGGGGGCAGCAAGAGAGGGCCAGAGAGAGGCCTGGATGTTTGTGTGCAGCAAGAAAGGGCCAGAAAAGCCTGGATGTGGGGGCAGCAAGAAAGGGCCAGAGAGAGGCCTGGATGTGGGGGAAGCAAGAGAGGGCCTGAGAGAGGCCTGGATGTGGGGGCAGGAAGAGCGGGTCAGAGAGAGGCCTGGATGTGGGGGCAGCAAGAGAGGGCCAGAGAGAGGCCTGGATGTGGGGGAAGCAAGAGAGGGCCAGAGAGAGGCCTGGATGTGGGGGAAGCAAGAGAGGGCCAGAGAGAGGCCTGGATGTGGGGGCAGCAAGAGAGGGCCAGAGAGAGGCCTGGATGTTTGGGTGCAGCAAGAGGGCCAGAGAGGCCTGGATGTGGGGGAAGCAAGAGCGGGCCAGAGAGAGGCCTGGATGTGGGGGAAGCAAGAGCGGGCCAGAGAGAGGCCTGGATGTGGGGGAAGCAAGAGAGGGCCACAGAGAGGCCTGGATGTGGGGGCAACAAGAGAGGGCCAGAGAGAGGCCTGGATGTGGGGGCAGCAAGAGAGGGCCAGAGAGAGGCCTGGATGTGGGGGCAGCAAGAGAGGGCCAGAGAGAGCCCTGGATGTGGGGGGCAGCAAGAGAGGGCCAGAGAGAGCCCTGGATGTGGGGGGCAGGAAGAGAGGGCCAGAGAGAGGCCTGGATGTGGGGGAAGCAAGAGAGGGCCAAAGAGAGGCCTGGATGTGGGGGAAGCAAGAGAGGGCCAGAGAGAGGCCTGGATGTGGGGGAAGCAAGAGAGGGCCAGAGAGAGGCCTGGATGTGGGGGAAGCAAGAGAGGGCCAGAGAGAGGCCTGGATGTGGGGGCAGCAAGAGAGGGCCAGAGAGAGGCCTGGATGTGGGGGGCAGCAAGAGAGTGCCAGAGAGAGGCCTGGATGTGGGGGCAGCAAGAGAGGGCAAGAGAGAGGCATGGATGGGGGGGCAGCAAGAGAGGGCCAGAGAGAGGCCTGGATGTGGGGGAAGCAACAGAGGGCCAGAGAGAGGCCTGTATGTGGGGGCAGCAAGAGAGGGCCAGAGAGGCCTGGATGTGGGGGCAGCAAGAGAGGGCCAGAGAGGCCTGGATGTGGGGGCAGCAAGAGAGGGCCAGAGAGAGGCCTGGATGTGGGGGCAGCAAGAGATGGCCAGAGAGAGGCCTGGATGTTTGGGGGCAGCAAGAGAGGGCCAGAGAGAGGCCTGGATGTGGGGGAAGCCAGAGAGGGCCAGAGTGAGGCCTGGATGTGGGGGCAGCAAGAGCAGGCCAGAGAGAGGCCTGGATGTGGGGGCAGCAAGAGAGGGCCAGAGAGAGGCCTGGATGTGGGGGCAGTAAGAGAGGGCCAGAGAGAGGCCTGGATGTGGGGAAAGCAAGAGAGGGCCAGAGAGAGGCCTGGATGTGGGGGAAGCAAGAGAGGGCCAGAGAGAGGCCTGGGTGTGGGGCAAGCAAGAGAGGGCCAGAGAGAGGCCTGGATGTGGGGGCAGCAAGAGAGGGCCAGAGAGAGGCCTGGATGTGGGGGCAGCAAGAGAGGGCCAGAGAGAGGCCTGGATGTGGGGGGCAGCAAGAGAGTGCCAGAGAGAGGCCTGGATGTGGGGGCAGCAAGAGAGGGCCAGAGAGAGGCCTGGATGTGGGGGCAGCAAGAGAGGGCCAGAGAGAGGCCTGGAATGTGGGGGCAGCAAGAGAGGCCAGAGAGAGCCCTGGATGTGGGGCAGGAGGAGAAGAGAGAGGCTGCAGGAGCTGAGTCATGCAAGAGGTCAGGCGGGGGGAAGAGGGGAGAAGAGGCAAGAGAGGGTAAGAGAGAGGCCTGGATGTGGGAACAGCAAGAGAAGAGAGTCAGAGAGAGGTCTGGATGGTGGGTGCAGGAAGGCCGGTCGAGAAAGAGGCCTGCATGTGAGGGCAGCAAGACAGGGCCAGGAAGAGGCCTGGATGTAGGGGCAGCAAGACAGGGCTAGAGAAATGCCTTTATGTGGGACAGGAAGAGGGGCAAGAGAAGCCTGGATGTGGGGACAGCAACACAGGGCCAGAGAGAGGCCTGGATGTGGGGGCAGCAAGAGAGGGTAAGAGAGAGGCCTTGATGTGGGGGCAGCAAGAGAGGCTAAGAGAGAGGCCTGGATGTGGGGGCAGGAAGAGAGGGCCAGAGAGAGGCCTGGATGTGGGAGGCAGGAAGAGAGGGCCAGAGAGAGGCCTGGATGTGGGGGTAGGAAGAGAGAGGCCTGTATGTGGGGGCAGGAAGAGTGGCCTAGATATTGTAAAAGGAAGAAAGGACCAAGGAGAGGCCTGGATGTGGGGGCAGGCAGAGAGGGTCATAGACAGGCCTGGATGTGGGGGCAGGAAGAGAGGGTCAGAGAGAGGCCTGGATGTGGGGGGCAGGAAGAGAGGGCCAGAGAGAGGCCTGGATGTGGGGGCAGGAAGAGAGAGGCCTGTATGTGGGTGCAGGAAAAGGCCGGTCCATAAAGAGTCTTGGATGTGAGGAAAGCAAGACAGGGCCAGGAAGAGGCTTGGATGTGGGGGCAGCAAGAGGGTCAGAGAGATGCCTGGATGTGGGGCAGAAAGAGGGACAAGAGAGGGTAAGAGAGAGGCCTGGATGTGGGGCAGCAAGAGAAGGTCAGAGAGAGGTCTGGATGTGGGGGCAGGAAGGCCAGTCGAGAAAGAGGCCTGCATGTGAGGGCAGCAAGACAGGGCCAGGAAGAGGCCTGGATTTGGGGGCAGCAAGACAGGGCTAGAGAAATGCCTTAATGTGGGACAGGAAGAGGGGCAAGAGAAGCCTGGATGTGGGGACAGCAACACAGGGCCAGAGTGAGGCCTGGATGTGGGGGCAGCAAGAGAGGGTAAGAGAGTGTCCTGGATGTGGGGGCAGGAAGAGATGGTCAGAGAGAGGCCTGGATGTGGAGGCAGGAAGAGAGGGCCAGAGAGAGGCCTGGATGTGGGGGCAGGAAGAGATGGTCAGAGAGAGGACTGGATGTGGGGGCAGGAAGAGAGGGTCAGCCCCTGTAGTTAAATCTCCTTTTATCCCTTTCGTCTGGTGATCGCTGATTCATTGTCACCTGGTTGCATCAGGGTTGAGATGACAGAGATGCAATAATCACCCTGATGTACTCAGATCCCTACCAAATACATGTGTGGTGTTTTACACAGTATATAACCTGGAACACACCAGATGGAGAAGTGTGTTACCAGATTTGAAGAGACCGACTGGAAGTACCAGAACTGACTGTGTCGGCAGAACCACCAGCTCCACTAAATCGCTCAGCTGCAGGCTTACCTGTATTGACACTAAAGTCCCGTACACATGGGGGAGATATATTGCTAGCAATATATGGCTGAGCAATATATTGCTCAGTTTCTCCTTTTCATCAGCGACCAGAGATGGTCGCTGATGAAAAGGAACCTCAGCCGGCGGTGCCGCAGAGGTAATCAGCTGATTAGAATGTGGCAGAAAACGGGAGCGCGCACCCGGTGATTTATCGCCGGGGCACACTCCAATCACTGGCAATATGGTCGCCAGCGAGGTCTCGCACACAGGTAAAGGCTGGAACTCTCTGCAGCTGTTACAGTTCAGTGTTCTAGTCTCAGGCTGAAAATCCCTCTCAGAGAACAGACTAGCAGGATTAGTCTAACAATCTGTACACAGATAAACTGGCTGACTAGCTGACTAACATCTCACAAATTGCTTCTCTAATACTGCTAACTGACTGACAAGACAGGATTACAACTAAGTACAGGCTGACTAATTAATCACACAGGATAAGGCTGACTGACTACAGACAATTCTGACACCTAAGTGACAGCAGGAAATATCAGCAGCACCTGTTTGCAGCAAAAGCCTCCCTGAAGTACCCTGCTGCCACCCACACCTTTCCTGGTCTGATGTCAGGGCCGGACGATGGCCTGACCAGACCAAAGTTAGCTCCTGCATTGTGGCCGCATCTAGGTTGCCGATGTGACCGCCGACGGCGGCTAACAGAGAGAGGACTGGATGTGGGGGCAGGAAGAGAGGGTCAGAGAGAGGCCTGGATGTGGGGGCAGGAAGAGAGGGCCAGAGAGAGGCCTGGATGTGGGGGCAGGAAGAGAGGGCCAGAGAGAGGCCTGGATGTGGGGGCAGGAAGAGAGGGTCAGCCCCTGTAGTTAAATCTCCTTTTCTCCTTTTATCGGAGTTAAGGCGGACCTAATTTGCCCCTCCAAACGTGGCAATTATAGGTGAAAACTTAGTTTCCGCAGGTATCAGCCATCAGTCAGAGGGGGTCAACAGAGGTTGTGCAGGGTGCGCCGTGGCCATTCTCAACAGTGGTCCCAGCTGTGGGTTCACGCCCAAAACCAAAACATTACCGTTACTCATTTACAGCCTGGATGTGGGCTCAGGAATAGAGAGGCCTGGATGTGGGGGCAGGAAAAGAGGACCATAAAGAGGCCTGGATGTGGAAGCAGGAAGAGAGACCTAACAGAGGCCTGAATGTGGAGTCTGGAAGAGAGGGCCAGAGAGAGGCCTTGATGCGTAGTAAGGAATGGAAGGCCAAAGAAAGGACTGGATGTGGGAACAGAAAGAGAGGGCCAGGGAGAGATCTGTACATTGGAGCAGGAAGAGAGAGCCATGGAGAGGAGAGGAGAGAGGGGAGAGGACAGTCTGGTGTCCCCCTGTCATGTCACCAATGGGAGGAGAGCACAGCACACCGCGCGTCTCCTCCCCCCTAATTTCCCTGTGACTGGGCCGCCCACCAATCAAAGCTCGCTGGCCGGCTCCTGATTGGCTGCTGGCCCACGAGCTCTGATTGGCGGACGGCCCAGTCACAAGGATGCACAGTAAGGGGTAGGAGAGATGCGCGATGCGCGCTCTCCTCCCCTCAGAAGGAGAAGGGATTCAGGGAACCGGCAGCAGGGGGGACTGGGACAGACGGTGGGCGGCGGGCAGCAGTGGGAGCAGGAGCCGCACTTTACAAGGGGGAGAGCCGCATGAGGCTCAAGAGCCACAGGTTGGCCACCACTGATGTAGAGGCTTGGATGTGGGGGCAGGAAGAGAGAGCCTGAGAGAGGCCTTAATGTGAGAAAGGAAGAGGGGCCAGACAGGCCTACATGTGGGGGCAGGAAGTGAGGCACAGAGAGACCTTCATGTGAGGGCAGGAATAGGGGGCCAGAGCGAGGCCTGCATGTGGGGAAGGAAGAGTGGGCTAAATAATGGCCTGGATTTGAGAGCAGGAAGAGAAGGCCAGGGAGAGGCCTGGATGTGGGGACAGGAAGTTAGGCACAGAAAGACCTTCATGTGAGGGCAGGAATAGGGGGGCAGAGAGAGACCTGGATGTGGGAGAAGAAAGAGTAGGCCAGGGAGAGGCCTGGATGTGGGGACAGGAAGTGAGGGCCAGAGAGAGGCCTGGATGTGGGGACAGGAAGTGAGGGCCAGAGAGAGGCCTGGATGTGGGGACAGGAAGTTAGGCACAGAAAGACCTTCATGTGAGGGCAGGAATAGGGGGGCAGAGAGAGACCTGGATGTGGGAGAAGAAAGAGAAGGCCAGGGAGAGGCCTGGATGTGGGGACAGGAAGTGAGGGCCAGAGAGAGGCCTGGATGTGGGGACAGGAAGTGAGGGCCAGAGAGAGGCCTGGATGTGGGGACAGGAAGTGAGGGCCAGAGAGAGGCCCCGATGTGGGGACAGGAAGAGAAGGCCAGGGAGAGGCCTGGATGTGGGGACAGGAAGAGAAGGCCAGGGAGAGGCTTGGATGTGGGGACAGGAAGTGAGGCCAGAGAGAGGCCTGGATGTGGGAGAAGAAAGAGAAGGTCAGAGAGAGGCCTGGATGTGGGAGAAGAAAGAGAAGGTCAGAGAGAGGCCTGGATGTGGGAGAAGAAAGAGAAGGCCAGGGATAGGCCTGGATGTGGGGACAGGAAGTGAGGGCCAGAGAGAGACCTGGATGTGGGGACAGGAAGAGAAGGCCAGGAAGAGGCCTGGATGTGTGGACAGGAAGAGAAGGTCAGAGAGAGGCCTGGATGTAGGGACAGGAAGAGAAGGCCAGGGAGAGGCCTGGATGTGGGGACAGGAAGTGAGGGCCAGAGAGAGGCCTGGATGTGTGGACAGGAAGTGAGGGCCAGAGAGAGGCCTGGATGTGGGGACAGGAAGAGAAGGCCAGGGAGAGGCCTGTATTTGGGGACAGGAAGAGAAGGTCAGATAGAGGCCTGGTTGTGGGGACAGGAAGAGAAGGCCAGGGAGAGGCCTGGATGTGGGGACAGGAAGTGAGGGCCAGAGAGAGGCCTGGATGTGGGGACAGGAAGTGAGGGCCAGAGAGAGGCCTGGATGTGGGGACAGGAAGAGAAGGCCAGGGAGAGGCCTGGATGTGGGGACAGGAAGAGAAGGCCAGGGAGAGGCTTGGATGTGGGGACAGGAAGTGAGGCCAGAGAGAGGCCTGGATGTGGGAGAAGAAAGAGAAGGTCAGAGAGAGGCCTGGATGTGGGAGAAGAAAGAGAAGGTCAGAGAGAGGCCTGGATGTGGGAGAAGAAAGAGAAGGCCAGGGATAGGCCTGGATGTGGGGACAGGAAGTGAGGGCCAGAGAGAGACCTGGATGTGGGGACAGGAAGAGAAGGCCAGGGAGAGGCCTGGATGTGTGGACAGGAAGAGAAGGTCAGAGAGAGGCCTGGATGTAGGGACAGGAAGAGAAGGCCAGGGAGAGGCCTGGATGTGGGGACAGGAAGTGAGGGCCAGAGAGAGGCCTGGATGTGTGGACAGGAAGTGAGGGCCAGAGAGAGGCCTGGATGTGGGGACAGGAAGAGAAGGCCAGGGAGAGGCCTGTATTTGGGGACAGGAAGAGAAGGTCAGATAGAGGCCTGGTTGTGGGGACAGGAAGAGAAGGCCAGGGAGAGGCCTGGATGTGGGGACAGGAAGTGAGGGCCAGAGAGAGGCCTGGATGTGGGGACAGGAAGTGAGGGCCAGAGAGAGGCCTGGATGTGGGGACAGGAAGAGAAGGCCAGGGAGAGGCCTGGATGTGGGGACAGGAAGAGAAGGCCAGGGAGAGGCTTGGATGTGGGGACAGGAAGTGAGGCCAGAGAGAGGCCTGGATGTGGGAGAAGAAAGAGAAGGTCAGAGAGAGGCCTGGATGTGGGAGAAGAAAGAGAAGGTCAGAGAGAGGCCTGGATGTGGGAGAAGAAAGAGAAGGCCAGGGATAGGCCTGGATGTGGGGACAGGAAGTGAGGGCCAGAGAGAGACCTGGATGTGGGGACAGGAAGAGAAGGCCAGGGAGAGGCCTGGATGTGTGGACAGGAAGAGAAGGTCAGAGAGAGGCCTGGATGTAGGGACAGGAAGAGAAGGCCAGGGAGAGGCCTGGATGTGGGGACAGGAAGTGAGGGCCAGAGAGAGGCCTGGATGTGTGGACAGGAAGTGAGGGCCAGAGAGAGGCCTGGATGTGGGGACAGGAAGAGAAGGCCAGGGAGAGGCCTGTATTTGGGGACAGGAAGAGAAGGTCAGATAGAGGCCTGGTTGTGGGGACAGGAAGAGAAGGCCAGGGAGAGGCCTGGATGTGGGGACAGGAAGTGAGGGCCAGAGAGAGGCCTGGATGTGGGGACAGGAAGTGAGGGCCAGAGAGAGGCCTGGATGTGGGGACAGGAAGAGAAGGCCAGGGAGAGGCCTGGATGTGGGAGAAGAAAGAGAAGGTCAGAGAGAGGCCTGGATGTGGGGGCAGATCATGTTCCTCTTTTGTTTTTCCTGGCTGGCTTATATAATGTATATGTATCTTGTTTTGTAGCCAATAAAACTTATCAACAACGCTACGACTGCTCGGATTTAATATGGTGTAATATGCGTTCTTCATCTGCTTTTTTCCGGTTAGCCGTCCGTCGCAACATGATGGATCTTTTGTACGCAGGCATAGCAGAATGCTAGAGGTAAGATTTATTTACTATATCAAGTAAGTATCTTGTATGCTTATTCAATCAGTAAGCTCTAACGTTGTATTATTTCAATGGTCACATTTACTGCTGCTGCAACATCTAAGGGTAACAATTCACAGAAGGATGTTCAATGTTTAAACACAGCTTATAACTTGTAATCTTATTTTCAATCACTATGAAAAGGGGGTGTACAAAGGGGAGTACCAGGGGGTGTGGAAAGGGGCATAAAATGTGAGTGGTTGGGGCATGGTAGTTTGACGGAACCTGGTTCTAGATCTACTGGCCTGGATGTGGGAGCAGAAAGAGACCATGGTGAGGCCTGGGTGTGGGAGCAGGAAGTGAAAGGCCTGGATGTGGGGAAAAGTAGAGAGAGGGCCAGAGATAGGCCTGAATGTTGGGGCCGGAAGAGAGGACCAGAGAGAGGTCTGGATGTAGGGGCAGGAAAATAAGGCCAGAGAGAGGCCTAGATGTAAGGGCAGGAAGGGAGAACCATGGAGAGTCCTGGATGTGGGGCCAGGAAGAGAGGGCCAGAGAGAGGACGGAATGTGGGAGCAGAAAGAGAAGACTATAGTGAGGCCTGGATGTGGGAGCAGAAAGAGAAGACCATGGTGAGACCTGCATGCGGGGGCAGGGAGAAAGAGACAGGGAGAGGCCTGCATGTGGGGGCAAAAAGAAAGGGGCATATAAAGACCTGGATGTGGGTTAAGATGTAAGAGCCAGAGATAGAGGCCTGGATGTGGGAGCAGAAAGAGAAGACCATGGAGGGGCCTGGATGTGGGCACAGGAAAATATGGCCAGAGAGCGACCTGGATGTGGGTGCAGGAGGAGAGGGCCATGGAGAAACATGGATGTCGGAGCAGGAACAAAGGGTCAGAGAGAGACCTGGATGTGGGAGCAAAAAGAGAAGACCATGGTGGTGGCTGAATGGCTGAATGTGGGAGCAGAAAGTAAAAGGCCTGGATGTCGGAACAGGTAGAGAGAGCCTGAGAGAGGTTTGGATGTGGGTTAAGAAGAGAGGATCAGAGGGAGGCCTGGATGTGGGGGTTGGAAGAGAGGGCCAGGGAGAGGCCCAGATGTGGGGCAGGAAGAAAGATCCAGGGAGAGGCCTGGATGTTGGGGCAGGAAGAGAGAGCCAGAGAGAGGTGTGGATGTGGTGGAAAGAAGAAAGGGCCAGAGAGAGGCCTGGATATGGAAGCAGGAAGAGAGCTATGGAGAGGACAGGATTTTGGAGCAAGAATAGAGGCCCAGAGAGAGGCCTGGATGTGGGGCAAAGAGAGAACTGGATGTGGGAGCAGGAGAGAAGGCCAAAGAAAGGCCTGCATGGGGAATCCGTAAGTGAGGGCCAGGGAGAGGCCTTGACATTGTAACAGGAAAGGAGAGCCAGATAGAGGCCCAGATGTGGTGGAAGGAAGAGAGGAGTATGGAGATACCTAAACATGGGGTAGGAATAAAGGACCATGGAGAAGTCTGAATGTGGGGGAAGGAAGAGAGAGTTAGAGAGAGGCCTGGGTGTGGGGGAGAAAGAAAGGGCTAGAGAGGCCTAGATGTGGGGGTCAGAGAGAGGCCTGGATGTTGTTGCAAAAAGAGGGGACCATGGAGAGTCCTGCACGCATTAGTAGAAAAAGAGGACCACTTAGAGGCTTGGATTTGAGCGCAGGAAGGGAGAACCAGGGAGAGGCCTGGATGTGGGAGCAGAAATAGAGGGCCAGAGAGAGGCCTGGATGTGGGTGCAGGTAGAGAGCCCCAAAGAGAAACCTGGATGTGGGAACCTGAGAGAATGCAATGGAGAGCCCTGGATGTGGGGGCAGGAAGGGAGGACCAGGGAGAAGACTGTAAATTGGGGCAGGAAGAGAGGACCATGGAGAGGCCTAAATGTGGGTGTGACCGGACGCCTGCCCTTACGCTCTGGCTATGCCCTTCGGGTCCAGAAATGGTGGTTCCTGGTCTCACGGGACCTGGCCAATAGGGGATTCCCTGTTACCGCCTGTTACTGACTCCAACCACTATGCAGTGGGCGGGGGTATTGCTGCCACCACCAGACTCCTACCATGTGGCACCTGGAACCACAGTTACCTCCTCAGGCCCAAACGCTGGCACCTGGCTATGCTACGCTGACAACGTACCTTTTAGCCGTGCGCCTGGCTAATATGTGGGGACTTACGGGCAGCAGGTCGGGCTACAGGTGCAGGCGGCCGGAGGGGGGAGATCCAGGCGGTGGTGCTGTTACATAATTTGCGTAAGTTACGTAGTTTACGTAGCCAGCATAGTGGTGTATTGGTATTCTCAATACACCACTATGCAAACTACGTAAAGGGTGCCTTGCTAATACATAAGTACCCACCTGTCACGTTCCATGAAGCACCAGCTGAAGTATAACGGAGGCTAGGTGCTTTAATATAGGGGTGTTGCATTAACGACAGAAGTGAAGAAACAATGAAGTCAAATTAACCTTATTTATTGAAGGTACTGTAATACAGGTGGTAAATGATGGCACGATAATATACTGAAGGTTTGTGAAATGATAAAAGTCAATAATATAAGTCTCTATTGAAGAAGGTGAAGATGCTTGATAACGGAAAGAGGTATTGCAGGATTGGTTGATGAATTGGATGATTGGTTTCAAGGTTGGACGATTGGATGAAGAATTGGATAATTGAATAATAAATTGAATGACTGAATGAGGATTGGATGATTGGATGAAGAGTTGGATGTTTGGATGAAGGATTGGATGATTGGATGAAGGATTGGATGAAGGATTGGATGAAGGATTGGATGAAGGATTGGATGAAGGATTGGATGAAGGATTGGATGATGAAGTCTGAGGGTCCTTGCTGGTTATGATCGTGGCTGTAGAACCAGGAGTAACCGAGGAGAATAACCGTCAGGATGAAGGATAAAGATAATACCCCTTTGGGGGGCTAACCTTGTCCGGTCCTTATTGGCGGCAGCAGGTTCCAAGGTACAGAGGTAACAGTAGACGATCGGCAGGAGGAGAGCAGACTTTCACCGGAGGTCAGGAATTGTAGTAAACACTACAGAGACCCAGGAGAGAGCAATGCTGTTCAAGGCATGGACATCATTGTACTGACTGCCGGTCTGTCCGGCCAGTCAGTGCTTAAGAGTTGAGCTGTGCGGCTATTGGATAGCCACTTGACAGGCGGGGGTGGAGCCACACAGCACAGGTTGGAGAAACCAAAAAGATGGCGGCCACCAGTGGAGGCGACAGAACCCAGCCGGCATTGAGTGTGCGCAGCTGCGCAATCTGCCGGCGTTTCCAGCCAGGGCCTATCCAGGAACATGGCGCCTCACACACACCACTCATGTCCCGCGCTGCACCGGAGCACAGCGTACCATTGTCACCACGTGGTGACAGTGCGGACATCTGCACCCCACCAGCACCAGGCACGCTGCTGCAGGGCACAGCATAGGGAGCCAGGGTAGCAGCCATGGTGGTCGTGACACCACCTGAGTACTACCTGCTGGAGTGTATGCATTGACACGCTGCTGACACGCTGTTGCCCCCGACTGGCATCGGTTGGTTTCCCACTGGTCACGGATCAGACCTCTGCTTCGGTAGCTTGCAGAGCGGAACTTGGATCCTGTTACCCAGAACAACCAGAAGACAGAATTAGTTCAGTAATTCTGTTGGTCGCAAGATGAAAGCTGTCGTCTTGAGGCAAAGAGATGTTTTATTTGCTCAAATATAAGCCCTTAAAAGGACCCTCTGCTATCGCTAGGAGGCACAGAATACAGAAGTTACAGTGTTCAGATACAGGCAGAAGTACTTTTACAGGTAAAACTTGTGCCTTTTTATCCAAAATCCACACAGGGTAATTCCACCTTGTTCTCTCCACCCAATCAGCATTGTGTAGGAGATGCATAGGCCTGGGACATTTACATTCATATATCAATTGGAACATTTTTCTGTCATAAATATATCCAGATGATATGTCAAAGGGTTCACTCCAATTTCCTTAGAATATTTACCAAATGGACAGGAAAGCCTGGATTCAGTGATCCATCACATACACAAGTCCCCTGTTACTACTAACACCTTTACACAGGAACTACAGACACAAAGCCTGCTACCTGCTGTGCAGTGTCATTCTCCAGACATTATGTTAACAAAAGGACTATTTAGCATCTCATTTCCTCATCACAGACTGTTAATTCCTTCCCCCAGAAATGTACAAAGTGCATTGTAAGTCCAGAATGCATTCCTCAATATTCAATACAATATACACAATTTATGATGAAGTCCTAGCTCAGTGCCAAACATATATTTCATAAATACATATAATCTGTGCCTGGTGCCCAGCAGCAGGCTACAACTTAAACTGCGGGAGGGGTCCTGTCCCAGCTCAGTGCTGCTCATACAGTTAAAACATTTTAAACATGTCAAGTGCCCTTGTCCAAAATGGCTTAACCCCTACAATGCTGTGGCAGCCATTACACACGTGTGCTGGGGTCTCCGGCCACAGTGGGGCACTAAGAGATGACATTGGAGAGGCCTGGACATGGGAGTATGAAGAAAGAGCCTGAGAGAGGCCTGGATGTGGGGCCATGAAGATAGGACCAGGGCAAGGTCTGGTTGTGGGGCTAGGAAGAGGGGACCATGGAGAGGCCTGGATGGTGGAACATTAACCCCTTCCTGACACAGCATGTTTTTGCCTTCCTGACAGGGCCCTTTTTTCAAATCTGACATGTATCACTTAAGTGGGGATAACTTTTTTTTGCTTTTACTTATCCCAGTGATTTTGAGACTGTTTTTTCGTGACACATTGTACTTCAAGTTAGTGGTAAATTTTCGTCGATACAGTCTGTGTTTTTTTGTGAAAAATACCAAAATGTCGGAAAAAAATGGAAAATTTAGCAATTTGCAAAATGTTAAATTTTCTGCTTGTGAGACAAATAATCATACCACTCAAAATAGTTAATAACTAACATAGACCATATGTCTACTTTATGTTTCCATCATTATTTCAACTTCCTTTTAATTTTTTTGGACACTAGGAGGCTTACAATATGAATAGCAAATTTTCAAATTTTCAAGAAAATTTCAAACACTGATTTTTTTAGGGACCAGTTCAGTTCTGATGTGACTTTGAGGGACTTGTATGTGAGACACCCCCATAAATGATGCCATTTCAAAAACTGCACCCCTCACAGTATTCAAAACAGCATTTTGGAAGTTTGTTAACCCTTTAGGTGTTTCACAGGAATTAAAACAAAGTGTAGGTGAAATTTCAAAATTTCATTTTTTTTGCAGATTTGCAATTTTAATACATTTTTCTAAGGAACACAGTACATTTTACTAGAGAAATTTGACTAAAAATTGATTCCCCCAATTCTTTTGCTTTCATAAATATCCTATATGTGGCCCTAGTGTGCACGTTGACCAAACCACAGGCTTCATAATAGAAGGAGCACCTACTTGATTTTGGAGCCTCCTTTTTATGAGATTATTTTTTAGGCACCATGTAGGTTTCTAGGCACCATAAGATGCTAAAAGTTAGGAACCCCCCCACAAGTGACCCCATTTTGCAAACTACACCCCTCAGGGAATTCATCTAGGGGTATAGTGTACATTTCAAACCCCCAGGGGTTTCACCAATTGTGGTACAACTGGGCAGTAAAAATGAAAAATTAATTTTTTTACACAAAAATGCAGTTCTGGCTCCAAATTTGTCATTTTCACAAGGAATGAAGGAGACAAAGCACCCCAAAATCTGTGCCCCAATTTCTCCCGAGTATGGCAATGCCTCACATGTGACCAAAAAATACCATTTGGGTGCATGGCAGGACTCAGAAGGGAAGGAGTGATTTTTGGATTTTGCAGCTCAGATTCTGGTGGAATGTTGGTGGGTGCTATGTCGCATTAGCAAGACCCCCGAAGCACCAATACAGTGGAATCCCCCCACAAGTGACCCCATTTTGCAAACTACACCCCTCAGGGAATTCATCTAGGGGTATAGTGTACATTTCAAACCCCCAGGGGTTTCACCAATTGTGGTACAACTGGGCAGTGAAAATGAAAAATTATTTTTTTTACACAAAAATGCAGTTCTGGCTCCAAATTTGTCATTTTCACAAGGAATGAAGGAGACAAAGCACCCCAAAATCTGTGCCCCAATTTCTCCCGAGTACGGCAATGCCTCACATGTGACCAAAAAATACCATTTGGGTGCATGGCAGGACTCAGAAGGGAAGGAGTGATTTTTGGATTTTGCAGCTCAGATTCTGGTGGAATGTTGGTGGGTGCTATGTCGCATTAGCAAGACCCCCGAAGCACCAATACAGTGGAACCCCCCCACAAGTGACCCCATTTTGCAAACTACACCCCTCAGGGAATTCATCTAGGGGTATAGTGTACATTTCAAACCCCCAGGGGTTTCACCAATTTTGATACAACTGGGCTGTGCAACTGAAAAATTACATTTTTTACACAAAAATGCAGTTCAGGCTCAAAATTTTTCATTTTCACAAGGAATGAAGGAGACAAAGCACCCCAAAATCTGTGCCCCGATTTCTCCCAAGTACGGCAATGCCTCACATGTGACCAAAAAATACCAGTTGGGTGCATGGCAGGACTCAGAAGGGAAGGAGTGATTTTTGGATTTTGCAGCTCAGATTCTGGTGGAATTTTGGTGGGTGCTATGTCGCATTAGCAAGACCCCCGAAGCACCAATACAGTGGAACCCCCCCACAAGTGACCCCATTTTGCAAACTACACCCCTCAGGGAATTCATCTAGGGGTATAGTGTACATTTCAAACCCCCAGGGGTTTCACCAATTTTGATACAACTGGGCAGTGAAAATGAAAAGTTACATTTTTTTACACAAAAATGCAGTTCTGGCTCAAAATTTTTCATTTTCATAAGGTATGAAGGAGAAAAAGCACCCCAAAATCTGTGCCCCAATTTCTCCTGAGTACGGCAATGCCTCACATGTGACCAAAAAATACCAGTTGGGTGTATGGCAGGACTCAGAAGGGAAGGAGTGATTTTTGGATTTTGCAGCTCAGATTCTGGTGGAATGTTGGTGGGTGCTATGTCGCATTAGCAAGACCCCTGAAGTACCAATACAGTGGAACCCCCCCACAAGTGACCCCATTTTGCAAACTACACCCCTCAGGGAATTCATCTAGGGGTATAGTGTACATTTCAAACCCCCAGGGGTTTCACCAATTTTGATACAACTGGGCTGTGCAACTGAAAAATTACATTTTTTACACAAAAATGCAGTTCTGGCTCAAAATTTTTCATTTTCACAAGGTATGAAGGAGAAAAAGCACCCCAAAATCTGTGCCCCAATTTCTCCCGAGTACGACAATGCCTCACATGTGACCAAAAAATACCATTTGGGTGCATGGCAGGACTCAGAAGGGAAGGAGTGATTTTTGGATTTTGCAGCTCAGATTCTGGTGGAATGTTGGTGGGTGCTATGTCGCATTAGCAAGACCCCCGAAGCACCAATACAGTGGAACCCCCCCACAAGTGACCCCATTTTGCAAACTACACCCCTCAGGGAATTCATCTAGGGGTATAGTGTACATTTCAAACCCCCAGGGGTTTCACCAATTTTGATACAACTGGGCTGTGCAACTGAAAAATTACATTTTTTACACAAAAATGCAGTTCAGGCTCAAAATTTTTCATTTTCACAAGGAATGAAGGAGACAAAGCACCATAAAATCTGTGCCCCGATTTCTCCCAAGTACGGCAATGCCTCACATGTGACCAAAAAATACCAGTTGGGTGCATGGCAGGACTCAGAAGGGAAGGAGTGATTTTTGGATTTTGCAGCTCAGATTCTGGTGGAATTTTGGTGGGTGCTATGTCGCATTAGCAAGACCCCCAAAGCACCAATACAGTGGAACCCCCCCACAAGTGACCCCATTTTGCAAACTACACCCCTCAGGGAATTCATCTAGGGGTATAGTGTACATTTCAAACCCCCAGGGGTTTCACCAATTTTGATACAACTGGGCAGTGAAAATGAAAAGTTACATTTTTTTACACAAAAATGCAGTTCTGGCTCAAAATTTTTCATTTTCATAAGGTATGAAGGAGAAAAAGCACCCCAAAATCTGTGCCCCAATTTCTCCCGAGTACGGCAATGCCTCACATGTGACCAAAAAATACCAGTTGGGTGTATGGCAGGACTCAGAAGGGAAGGAGTGATTTTTGGATTTTGCAGCTCAGATTCTGGTGGAATGTTGGTGGGTGCTATGTCGCATTAGCAAGACCCCTGAAGTACCAATACAGTGGAACCCCCCCACAAGTGACCCCATTTTGCAAACTACACCCCTCAGGGAATTCATCTAGGGGTATAGTGTACATTTCAAACCCCCAGGGGTTTCACCAATTTTGATACAACTGGGCTGTGCAACTGAAAAATTACATTTTTTACACAAAAATGCAGTTCTGGCTCAAAATTTTTCATTTTCACAAGGAATGAAGGAGAAAAAGCACCCCAAAATCTGTGCCCCAATTTCTCCCGAGTACGGCAATGCCTCACATGTGACCAAAAAATACCAGTTGGGTGCATGGCAGGACTCAGAAGAGAAGGAGTGATTTTTGGATTTTGCAGCTCAGATTCTGGTGGAATTTTGGTGGGTGCTATGTCGCATTAGCAAGACCCCCGAAGCACCAATACAGTGGAACCCCCCCACAAGTGACCCCATTTTGCAAACTACACCCCTCAGGGAATTCATCTAGGGGTATAGTGTACATTTCAAACCCCCAGGGGTTTCACCAATTTTGATACAACTGGGCTGTGCAACTGAAAAATTACATTTTTTACACAAAAATGCAGTTCTGGCTCAAAATTTTTCATTTTCACAAGGAATGAAGGAGACAAAGCACCCCAAAATCTGTGCCCCAATTTCTCCCGAGTACGGCAATGCCTCACATGTGACCAAAAAATACCAGTTGGGTGCATGGCAGGACTCAGAAGGGAAGGAGTGATTTTTGGATTTTGCAGCTCAGATTCTGGTGGAATTTTGGTGGGTGCTATGTCGCATTAGCAAGACCCACAAAGCACCAATACAGTGGAACCCCCCCACAAGTGACCCCATTTTGCAAACTACACCCCTCAGGGAATTCATCTAGGGGTATAGTGTACATTTCAAACCCCCAGGGGTTTCACCAATTTTGATACAACTGGGCAGTGAAAATGAAAAGTTACATTTTTTTACACAAAAATGCAGTTCTGGCTCAAAATATTTCATTTTCATAAGGTATGAAGGAGAAAAAGCACCCCAAAATCTGTGCCCCAATTTCTCCCGAGTACGGCAATGCCTCACATGTGACCAAAAAATACCAGTTGGGTGCATGGCAGGACTCAGAAGGGAAGGAGTGATTTTTGGATTTTGCAGCTCAGATTCTGGTGGAATTTTGGTGGGTGCTATGTCGCATTAGCAAGACCCCCGAAGCACCAATACAGTGGAACCCCCCCACAAGTGACCCCATTTTGCAAACTACACCCCTCAGGGAATTCATCTAGGGGTATAGTGTACATTTCAAACCCCCAGGGGTTTCACCAATTTTGATACAACTGGGCAGTGAAAATGAAAAGTTACATTTTTTTACACAAAAATGCAGTTCTGGCTCAAAATTTTTCATTTTCATAAGGTATGAAGGAGAAAAAGCACCCCAAAATCTGTGCCCCAATTTCTCCCGAGTACGGCAATGCTTCATGTGTGACCAAAAAGATGGCAGGACTCAGAAGGGAAGGAGTGATATTTGGATTTTGCAGCTCAGATTCTGGTGGAATTTTGGTGGGTGCTATGTCGCATTAGCAAGACCCCCGAAGCACCAATACAGTGGAACCCCCCCACAAGTGACCCCATTTTGCAAACTACACCCCTCAGGGAATTCATCTAGGGGTATAGTGTACATTTCAAACCCCCAGGGGTTTCACCAATTTTGATACAACTGGGCTGTGCAACTGAAAAATTACATTTTTTACACAAAAATGCAGTTCAGGCTCAAAATTTTTCATTTTCACAAGGAATGAAGGAGACAAAGCACCCCAAAATCTGTGCCCCGATTTCTCCCAAGTACGGCAATGCCTCACATGTGACCAAAAAATACCAGTTGGGTGCATGGCAGGACTCAGAAGGGAAGGAGTGATTTTTGGATTTTGCAGCTCAGATTCTGGTGGAATTTTGGTGGGTGCTATGTCGCATTAGCAAGACCCCCGAAGCACCAATACAGTGGAACCCCCCCACAAGTGACCCCATTTTGCAAACTACACCCCTCAGGGAATTCATCTAGGGGTATAGTGTACATTTCAAACCCCCAGGGGTTTCACCAATTTTGATACAACTGGGCAGTGAAAATGAAAAGTTACATTTTTTTACACAAAAATGCAGTTCTGGCTCAAAATTTTTCATTTTCATAAGGTATGAAGGAGAAAAAGCACCCCAAAATCTGTGCCCCAATTTCTCCCGAGTACGGCAATGCCTCACATGTGACCAAAAAATACCAGTTGGGTGTATGGCAGGACTCAGAAGGGAAGGAGTGATTTTTGGATTTTGCAGCTCAGATTCTGGTGGAATGTTGGTGGGTGCTATGTCGCATTAGCAAGACCCCTGAAGTACCAATACAGTGGAACCCCCCCACAAGTGACCCCATTTTGCAAACTACACCCCTCAGGGAATTCATCTAGGGGTATAGTGTACATTTCAAACCCCCAGGGGTTTCACCAATTTTGATACAACTGGGCTGTGCAACTGAAAAATTACATTTTTTACACAAAAATGCAGTTCTGGCTCAAAATTTTTCATTTTCACAAGGTATGAAGGAGAAAAAGCACCCCAAAATCTGTGCCCCAATTTCTCCCGAGTACGGCAATGCCTCACATGTGACCAAAAAATACCATTTTGGTGCATGGCAGGACTCAGAAGGGAAGGAGTGATTTTTGGATTTTGCAGCTCAGATTCTGGTGGAATGTTGGTGGGTGCTATGTCGCATTAGCAAGACCCCCGAAGCACCAATACAGTGGAACCCCCCCACAAGTGACCCCATTTTGCAAACTACACCCCTCAGGGAATTCATCTAGGGGTATAGTGTACATTTCAAACCCCCAGGGGTTTCACCAATTTTGATACAACTGGGCTGTGCAACTGAAAAATTACATTTTTTACACAAAAATGCAGTTCAGGCTCAAAATTTTTCATTTTCACAAGGAATGAAGGAGACAAAGCACCACAAAATCTGTGCCCCGATTTCTCCCAAGTACGGCAATGCCTCACATGTGACCAAAAAATACCAGTTGGGTGCATGGCAGGACTCAGAAGGGAAGGAGTGATTTTTGGATTTTGCAGCTCAGATTCTGGTGGAATTTTGGTGGGTGCTATGTCGCATTAGCAAGACCCCCAAAGCACCAATACAGTGGAACCCCCCCACAAGTGACCCCATTTTGCAAACTACACCCCTTAGGGAATTCATCTAGGGGTATAGTGTACATTTCAAACCCCCAGGGGTTTCACCAATTTTGATACAACTGGGCAGTGAAAATGAAAAGTTACATTTTTTTACACAAAAATGCAGTTCTGGCTCAAAATTTTTCATTTTCATAAGGTATGAAGGAGAAAAAGCACCCCAAAATCTGTGCCCCAATTTCTCCCGAGTACGGCAATGCCTCACATGTGACCAAAAAATACCAGTTGGGTGTATGGCAGGACTCAGAAGGGAAGGAGTGATTTTTGGATTTTGCAGCTCAGATTCTGGTGGAATGTTGGTGGGTGCTATGTCGCATTAGCAAGACCCCTGAAGTACCAATACAGTGGAACCCCCCCACAAGTGACCCCATTTTGCAAACTACACCCCTCAGGGAATTCATCTAGGGGTATAGTGTTCATTTCAAACCCCCAGGGGTTTCACCAATTTTGATACAACTGGGCTGTGCAACTGAAAAATTACATTTTTTACACAAAAATGCAGTTCTGGCTCAAAATTTTTCATTTTCACAAGGAATGAAGGAGAAAAAGCACCCCAAAATCTGTGCCCCAATTTCTCCCGAGTACGGCAATGCCTCACATGTGACCAAAAAATACCAGTTGGGTGCATGGCAGGACTCAGAAGAGAAGGAGTGATTTTTGGATTTTGCAGTTCAGATTCTGGTGGAATTTTGGTGGGTGCTATGTCGCATTAGCAAGACCCCCGAAGCACCAATACAGTGGAACCCCCCCACAAGTGACCCCATTTTGCAAACTACACCCCTCAGGGAATTCATCTAGGGGTATAGTGTACATTTCAAACCCCCAGGGGTTTCACCAATTTTGATACAACTGGGCTGTGCAACTGAAAAATTACATTTTTTACACAAAAATGCAGTTCTGGCTCAAAATTTTTCATTTTCACAAGGAATGAAGGAGACAAAGCACCCCAAAATCTGTGCCCCAATTTCTCCCGAGTACGGCAATGCCTCACATGTGACCAAAAAATACCAGTTGGGTGCATGGCAGGACTCAGAAGGGAAGGAGTGATTTTTGGATTTTGCAGCTCAGATTCTGGTGGAATTTTGGTGGGTGCTATGTCGCATTAGCAAGACCCACAAAGCACCAATACAGTGGAACCCCCCCACAAGTGACCCCATTTTGCAAACTACACCCCTCAGGGAATTCATCTAGGGGTATAGTGTACATTTCAAACCCCCAGGGGTTTCACCAATTTTGATACAACTGGGCAGTGAAAATGAAAAGTTACATTTTTTTACACAAAAATGCAGTTCTGGCTCAAAATATTTCATTTTCATAAGGTATGAAGGAGAAAAAGCACCCCAAAATCTGTGCCCCAATTTCTCCCGAGTACGGCAATGCCTCACATGTGACCAAAAAATACCAGTTGGGTGCATGGCAGGACTCAGAAGGGAAGGAGTGATTTTTGGATTTTGCAGCTCAGATTCTGGTGGAATTTTGGTGGGTGCTATGTCGCATTAGCAAGACCCCCGAAGCACCAATACAGTGGAACCCCCCCACAAGTGACCCCATTTTGCAAACTACACCCCTCAGGGAATTCATCTAGGGGTATAGTGTACATTTCAAACCCCCAGGGGTTTCACCAATTTTGATACAACTGGGCAGTGAAAATGAAAAGTTACATTTTTTTACACAAAAATGCAGTTCTGGCTCAAAATTTTTCATTTTCATAAGGTATGAAGGAGAAAAAGCACCCCAAAATCTGTGCCCCAATTTCTCCCGAGTACGGCAATGCTTCATGTGTGACCAAAAAGATGGCAGGACTCAGAAGGGAAGGAGTGATATTTGGATTTTGCAGCTCAGATTCTGGTGGAATTTTGGTGGGTGCTATGTCGCATTAGCAAGACCCCCGAAGCACCAATACAGTGGAACCCCCCCACAAGTGACCCCATTTTGCAAACTACACCCCTCAGGGAATTCATCTAGGGGTATAGTGTACATTTCAAACCCCCAGGGGTTTCACCAATTTTGATACAACTGGGCAGTGAAAATGAAAAATTACATTTTTTTACACAAAAATGCAGTTCTGGCTCAAAATTTTTCATTTTCATAAGGTATGAAGGAGAAAAAGCACCCCAAAATCTGTGCCCCAATTTCTCCCGAGTACGGCAATGCCTCACATGTGACCAAAAAATACCAGTTGGGTGCATGGCAGGACTCAGAAGGGAAGGAGTGATTTTTGGATTTTGCAGCTCAGATTCTGGTGGAATTTTGGTGGGTGCTATGTCGCATTAGCAAGACCCCCGAAGCACCAATACAGTGGAACCCCCCAACAAGTGACCCCATTTTGCAAACTACACCCCTCAGGGAATTCATCTAGGGGTATAGTGTACATTTCAAACCCCCAGGGGTTTCACCAATTTTGATACAACTGGGCAGTGAAAATGAAAAGTTACATTTTTTTACACAAAAATGCAGTTCTGGCTCAAAATATTTCATTTTCATAAGGTATGAAGGAGAAAAAGCACCCCAAAATCTGTGCCCCAATTTCTCCCGAGTACGGCAATGCCTCACATGTGACCAAAAAATACCAGTTGGGTGCATGGCAGGACTCAGAAGGGAAGGAGTGATTTTTGGATTTTGCAGCTCAGATTCTGGTGAAATTTTGGTGGGTGCTATGTCGCATTAGCAAGACCCCCGAAGCACCAATACAGTGGAACCCCCCCACAAGTGACCCCATTTTGCAAACTACACCCCTCAGGGAATTCATCTAGGGGTATAGTGTACATTTCAAACCCCCAGGGGTTTCACCAATTTTGATACAACTGGGCAGTGAAAATGAAAAGTTACATTTTTTTACACAAAAATGCAGTTCTGGCTCAAAATTTTTCATTTTCATAAGGTATGAAGGAGAAAAAGCACCCCAAAATCTGTGCCCCAATTTCTCCCGAGTACGGCAATGCTTCATGTGTGACCAAAAAATGGCAGGACTCAGAAGGGAAGGAGTGATATTTGGATTTTGCAGCTCAGATTCTGGTGAAATTTTGGTGGGTGCTATGTCGCATTAGCAAGACCCCCGAAGCACCAATACAGTGGAACCCCCCCACAAGTGACCCCATTTTGCAAACTACACCCCTCAGGGAATTCATCTAGGGGTATAGTGTACATTTCAAACCCCCAGGGGTTTCACCAATTTTGATACAACTGGGCAGTGAAAATGAAAAATTACATTTTTTTACACAAAAATGCAGTTCTGGCTCAAAATTTTTCATTTTCATAAGGTATGAAGGAGAAAAAGCACCCCAAAATCTGTGTCCCAATTTCTCCCGAGTACGGCAATGCCTCACATGTGACCAAAAAATACCAGTTGGGTGCATGGCAGGACTCAGAAGGGAAGGAGTGATTTTTGGATTTTGCGGCTCAGATTCTGGTGGAATGAATGGTGGGTGCTATGTGGCATTAGCAAGACCCCCGAAGCACGGTAAAATGATGAACCTAATAATCCATAGATGTGTGGTATATTTTAAAACACTCCTTTATACATAGGCCGGGTTTGTCGGGGCAAGTGTCACACTGGAAAATAGTTTGCTTTCTTATTCCCTTTTTATAGCAAACTTTGCACCTTTTTTGTGTCCTGCCCTTTTTTCCAGTGGAGGGGATTTCATCAGGAAAATGCTGCCCTGGTACAATACGGGGGCCAGTACTAGAAGTACTGGGGCCCTCTGCCTGCTGGTTCACAAATATTAGGCCCTTTATGACTTCCTCTTGAAAGTGCATAAATGTCCCCCTCTGGCTGGTAGAACGGAATAGCACGTAAGCGTTATACAGTGCCATCTGGATGATATACACGGCCAGCTTCTTGTACCAGATTTTTGTTTTCCGCAGGGCACTGTACGGCTTCAGTACCTGATCTGAAAGATCCACTCCGCCCATGTACCTATTGTAATCCAGGATACAATTAGGTTTTGAGGTGTGGGTACTGGTACCTCGTACAGGGATGGAGGTGGTACTGTCTCCGTGAATTGTTGTCAGTATAAGGACATCCCTCTTGTCCTTATATTTGACCAACAACATATTTTCGGTGCATATTCCCCTGCTTTCACCCCTTCTCATTACTTGGGCAATGTGCATTTTTGGGAGGCCTCTTTGGTTCTTGCGCACAGTACCGCAAGCTGCTGTACCTCTTGAACCAAGGGCCTTAAACAGGGGGATGCTGGTGTAAAAGTTATCCACATAGAGGTGATAACCTTTATCCAGGAAGGGGTGCACTAAATCCCAGACAATTTTTCCACTAACACCTACGAGGGAGGGGGGGCATTCTGGCGGTTCAATTCTTGAATCCTTCCCTTCATATACCCTAAACCTGTGGGTGTACCCTGAGGTGCTTTCACACAGCTTATACATTTTTATGCCATACCTTGCCCTCTTACTGGGAAGGTACTGGCGGAATTTAACCCTTCCTTTAAAATGTATAAGGGACTCGTCTATGCAAATGAATTTATCTGGGATGTACATCTCTTCAAATTTGGCACTGAAGTGATCAATGACCGGCCTGACTTTGAATAGCCGGTCAAAGGTGGGATCATCTCTGGGTGGGCACTGTGCATTATCGTTGTAATGCAAAAATTTAAGGATTAACTCAAAACGATTCCGGGTCATGGCCATACGGTAAAGTGGGGTGCTGTACAGAACATCTGTACTCCAATATTGCCTAATTTCTGGCTTTTTTACTATGCCCATATGAAACACCAGACCCCAAAACGTCATCATCTCTACTGCATCTACAGGGGTCCACCTAGCAAATGATGACGTGGGGTTTTGAGCAATAAACTGCTGGGCATATAAATTAGTTTGGTCCACCATTAAATTTATAAAATCATCAGAGAAAAATAATTTGAAAAAGTCAATTTCTCTGAGACCTGTTGAATCAAATTGGATTCCTGGGATGGCCAAAAACTCAGGAACCTGGGGCTCAAAATTGTCTGGTGGTGGGGTCCATACGAGATCAATTATTGGGGGGGGGGGGGGTCTCAGCTGCTCTACGGGGGCGTCTTTGAGGGGGTCCCTCATCACTAGAGGAGGAAGAGGAGCTTAAGATGAATCCTTCAAATTCCCCGCTTGCCTCACTGGCTGTGTCAGAGTCAGAGGCAAGCATGGCATATGCCTCCTCCGCTGAATACATTCTTCTGGATGACTGGGATGACATTTGGGATGACATTTGGGATGACATTTGGGATGACATTTGGGATGCCATTTTTATTTTTGTGTTTCTGGTAGTGAAATGTTTCAACACGTGTATAGTGTAGGGGGGGTACAAACTTTATTTCAATGTAGTATGTATGTAGTGCAGAAAAAAAAAAAAAAAGGTCCTGCGCCAAAAATTGAGCACAGATGTTGGTCAGTAACGTCCGTCACTGAACAGCGCTCAAAGGCAACAGGAATTTGATCAAAAAAATTTGATCAAAAAAAATTAAAAAAAGACCCCACAGCACCCTCAAAAAAAAAAAAGGTGATCACTGATGCGACACTGATTACCAGTGAGGGGCAGCAGGTGCACAACCTTTGGTGCAACTGACAGTGCAACTGGCAGCAACTGACAGGTATACTGTATATAAAAAAAAAACCCTGCAGCCCCAAAAAGGGGGGGTAGCAGACACAAAATATAGCACTCTCTATCACTATCTCTCTATCTCTCTATCTCTCACTATCTATCACTATCTATCACTCTATGACACTGCAGCAGCAGCACTGACAGTTATATATATAAAAAAAAAACCTGCAGCCCCAAAAAGGGGGGGTAGCAGACACAAAATATAGCACTCTCTATCACTATCTCTCTCTATCTCTCTATCTCTCACTATCTATCACTATCTATCACTCTATGACACTGCAGCAGCAGCACTGACAGTTATATATATATAAAAAAAAAACCTGCACCCCCAAAAAGGGGGGGTAGCAGACACAAAATATAGCACTCTCTGTCACTATGGCCCTTATTCTGCTTTGAACGGCCGGAGCCGCATATGCGGCTCCGACCGTGCAGGCGAATCCCCGCCTTCCATACGGATCGCCACGGCCGTCCGTACGCGAACATGTGGCGGTCCGCATGAAAATGGCGGGGGATACGCCTCCACCATCTTGGAGCAGCCCCCTGCATTCGATGGTCGCCGACCATCGAAGGCAGGGCCGCACGCTCCACCAGCTCCCGCACCCATAGACCTCACGGACACTTGTCCGTGTGAAAGCATGTATGGGGGCGGGCAGCTGACATCCGGCGATGTCAGATGCCCGCCCCCAACATATGCGTCACAGCCTCATTACCATGCGTACGCCCCGCGTTTGCATGGGAACGCCCATGAAACGCGGGGCGTATGCATAGGGAAATGAGGCTAAGTAGCCCCTCACGCCCCTATCCACCCCCTTTGCGGCGTTAAAAAAAATTGTGCGGCGATTTCGCCTGCACATGCGCAGAGTGCCCTCTGCACATGCGCAGAGCGAAAACATCGGCGGAACGGCCGCATGCGGCCGTTACCGCTTAGAACAGAATAAGGGCCAATCTCTCTATCTCTCTCTATCTCTCTCTATCTCTCTCTATCTCTCTCTCTCTATCTCTCTCTATCTCTCTATCACACTGCAGCAGCAGCAGGAAGTCACAAGAAGTCAGATCCAGGAAGCATCCAGCACGCTACAAGCAGTGATCAAGTGATCAGGTAAGGTATTTGCAAGGATCAGGTAAGTATTTGCAAGGATCAGGTCAGTATCACGGCAGATAGGCACGGTGACCGCTCTGCACGCAATTCCAGACCGGAATGGCGTCTGCAGCGCAGTCACCGTTAGTTTAAATGTCGCGCCTTGGCTGTGATTGGTCCGTGGGTCCCACGGACCAATCACAGCCTTGGGGGCAGGTGGGGTGAGGTGTCGTCGTCACCGATGACCCCATCATGCCCCCTGACGCCCGGCGGTGATTGACACCTGTGTTACCGAGCGTCTGATTCGCTGGTAACACAGGAAAACGCTGTGAATGGCTGTTCACACTGAACAGCCAATCACAGCGATCGCCGACGGGGGGGCGGCATCGCAGCCCCCCCTGGGCATGCAGGGACATGTCTGCTGTCAGGGACAGCAGACATCGTCCCTCTGTCACTGCGTCTCTAGACGCAGTGACACTTTAAAGTCATGACGTACATTTATGCCATGTGCCGGGAAGTACATCCCGACCATGACGTAAATGTACGTCAAATGTCGGGAAGGGGTTAAGAGATAGCCTAAGAGAGGCCTGGATCTGGGGGCAGGAAGATAGGGTCAGATAGAGGCTTAGTTATATGGGCTGGAAAAGAGGAACATGGAGAGATCTGAATCCCCCCTGTCTGCCCCTCGCCTATAGAGTGTAAGCTCTCATCCTAACCCACCGCTCTATGCTCCTCGCTCACTGTCTCCTCTGTGTCACCCCTGTCTGTCCCCTATAGAGTGTAAGCTCTCATCCTAACTCACCGCTCTATGCTCCTCGCTCACTGTCTCCTCTGTGTCACCCCTGTCTGTCCCTCCCCTATAGAGTGTAAGCTGTCATCCTAACCCACCGCTCTATGCTCCTCACTCACTGTCTCCTCTGTGTCACCCCTGTCTGTCTGTCCCTCCCCTATAGAGTGTAAGCTCTCATCCTAACCCACCGCTCTATGCTCCTCGCTCACTGTCTCCCGTCTGTGTCACCCCTGTCTGTCTGTCCCTCCCCTATAGAGTGTAAGCTGTCATCCTAACCCACCGCTCTATGCTCCTCGCTCACTGTCTCCTCTGTGTCATGTCTGTCTGTCTGTCCCTCCCCTATAGAGTGTAAGCTCTCATCCTAACCCACCTCTCTATGCTCCTCGCTCACTGTCTCCTCTGTGTCACGTCTGTCTGTCTGTCCCTCCCCTATAGAGTGTAAGCTCTCATCCTAACCCACCTCTCTATGCTCCTCGCTCACTGTCTCCTATGTGTCACCCCTGTCTGTCAGTCCCTCCCCTATAGAGTGTAAGCTGTCATCCTAACCCACCGCTCTATGCTCCTCGCTTACTGTCTCCTCTGTGTCACCCCTGTCTGTCCCTCCCCTATAGAGTGTAAGCTGTCATCCTAACTCACGACTCTATGCTCCTCGCTCACTGTCTCCTCTGTGTCACCCCTGTCTGTCCCTCCCCTATATAGTGTAAGCTCTCATCCTAACCCATCGCTCTATGCTCCTCACTCACTGTCTCCTCTGTGTCACCCCTATCTGACTGTCCCTCCCCTATAGAGTGTAAGCTGTCATCCTAACCCACCGCTCTATGCTCCTCGCTCACTGTCTCCTCTGTGTCACCCCTGTCTGTCCCTCCCCTATAGAGTGTAAGCTGTCATCCTAACTCACGACTCTATGCTCCTCGCTCACTGTCTCCTCTGTGTCACCCCTGTCTGTCTGTCCCTCCCCTATAGAGTGTAAGCTGTCATCCTAACCCACCGCTCCATGCTCCTCGCTTACTGTCTCCTCTGTGTCATGTCTGTCTGTCTGTCCCTCCCCTATAGAGTGTAAGCTCTCATCCTAACCCACCTCTCTATGCTCCTCGCTCACTGTCTCCTCTGTGTCACGTCTGTCTGTCTGTCCCTTCCCTATAGAGTGTAAGCTCTCATCCTAACCCACCTCTCTATGCTCCTCGCTCACTGTCTCCTCTGTGTCACCCCTGTCTGTCCCTCCCCTAGAGTGTAAGCTCAAATCCTAACCCCCCACTCTATGCTCCTCGCTCACTGTCTCCTCTGTGTCACCCCTGTCTGTCTGTCCCTCCCCTATAGAGTGTAAGCTCTCATCCTAACCCACCGCTCTATGCTCCTCGCTCACTGTCTCCTCTGTGTCACCCCTGTCTGTCCCTCCCCTATAGAGTGTAAGCTCTCATCCTAACCCACCGCTCTATGCTCCTCGCTCACGGTCTCCTCTGTGTCACCCCTGTCTGTCCCTCCCCTATAGAGTGTAAGCTCTCATCCTAACCCACCGCTCTATGCTCCTCACTCACTGTCTCCTCTGTGTCACCCCTGTCTGTCTGTTCCTCCCCTATAGAGTGTAAGCTCTCATCCTAACCCACCGCTCTATGCTCCTCGCTCACTGTCTCCTCTGTGTCACCCCTGTCTGTCCCTCCCCTATAGAGTGTAAGCTCTCATCCTAACCCACCGCTCTATGCTCCTCACTCACTGTCTCCTCTGTGTCACCCCTGTCTGTCTGTCCCCTATAGAGTGTAAGCTCTCATCCTAACCCACCGCTCTATGCTCCTCGCTCAATGTCTCCTCTGTGTCACCCCTGTCTGTCTATCCCTCCCCTATAGAGTGTAAGCTCTCATCCTAACCCACCGCTCTATGCTCCTCGCTCACTGTCTCCTCTGTGTCACCCCTGTCTGTCTGTCCCTCCCCTATAGAGTGTAAGCTGTCATCCTAACCCACCGCTCTATGCTCCTCGCTCACTGTCCCCTCTGTGTCACCCCTGTCTGTCTGTCCCTCCCCTATAGAGTGTAAGCTCTCATCCTAACCCACCGCTCTATGCTCCTCGCTCACTGCCTCCTCTGTGTCACCCCTGTCTGTCCCTCCCCTATAGAGTTTAAGCTCTCATCCTAACCCACCGCTCTATGCTCCTCGCTCACTGCCTCCTCTGTGTCACCCCTGTCTGTCCCTCCCCTATAGAGTTTAAGCTGTCATCCTAACCCACCGCTCTATGCTCCTCGCTCACTGCCTCCTCTGTGTCACCCCTGTCTGTCCCTCCCCTATAGAGTTTAAGCTGTCATCCTAACCCACCGCTCTATGCTCCTCGCTCACTGTCTCCTCTGTGTCACCCCTGTCTGTCCCTCCCCTATAGAGTCTAAGCTCTCATCCTAACCCACCGCTCTATGCTCCTCGCTCACTGTCTCCTCTGTGTTACCCCTGTCTGTCTGTCCCTCCCCTATAGAGTGTAAGCTCTCATCCTAACCCACCGCTCTATGCTCCTCACTCACTGTCTCCTCTGTGTCACCCCTGTCTGTCCCTCCCCTATACAGTGTAAGCTCTCATCCTAACCCACCGCTCTATGCTCCTCACTCACTGTCTCCTCTGTGTCACCCCTGTCTGTCTGTCCCTCCCCTATAGAGTGTAAGCTCTCATCCTAACCCCCCCCCGCTCTATGCTCCTCGCTCACTGTCTCCTCTGTGTCACCCCTGTCTGTCCCCTATAGAGTGTAAGCTCTCATCCTAACACCCCGCTCTATGCTCCTCGCTCACTGTCTCCTCTGTGTCACCCCTGTCTGTCCCTCCCCTATAGAGTGTAAGCTCTCATCCTAACCCACCGCTCTATGCTCCTCACTCACTGTCTCCTGTGTGTCACCCCTGTCTGTCTGTCCCTCCCCTATAGAGTGTAAGCTCTCATCCTAACCCACCGCTCTATGCTCCTCGCTCACTGTCTCCTCTGTGTCACCCCTGTCTGTCTGCCCCCTATAGAGTGTAAGCTCTCATCCTAACCCACCGCTCTATGCTCCTCACTCACTGTCTCCTCTGTGTCACCCCTGTCTGTCTGTCCCTCCCCTATAGAGTGTAAGCTCTCATCCTAACCCACCGCTCTATGCTCCTCGCTCACTGTCTCCTCTGTGTCACCCCTGTCTGTCCCTCCCCTATAGAGTGTAAGCTGTCATCCTAACCCACCGCTCTATGCTCCTCACTCACTGTCTCCTCTGTGTCACCCCTGTCTGTCCCTCCCCTATAGAGTGTAAGCTCTCATCCTAACCCACCGCTCTATGCTCCTCACTCACTGTCTCCTCTGTGTCACCCCTGTCTGTCTGTCCCTCCCCTATAGAGTGTAAGCTCTCATCCTAACCCACCGCTCTATGCTCCTCACTCACTGTCTCCTCTGTGTCACCCCTGTCTGTCTGTCCCCTATAGAGTGTAAGCTCTCATCCTAACCCACCGCTCTATGCTCCTCGCTCACTGTCTCCTCTGTGTCACCCCTGTCTGTCCCTCCCCTATAGAGTGTAAGCTCTCATCCTAACCCACCGCTCTATGCTCCTCACTCACTGTCTCCTCTGTGTCACCCCTGTCTGTCCCTCCCCTATAGAGTGTAAGCTCTCATCCTAACCCACCGCTCTCTGCTCCTCACTCACTGTCTCCTCTGTGTCACCCCTGTCTGTCTGTCCCTCCCCTATAGAGTGTAAGCTCTCATCCTAACCCACCGCTCTATGCTCCTCACTCACTGTCTCCTCTGTGTCACCCGTCTGTCTGTCCCTCCCCTATAGAGTGTAAGCTCTCATCCTAACCCACCGCTCTATGCTCCTCGCTCACTGTCTCCTCTGTGTCACCCCTGTCTGTCTGTCCCTCCCCTATAGAGTGTAAGCTCTCATCCTAACCCACCGATCTATGCTCCTCGCTCACTGTCTCCTCTGTATCACCCCTGTCTGTCCCTCCCCTATAGAGTGTAAGCTGTCATCCTAACCCACCGCTCTATGCTCCTCACTCACTGTCTCCTCTGTGTCACCCCTGTCTGTCCCTCCCCTATAGAGTGTAAGCTCTCATCCTAACCCACCGCTCTATGCTCCTCACTCACTGTCTCCTGTGTGTCACCCCTGTCTGTCTGTCCCCTATAGAGTGTAAGCTGTCATCCTAACCCCCCGCTCTATGCTCCTCGCTCACTGTCTCCTCTGTGTCACCCCTGTCTGTCTGTCCCTCCCCTATAGTGTAAGCTCTCATCCTAACCCACCACTCTATGCTCCTCGCTCACTGTCTCCTCTGTGTCACCCGTCTGTCCCTCCCCTATAGAGTGTAAGCTCTCATCCTAACCCACCGCTCTATGCTCCTCACTCACTGTCTCCTCTGTGTCACCCCTGTCTGTCTGTCCCCTATAGAGTGTAAGCTCTCATCCTAACCCACCGCTCTATGCTCCTCGCTCACTGTCTCCTCTGTGTCACCCCTGTCTGTCCCTCCCCTATAGTGTAAGCTCTCATCCTAACCTACCGCTCTATGCTCCTCGCTCACTGTCTCCTCTGTGTCACCCCTGTCTGTCTGTCCCTCCCCTATAGAGTGTAAGCTGTCATCCTAACCCACCGCTCTATGCTCCTCGCTCACTGTCTCCTCTGTGTCACCCCTGTCTGTCCCTCCCCTATAGAGTGTAAGCTCTCATCCTAACCCACCGCTCTATGCTCCTCGCTCACTGTCTCCTCTGTGTCACCCCTGTCTGTCCCTCCCCTATAGAGTGTAAGCTCTCATCCTAACCCACCGCTCTATGCTCCTCACTCACTGTCTCCTCTGTGTCACCCCTGTCTGTCTGTCCCTCCCCTATACAGTGTAAGCTCTCATCCTAACCCACCGCTCTATGCTCCTCACTCACTGTCTCCTCTGTGTCACCCCTGTCTGTCCCTCCCCTATAGAGTGTAAGCTCTCATCCTAACCCACCGCTCTATGCTCCTCACTCACTGTCTCCTCTGTGTCACCCCTGTCTGTCTGTCCCTCCCCTATAGAGTGTAAGCTCTCATCCTAACCCACCGCTCTATGCTCCTCACTCACTGTCTCCTCTGTGTCACCCCTGTCTGTCCCTCCCCTATAGAGTGTAAGCTCTCATCCTACCCCACCGCTCTATGCTCCTCTCTCACTGTCTCCTCTGTGTCACCCCTGTCTGTCTGTCCCCTATAGAGTGTAAGCTCTCATCCTAACCCACCGCTCTATGCTCCTCACTCACTGTCTCCTCTGTGTCACCCCTGTCTGTCTGTCCCTCCCCTATAGAGTGTAAGCTCTCATCCCAACCCACCGCTCTATGCTCCTCGCTCACTGTCTCCTGTGTGTCACCCCTGTCTGTCTGTCCCTCCCCTATAGAGTGTAAGCTGTCATCCTAACCCACCGCTCTATGCTCCTCACTCACTGTCTCCTCTGTGTCACCCCTGTCTGTCTGTCCCTCCCCTATAGAGTGTAAGCTCTCATCCTAACCCACCGCTCTATGCTCCTCGCTCACTGTCTCCTCTGTGTCACCCCTGTCTGTCCCTCCCCTATAGAGTGTAAGCTGTCATCCTAACCCACCGCTCCATGCTCCTCGCTCACTGTCTCCTCTGTGTCACCCATCTGTCCTTCCCCTATAGAGTGTAAGCTGTCATCCTAACCCACCGCTCTATGCTCCTCGCTCACTGTCTCCTCTGTGTCACCCCTGTCTGTCTGTCCCTCCCCTATAGAGTGTAAGCGCTCATCCTAACCCACCGCTCTATGCTCCTCGCTCACTGTCTCCTCTGTGTCACCCCTGTCTGTCTCTCCCTCCCCTATACAGTGTAAGCTCTCATCCTAACCCACCGCTCTATGCTCCTCGCTCACTGTCTCCTCTGTGTCACCCCTGTCTGTCCCTCCCCTATAGAGTGTAAGCTGTCATCCTAACCCACCGCTCTATGCTCCTCGCTCACTGTCTCCTCTGTGTCACCCCTGTCTGTCTGTCCCTCCCCTATAGAGTGTAAGTTCTCATCCTAACCCACCGCTCTATGCTCCTCGCTCACTGTCTCCTCTGTGTCACCCCTGTCTGTCTGTCCCTCCCCTATAGAGTGTAAGCTCTCATCCTAACCCACCGCTCTATGCTCCTCACTCACTGTCTCCTCTGTGTCACCCCTGTCTGTCCCTCCCCTATAGAGTGTAAGCTCTCATCCTAACCCACCGCTCTATGCTCCTCGCTCACTGTCTCCTCTGTGTCCCCCCTGTCTGTCTGTCCCTCCCCTATAGTGTAAGCTCTCATCCTAACCCACCGCTCTATGCTCCTCACTCACTGTCTCCTCTGTGTCACCCCTGTCTGTCCCTCCCCTATACAGTGTAAGCTCTCATCCTAACCCACCGCTCTATGCTCCTCACTCACTGTCTCCTCTGTGTCACCCCTGTCTGTCCCTCCCCTATATAGTGTAAGCTGTCATCCTAACCCACCGCTCTATGCTCCTCACTCACTGTCTCCTCTGTGTCACCCCTGTCTGTCTGTCCCTCCCCTATAGAGTGTAAGCTCTCATCCTAACCCACCGCTCTATGCTCCTCGCTCACTGTCTCCTCTGTGTCACCCCTGTCTGTCCCTCCCCTATAGAGTGTAAGCTCTCATCCTAACCCCCCTGCTCTATGCTCCTCACTCACTGTCTCCTCTGTGTCACCCCTGTCTGTCTGTCCCTCCCCTATAGAGTGTAAGCTGTCATCCTAACCCACCGCTCTATGCTCATCGCTCACTGTCTCCTCTGTGTCACCCGTCTGTCCCTCCCCTATAGAGTGTAAGCTGTCATCCTAACCCACCGCTCTATGCTCCTCACTCACTGTCTCCTCTGTGTCACCCCTGTCTGTCTGTCCCTCCCCTATAGAGTGTAAGCTGTCATCCTAACCCACCGCTCTATGCTCCTCGCTCACTGTCTCCTCTGTGTCACCCCTGTCTGTCTGTCCCTCCCCTATAGAGTGTAAGCTCTCATCCTAACCCACCGCTCTATGCTCCTCACTCACTGCCTCCTCTGTGTCACCTCTGTCTGTCTGTCCCTCCCCTATAGAGTGTAAGCTCTCATCCTAACCCACCGCTCTATGCTCCTCGCTCACTGTCTCCTCTGTGTCACCCGTCTGTCCCTCCCCTATAGAGTGTAAGCTCTCATCCTATCCCACCGCTCGATGCTCCTCGCTCACTGTCCCCTCTGTGTCACCCCTGTCTGTCTGTCCCTCCCCTATAGAGTGTAAGCTCTCATCCTAACCCACCGCTCTATGCTCCTCACTCTGTCTCCTCTGTGTCACCCCTGTCTGTCTGTCCCTCCCCTATAGAGTGTAAGCTCTCATCCTAACCCACCGCTCTATGCTCCTCACTCTGTCTCCTCTGTGTCACCCCTGTCTGTCTGTCCCTCCCCTATAGAGTGTAAGCTCTCATCCTAACCCACCGCTCTATGCTCCTCACTCTGACTCCTCTGTGTCACCCCTGTCTGTCTGTCCCTCCCCTATAGAGTGTAAGCTCTCATCCTAACCCACCGCTCTATGCTCCTCACTCTGACTCCTCTGTGTCACCCCTGTCTGTCTGTCCCTCCCCTATAGAGTGTAAGCTCTCATCCTAACCCACCGCTCTATGCTCCTCACTCACTGTCTCCTCTGTGTCACCCCTGTCTGTCTGTCTGTCCCTCCCCTATAGAGTGTAAGCTCTCATCCTAACCCACCGCTCTATGCTCCTCGCTCACTGTCTCCTCTGTGTCACCCCTGTCTGTCTGTCCCTCCCCTATAGAGTGTAAGCTCTCATCCTAACCCACCGCTCTATGCTCCTCGCTCATTGTCTCCTCTGTGTCACCCCTGTCTGTCTGTCCCTCCCCTATAGAGTGTAAGCTCTCATCCTAACCCACCGCTCTATGCTCCTCACTCACTGTCTCCTCTGTGTCACCCCTGTCTGTCCCTCCCCTATAGAGTGTAAGCTGTCATCCTAACCCACCACTCCATGCTCCTCGCTCACTGTCTCCTCTGTGTCACCCATCTGTCCTTCCCCTATAGAGTGTAAGCTCTCATCCTAACCCACCGCTCTATGCTCCTCGCTCACTGTCTCCTCTGTGTCACCCCTGTCTGTCTGTCTGTCCCCTATACAGTGCAAGCTCTCATCCTAACCCACCGCTCTATGCTCCTCACTCACTGTCTCCTCTGTGTCACCCCTGTCTGTCTGTCCCTCCCCTATAGAGTGTAAGCTCTCATCCTAACCCACCGCTCTATGCTCCTCACTCACTGTCTCCTCTGTGTCACCCCTGTCTGTCCCTCCCCTATAGAGTGTAAGCTCTCATCCTAACCCACCGCTCTATGCTCCTCGCTCACTGTCTCCTCTGTGTCACCCCTGTCTGTCTGTCCCTCCCCTATAGAGTGTAAGCTGTCATCCTAAACCACCGCTCTATGCTCCTCACTCACTGTCTCCTCTGTGTCACCCCTGTCTGTCTGTCCCCTATAGAGTGTAAGCTCTCATCCTAACCCACCGCTCTATGCTCCTCGCTCACTGTCTCCTCTGTGTCACCCCTGTCTGTCCCTCCCCTATAGAGTGTAAGCTGTCATCCTAACCCACCGCTCTATGCTCCTCGCTCACTGTCTCCTCTGTGTCACCCCTGTCTGTTCCTCTCCTATAGCGTGTAAGCTCTCATCCTAACCCACCGCTCTATGCTCCTCGCTCACTGTCTCCTCTGTGTCACCCCTGTCTGTCTGTCTGTCCCTCCCCTATAGAGTGTAAGCTCTCATCCTAACCCACCGCTCTATGCTCCTCTCTCACTGTCTCCTCTGTGTCACCCCTGTCTGTCCCTCCCCTATAGAGTGTAAGCTCTCATCCTAACCCACCGCTCTATGCTCCTCGCTCACTGTCTCCTCTGTGTCACCCCTGTCTGTCCCTCCCCTATAGAGTGTAAGCTCTCATCCTAACCCACCGCTCTATGCTCCTCACTCACTGTCTCCTCTGTGTCAGCCCTGTCTGTCTGTCCCTCCCCTATAGAGTGTAAGCTGTCATCCTAACCCACCGCTCTATGCTCCTCACTCACTGTCTCCTCTGTGTCACCCCTGTCTGTCTGTCTGTCCCTCCCCTATAGTGTAAGCTCTCATCCTAACCCACCGCTCTATGCTCCTCGCTCACTGTCTCCTCTGTGTCACCCCTGTCTGTCCCTCCCCTATAGAGTGTAAGCTGTCATCCTAACCCACCGCTCTATGCTCCTCACTAACTGCCTCCTCTGTGTCACCTCTGTCTGTCTGTCCCTCCCCTATAGAGTGTAAGCTCTCATCCTAACCCACCGCTCTATGCTCCTCGCTCACTGTCTCCTCTGTGTCACCCCTGTCTGTCTGTCCCTCCCCTATAGAGTGTAAGCTCTCATCCTAACCCACCGCTCTATGCTCCTCACTCACTGTCTCCTCTGTGTCACCCCTGTCTGTCCCTCCCCTATAGAGTGTAAGCTGTCATCCTAACCCACCGCTCTATGCTCCTCACTCACTGCCTCCTCTGTGTCACCTCTGTCTGTCTGTCCCTCCCCTATAGAGTGTAAGCTCTCATCCTAACCCACCGCTCTATGCTCCTCGCTCACTGTCTCCTCTGTGTCACCCCTGTCTGTCTGTCCCTCCCCTATAGAGTGTAAGCTCTCATCCTAACCCACCGCTCTATGCTCCTCACTCTGTCTCCTCTGTGTCACCCCTGTCTGTCTGTCCCTCCCCTATAGAGTGTAAGCTCTCATCCTAACCCACCGCTCTATGCTCCTCGCTCACTGTCTCCTCTGTGTCACCCCTGTCTGTCCCTCCCCTATAGAGTGTAAGCTCTCATCCTAACCCACAGCTCTATGCTCCTCGCTCACTGTCTCCTCTGTGTCACCCCTGTCTGTCTGTCCCTCCCCTATAGAGTGTAAGCTCTCATCCTAACCCACCGCTCTATGCTCCTCACTCTGACTCCTCTGTGTCACCCCTGTCTGTCTGTCCCTCCCCTATAGAGTGTAAGCTCTCATCCTAACCCACCGCTCTATGCTCCTCACTCACTGTCTCCTCTGTGTCACCCCTGTCTGTCTGTCTGTCCCTCCCCTATAGAGTGTAAGCTCTCATCCTAACCCACCGCTCTATGCTCCTCGCTCACTGTCTCCTCTGTGTCACCCCTGTCTGTCTGTCCCTCCCCTATAGAGTGTAAGCTCTCATCCTAACCCACCGCTCTATGCTCCTCGCTCATTGTCTCCTCTGTGTCACCCCTGTCTGTCTGTCCCTCCCCTATAGAGTGTAAGCTCTCATCCTAACCCACCGCTCTATGCTCCTCACTCACTGTCTCCTCTGTGTCACCCCTGTCTGTCCCTCCCCTATAGAGTGTAAGCTGTCATCCTAACCCACCACTCCATGCTCCTCGCTCACTGTCTCCTCTGTGTCACCCATCTGTCCTTCCCCTATAGAGTGTAAGCTCTCATCCTAACCCACCGCTCTATGCTCCTCGCTCACTGTCTCCTCTGTGTCACCCCTGTCTGTCTGTCTGTCCCCTATACAGTGCAAGCTCTCATCCTAACCCACCGCTCTATGCTCCTCACTCACTGTCTCCTCTGTGTCACCCCTGTCTGTCTGTCCCTCCCCTATAGAGTGTAAGCTCTCATCATAACCCACCGCTCTATGCTCCTCGCTCACTGTCTCCTCTGTGTCACCCCTGTCTGTCTGTCCCTCCCCTATAGAGTGTAAGCTCTCATCCTAACCCACCGCTCTATGCTCCTCGCTCACTGTCTACTCTGTGTCACCCCTGTCTGTCTGTCCCTCCCCTATACAGTGTAAGCTGTCATCCTAACCCACCGCTCTATGCTCCTCGCTCACTGTCTCCTCTGTGTCACCCCTGTCTGTCTGTCCCTCCCCTATAGAGTGTAAGCGCTCATCCTAACCCACCGCTCTATGCTCCTCGCTCACTGTCTCCTCTGTGTCACCCCTGTCTGTCCCTCCCCTATAGAGTGTAAGCTCTCATCCTAACCCACCTCTCTATGCTCCTCACTCACTGTCTCCTCTGTGTCACCCCTGTCTGTCTGTCCCTCCCCTATAGAGTGTAAGCTCTCATCCTAACCCACCGCTCTATGCTCCTCGCTCACGGTCTCCTCTGTGTCACCCCTGTCTGTCTGTTCCTCCCCTATAGAGTGTAAGCGCTCACCCTAACCCACCGCTCTATGCTCCTCACTCACTGTCTCCTCTGTGTCACCCCTGTCTGTCTGTCCCTCCCCTATAGAGTGTAAGCTGTCATCCTAACCCACCGCTCTATGCTCCTCGCTCACTGTCTCCTCTGTGTCACCCCTGTCTGTTCCTCTCCTATAGAGTGTAAGCTGTCATCCTAAACCACCGCTCTATGCTCCTCACTCACTGTCTCCTCTGTGTCACCCCTGTCTGTCTGTCCCCTATAGAGTGTAAGCTCTCATCCTAACCCACCGCTCTATGCTCCTCGCTCACTGTCTCCTCTGTGTCACCCCTGTCTGTCTGTCCCTCCCTCCCCTATAGTGTAAGCTCTCATCCTAACCCACCGCTCTATGCTCCTCACTCACTGTCTCCTCTGTGTCACCCCTGTCTGTCTGTCTGTCCCTCCCCTATAGTGTAAGCTCTCATCCTAACCCACCGCTCTATGCTCCTCGCTCACTGTCTCCTCTGTGTCACCCCTGTCTGTCCCTCCCCTATAGAGTGTAAGCTGTCATCCTAACCCACCGCTCTATGCTCCTCACTCACTGCCTCCTCTGTGTCACCTCTGTCTGTCTGTCCCTCCCCTATAGAGTGTAAGCTCTCATCCTAACCCACCGCTCTATGCTCCTCGCTCACTGTCTCCTCTGTGTCACCCCTGTCTGTCTGTCCCTCCCCTATAGAGTGTAAGCTCTCATCCTAACCCACCGCTCTATGCTCCTCACTCACTGTCTCCTCTGTGTCACCCCTGTCTGTCCCTCCCCTATAGAGTGTAAGCTGTCATCCTAACCCACCGCTCTATGCTCCTCACTCACTGCCTCCTCTGTGTCACCTCTGTCTGTCTGTCCCTCCCCTATAGAGTGTAAGCTCTCATCCTAACCCACCGCTCTATGCTCCTCGCTCACTGTCTCCTCTGTGTCACCCCTGTCTGTCTGTCCCTCCCCTATAGAGTGTAAGCTCTCATCCTAACCCACCGCTCTATGCTCCTCACTCTGTCTCCTCTGTGTCACCCCTGTCTGTCTGTCCCTCCCCTATAGAGTGTAAGCTCTCATCCTAACCCACCGCTCTATGCTCCTCGCTCACTGTCTCCTCTGTGTCACCCCTGTCTGTCCCTCCCCTATAGAGTGTAAGCTCTCATCCTAACCCACAGCTCTATGCTCCTCGCTCACTGTCTCCTCTGTGTCACCCCTGTCTGTCTGTCCCTCCCCTATAGAGTGTAAGCTCTCATCCTAACCCACCGCTCTATGCTCCTCACTCTGACTCCTCTGTGTCACCCCTGTCTGTCTGTCCCTCCCCTATAGAGTGTAAGCTCTCATCCTAACCCACCGCTCTATGCTCCTCACTCACTGTCTCCTCTGTGTCACCCCTGTCTGTCTGTCTGTCCCTCCCCTATAGAGTGTAAGCTCTCATCCTAACCCACCGCTCTATGCTCCTCGCTCACTGTCTCCTCTGTGTCACCCCTGTCTGTCTGTCCCTCCCCTATAGAGTGTAAGCTCTCATCCTAACCCACCGCTCTATGCTCCTCGCTCATTGTCTCCTCTGTGTCACCCCTGTCTGTCTGTCCCTCCCCTATAGAGTGTAAGCTCTCATCCTAACCCACCGCTCTATGCTCCTCACTCACTGTCTCCTCTGTGTCACCCCTGTCTGTCCCTCCCCTATAGAGTGTAAGCTGTCATCCTAACCCACCACTCCATGCTCCTCGCTCACTGTCTCCTCTGTGTCACCCATCTGTCCTTCCCCTATAGAGTGTAAGCTCTCATCCTAACCCACCGCTCTATGCTCCTCGCTCACTGTCTCCTCTGTGTCACCCCTGTCTGTCTGTCTGTCCCCTATACAGTGCAAGCTCTCATCCTAACCCACCGCTCTATGCTCCTCACTCACTGTCTCCTCTGTGTCACCCCTGTCTGTCTGTCCCTCCCCTATAGAGTGTAAGCTCTCATCATAACCCACCGCTCTATGCTCCTCGCTCACTGTCTCCTCTGTGTCACCCCTGTCTGTCTGTCCCTCCCCTATAGAGTGTAAGCTCTCATCCTAACCCACCGCTCTATGCTCCTCGCTCACTGTCTACTCTGTGTCACCCCTGTCTGTCTGTCCCTCCCCTATACAGTGTAAGCTGTCATCCTAACCCACCGCTCTATGCTCCTCGCTCACTGTCTCCTCTGTGTCACCCCTGTCTGTCTGTCCCTCCCCTATAGAGTGTAAGCGCTCATCCTAACCCACCGCTCTATGCTCCTCGCTCACTGTCTCCTCTGTGTCACCCCTGTCTGTCCCTCCCCTATAGAGTGTAAGCTCTCATCCTAACCCACCTCTCTATGCTCCTCACTCACTGTCTCCTCTGTGTCACCCCTGTCTGTCTGTCCCTCCCCTATAGAGTGTAAGCTCTCATCCTAACCCACCGCTCTATGCTCCTCGCTCACGGTCTCCTCTGTGTCACCCCTGTCTGTCTGTTCCTCCCCTATAGAGTGTAAGCGCTCACCCTAACCCACCGCTCTATGCTCCTCACTCACTGTCTCCTCTGTGTCACCCCTGTCTGTCTGTCCCTCCCCTATAGAGTGTAAGCTGTCATCCTAACCCACCGCTCTATGCTCCTCGCTCACTGTCTCCTCTGTGTCACCCCTGTCTGTTCCTCTCCTATAGAGTGTAAGCTGTCATCCTAAACCACCGCTCTATGCTCCTCACTCACTGTCTCCTCTGTGTCACCCCTGTCTGTCTGTCCCCTATAGAGTGTAAGCTCTCATCCTAACCCACCGCTCTATGCTCCTCGCTCACTGTCTCCTCTGTGTCACCCCTGTCTGTCTGTCCCTCCCCTATAGAGTGTAAGCTCTCATCCTAACCCACCGCTCTATGCTCCTCGCTCACTGTCTCCTCTGTGTCACCCCTGTCTGTCTCTCCCCTATAGAGTGTAAGCTGTCATCCTAACCCACCGCTCTATGCTCCTCGCTCACTGTCTCCTCTGTGTCACCCCTGTCTGTCTGTCTGTCCCTCCCCTATAGAGTGTAAGCTCTCATCCTAACCCACCGCTCTATGCTCCTCTCTCACTGTCTCCTCTGTGTCACCCCTGTCTGTCCCTCCCCTATAGAGTGTAAGCTCTCATCCTAACCCACCGCTCTATGCTCCTCGCTCACTGTCTCCTCTGTGTCACCCCTGTCTGTCCCTCCCCTATAGAGTGTAAGCTCTCATCCTAACCCACCGCTCTATGCTCCTCACTCACTGTCTCCTCTGTGTCAGCCCTGTCTGTCTGTCTGTCCCTCCCCTATAGAGTGTAAGCTCTCATCCTAACCCACCGCTCTATGCTCCTCACTCACTGTCTCCTCTGTGTCACCCCTGTCTGTCCCTCCCCTATAGAGTGTAAGCTCTCATCCTAACCCACCGCTCTATGCTCCTCACTCACTGTCTCCTCTGTGTCAGCCCTGTCTGTCTGTCTGTCCCTCCCCTATAGAGTGTAAGCTGTCATCCTAACCCACCGCTCTATGCTCCTCACTCACTGTCTCCTCTGTGTCACCCCTGTCTGTCTGTCTGTCCCTCCCCTATAGTGTAAGCTCTCATCCTAACCCACCGCTCTATGCTCCTCGCTCACTGTCTCCTCTGTGTCACCCCTGTCTGTCCCTCCCCTATAGAGTGTAAGCGCTCATCCTAACCCACCGCTCTATGCTCCTCACTCACTGTCTCCTCTGTGTCACCCCTGTCTGTCCCTCCCCTATAGAGTGTAAGCTCTCATCCTAACCCACCGCTCTATGCTCCTCACTCACTGTCTCCTGTGTGTCACCCCTGTCTGTCTGTCTGTCCCTCCCCTATAGTGTAAGCTCTCATCCTAACCCACCGCTCTATGCTCCTCGCTCACTGTCTCCTCTGTGTCACCCCTGTCTGTCCCTCCCCTATAGAGTGTAAGCGCTCATCCTAACCCACCGCTCTATGCTCCTCACTCACTGTCTCCTCTGTGTCACCCCTGTCTGTCCCTCCCCTATAGAGTGTAAGCTCTCATCCTAACCCACCGCTCTATGCTCCTCACTCACTGTCTCCTCTGTGTCACCCCTGTCTGTCCCTCCCCTATAGAGTGTAAGCTCTCATCCTAACCCACCGCTCTATGCTCCTCACTCACTGTCTCCTCTGTGTCATCCCTGTCTGTCCCTCCCCTATAGAGTGTAAGCTGTCATCCTAACCCACCGCTCTATGCTCCTCGCTCACTGTCTCCTCTGTGTCACCCCTGTCTGTCTGTCCCTCCCCTATAGAGTGTAAGCTCTCATCCTAACCCACCGCTCTATGCTCCTCGCTCACTGTCTCCTCTGTGTCACGTCTGTCTGTCTGTCCCTCCCCTATAGAGTGTAAGCTCTCATCCTAACCCACCGCTCTATGCTCCTCACTCACTGTCTCCTCTGTGTCACCCCTGTCTGTCTGTCCCTCCCCTATAGAGTGTAAGCTCTCATCCTAACCCCCCCCCCCGCTCTATGCTCCTCGCTCACTGTCTCCTCTGTGTCACCCCTGTCTGTCCCCTATAGAGTGTAAGCTCTCATCCTAACCCACCGCTCTATGCTCCTCGCTCACTGTCTCCTCTGTGTCACCCCTGTCTGTCTGTCCCTCCCCTATAGAGTGTAAGCTCTCATCCTAACCCACCGCTCTATGCTCCTCACTCACTGTCTGCTCTGTGTCACCCCTGTCTGTTCCTCCCCTATAGTGTGTAAGCTCTCATCCTAACCCACCGCTCTATGCTCCTCGCTCACTGTCTCCTCTGTGTCACCCCTGTCTGTCTGTCCCTCCCCTATAGAGTGTAAGCGCTCATCCTAACCCACCGCTCTATGCTCCTCGCTCACTGTCTACTCTGTGTCACCCCTGTCTGTCTGTCCCTCCCCTATACAGTGTAAGCTCTCATCCTAACCCACCGCTCTATGCTCATCACTCACTGTCTCCTCTGTGTCACCCCTTTCTGTCTGTCCCTCCCCTATAGAGTGTAAGCTGTCATCCTAACCCACCGCTCTATGCTCCTCACTCACTGTCTCCTCTGTGTCACCCCTGTCTGTCTGTCCCTCCCCTATAGAGTGTAAGCTCTCATCCTAACCCACCGCTCTATGCTCCTCACTCACTGTCTCCTCTGTGTCACCCCTGTCTGTCTGTCCCACCCCTATAGAGTGTAAGCTCTCATCCTAACCCACCGCTCTATGCTCCTCGCTCACTGTCTCCTCTGTGTCACCCCTGTCTGTCCCTCCCCTATAGAGTGTAAGCTCTCATCCTAACCCACCGCTCTATGCTCCTCACTCACTGTCTCCTGTGTGTCACCCCTGTCTGTCTGTCCCTCCCCTATAGAGTGTAAGCTCTCATCCTAACCCACCGCTCTATGCTCCTCACTCACTGTCTCCTGTGTGTCACCCCTGTCTGTCTGTCCCTCCCCTATAGAGTGTAAGCTCTCATCCTAACCCACCGCTCTATGCTCCTCACTCACTGTCTCCTCTGTGTCACCCCTGTCTGTCTGTCCCTCCCCTATAGAGTGTAAGCTCTCATCCTAACCCACCGCTCTATGCTCCTCGCTCACTGTCTCCTCTGTGTCACCCCTGTCTGTCCCTCCCCTATAGAGTGTAAGCTCTCATCCTAACCCACCGCTCTATGCTCCTCACTCACTGTCTCCTGTGTGTCACCCCTGTCTGTCTGTCCCTCCCCTATAGAGTGTAAGCTCTCATCCTAACCCACCGCTCTATGCTCCTCACTCACTGTCTCCTGTGTGTCACCCCTGTCTGTCTGTCCCTCCCCTATAGAGTGTAAGCTCTCATCCTAACCCACCGCTCTATGCTCCTCACTCACTGTCTCCTCTGTGTCACCCCTGTCTGTCTGTCCCTCCCCTATAGAGTGTAAGCTCTCATCCTAACCCACCGCTCTATGCTCCTCGCTCACTGTCTCCTCTGTGTCACCCCTGTCTGTCCCTCCCCTATAGAGTGTAAGCTCTCATCCTAACCCACCGCTCTATGCTCCTCACTCACTGTCTCCTCTGTGTCACCCGTCTGTCTGTCCCTCCCCTATAGAGTGTAAGCTCTCATCCTATCCCACCGCTCTATGCTCCTCGCTCACTGTCTCCTCTGTATCACCCCTGTCTGTCTGTCTGTCCCCTATAGAGTGTAAGCTCTCATCCTAACCCACCGCTCTATGCTCCTCATTCACTGTCTCTCCTCTGTGTCACCCCTGTCTGTCCCTCCCCTATAGAGTGTAAGCTCTCATCCTACCCCACCGCTCTATGCTCCTCGCTCACTGTCTCCTCTGTGTCACCCCTGTCTGTCTGTCCCTCCCCTATAGAGTGTAAGCTCTCACCCTAACCCACTGCTGCTCTATGCTCCTCTCTCACTGTCTCCTCTGTGTCACCCCTGTCTGTCTGTCCCTCCCCTATAGAGTGTAAGCTGTCATCCTAACCCACCGCTCTATGCTCCTCGCTCACTGTCTCCTCTGTGTCACCCCTGTCTGTCTGTCCCTCCCCTATAGAGTGTAAGGTCTCATCCTACCCCACCGCTCTATTCTTCTCGCTCACTGTCTACTCTGTGTCACCCCTGTCTGTCCCTCCTCTATAGAGTGTAAGCTCTCATCCTAACCCACCGCTCTATGCTCCTCGCTCACTGTCTCCTCTGTGTCACCCCTGTCTGTCCCTCCCCTATAGAGTGTAAGCTCTCATCCTACCCCACCGCTCTATGCTCCTCGCTCACTGTCTCCTCTGTGTCACCCCTGTCTGTCTGTCCCTCCCCTATAGAGTGTAAGCTCTCACCCTAACCCACTGCTGCTCTATGCTCCTCTCTCACTGTCTCCTCTGTGTCACCCCTGTCTGTCTGTCCCTCCCCTATAGAGTGTAAGCTCTCAACCTAACCCACCGCTCTATGCTCCTCGCTCACTGTCTCCTCTGTGTCACCCCTGTCTGTCCCTCCCCTATAGAGTGTAAGCTCTCATCCTACCCCACCGCTCTATGCTCCTCGCTCACTGTCTCCTCTGTGTCACCCCTGTCTGTCTGTCCCTCCCCTATAGAGTGTAAGCTCTCACCCTAACCCACTGCTGCTCTATGCTCCTCTCTCACTGTCTCCTCTGTGTCACCCCTGTCTGTCTGTCCCTCCCCTATAGAGTGTAAGCTCTCAACCTAACCCACCGCTCTATGCTCCTCGCTCACTGTCTCCTCTGTGTCACCCCTGTCTGTCCCTCCCCTATAGAGTGTAAGGTCTCATCCTACCCCACCGCTCTATGCTCCTCACTCACTGTCTCCTCTGTGTCACCCCTGTCTGTCCTTCCCCTATACAGTGTAAGCTCTCATCCTAACCCACCGCTCTATGCTCCTCGCTCACTGTCTCTCCTCTGTGTCACCCCTGTCTGTCTGTCCCTCCCCTATAGAGTGTAAGCTGTCATCCTAACCCACCACTCTATGCTCATCGCTCACTGTCTCCTCTGTGTCATCCCTGTCTGTCTGTCCCTCCCCTATAGAGTGTAAGCTGTCATCCTACCCCACCGCTCTATTCTTCTCGCTCACTGTCTCCTCTGTGTCACCCCTGTCTGTCTGTGTCACCCCTTTTTGTCATTCACAGTAGAATTTTTAACTTTAAATAAAAAAAAATTCTAATCAAGTCCCCATTTTTTAAGTTGTGTGGTTACACATTATCGTCTTTGTTCTGTTTTGGCTTATCAGGCCCAAATAACTGGATAGTTTTACCCAACAGTTCTTTTTGTAGTAATATGTGATGATGCTCTATAAATCCATACTGCTCCGGTCTTTGAACCCACCAATCCCATCCCAAGACATACTAACTCCAGCCCAGGTCTTACCATCCTCATCTCTGGACCTAATACTCATATCACAAGACTCCCAGAACCTACCAGCTTCTTCCCTGTACCGAAAACTCATATCCCAAGACTATCCAGTCCCATCTAAGGACATACACTACCAACTCCATTCCAGGACTTAACAGTCTTATTCTTGAACAAACTAGTCTCATTGCAGAATCTACCTGTCCCATCCCTAGACCTACCTGCTCCTTTCTATGACCTACCTGTCCAATGGTAGGACTAATCTGTCCCATGCCTAGACCTACCAGTTAAATCCCAAGACCTTCAAGTTTCATTCCAGGGCAAACCAGTTCCATTCCAGGTAAGTCCTACCAGTTTTATTGACCTACTATCTACTTTGCCATACATCCTAGTGCCAGCCCTGAACGTAGCCATGTCTGAGACTTGTCAAAGCATTAAGTCACCTGACATCATCCATCTTCTAATAATAGGTGGTTATGTATTACAATGGGTCTTTTGATATAATCTCTCAACACCCAACCAATAGGTTGTCCTCACCACCAATGTGGAAATTACAAGTAAACCCCAGGTTACATAAATGAGTAAGAGATAACAAACAGGTAATGGGATGATATCTTTAATGCATACTTGGCCCTGCAGTCTGTTCAGAAGAGAGCAGAGGCCTGGGGTGGAAACTAGGATGGGGCATGAGGGGAGGACAATTGATGCTGACAGAAAGTTAAGATGCCAGATGTTTAGGAGGAGGGAGCAGAAGTAGGCTTCTCGTCTCGGGTTACAGGGATGGGTCTCTCGCTGTGGCTTGAGTCCAGACTGGACAGCAGTTTGGGACCTGAGAAGGTCAAAATCCCATCGGCAGAAAGAGAGCAGCTGACTGAGGATTGGTCCAGATTTGGTGGGAGGCGATAACGGCGATGAAATTCTCGGGAAATGTATCCATGGTCATCCTGGACAGAGAGAAGAGGTCAGTAATCTAGCGCCAACAACCCTTCTGGTGCAGAAAGACACCAGTAAAAAAATCTAATACTGTATACATCAACTGGTGCTGCACCATCTAAGGAGCACATTTACATAGAGGCTTCCAACCAATCTCCATTCCCCATTCCTTGAAATTACTGGTGAGGAATCCCAGAAATACGCGTTCTACAGTTCACCACCTGGGGAAAGCAGAGCTGGAACTGCCCAACCCATCACCATAATTTACTGACAGGTTGTCTCCTAAGACTCAGATACTTTACTGACATAGACCCACCTGTCTCTCACTGTGTTTTCCATGAATCTCCACATAGTCGTCCAAAACTTTCACACTTAGGTCCTCAGGTGAAAAGTGCTTCACGTCCAAGTTGACGACAAAACGCTCCCGGTCTGATCGCACCTGCAAAGGGTCAGTGGTGAGAAGAGCCAGGGCAGAAGGCTACACAGATGGGTATAATGGGTATAATGCCCCCAACGTCAACCTATATCCATGAAATGCACCTTTCCCATAGCACCAAATAACTGAGAATAGAACTAGACATGAAAACGTGGCTGAAGCTATTGTTGTATTATAGCCCGGCCTGGCAATAATAGCGCCAGTGACCAGCACAGCTGTAGTGCCCGTGACCTAGAAGTTATATAGACCCTTTTCTCCTATCCAGGAACAAACAGACTCACGTTATCATTTAACCTGGAAATATTTCTGTGGGGGAGATGTACCAAGCAGAGAGAGAGATAAGTGAAGTTGCACAAAGCAACCAATCACTTTCTGTCATTTAGTTAGTCTATGAAATGAAAGTTAGAAACTGATTGGTAACTTTGGGCAACTACTCCACCCTACAGTATGTCTGGCCAAGACTTGATGCACCTCCCTATATAGATAGAGATATATATATATATATATATATATATATATATATAATCACAGTGTAACCGCACTCCAAGCCAGCTCTTGTTAACAGGGGTGCTCCTTATAGCAGCAGCGTGTGCTCCCTCAATATAACATATGACGGGCCCCTCAGGGTCCAATCAGGGCACTCACCAAACGATTTGTGAAAAATAGTAATTTAATACATCACCAAATCAAGTAATGGACCGCAGTCCTAGTCGACGTTTCGGCCGTGACCCGGCCTTTGTCAAGACAACAGCAATGCAGAGTAACAGCGAGACAAGGAAGCTCGTTTGGTGAGTGCCCTGATTGGACCCTGAGGGGCCCGTCATATGTTATGTTATATATATATATATATATATATATATATATATATATATATATATATATATATATATATATATATATATATATATAAATATATATATAGATAGATAGATAGAGAGAGAGAACTAGAGAGAACAACTTTCAGCCTAGAACCACACAGGCAAGGGCGTAACTACCATAGGTGCAAGGGGTGCAGCTGCTATGGGGCCCAGAGCTAAAGGGGGCCCCTTTTTACTGTCTAAGTAATATGATTTACATACATTTGTCACAATCAGTTGCTAAATAGGGGGCCCTTACAAACTTTTGCTATGGTGCCTACGGATATCTAGTTACGCCACTGCACACAGGTGCTGGAACATTATAAGCCCAGCGTCGGCCATGTTGGCCACTTGATGTATCACCATTAGCGTGCCTCTGTGGAGTATTCTAGAGCCTGATTATAAGATGATGCCCAGTCTGACGTGAACCCTGGGGGATGTGAGTGTGGTTGGCGTGTGGTTCCTCACCTCAGAAATACCAGAATCCAAGTACCCCCGAAAAAGGTTTTGCCTATAGTAGGGGCTGATGGTGGGGGAGAAGAAAGGATACAGGTCATAATCAAACATCCCTTCTCCGAAGATCTGCTCGAAGAGGCGATTGGGGTAGAAGGCCCCCAAAGCACGCTTGAACCAGGGGTGCTGAATGGTGATGTCCATGGATGTAACGTGATGCCAGACACAGACCAATGAGGCACACTGCTCATCCATCCTCTATAAATACCCCAGTGGGAGCTGAGAGCAAGGGGGATTAGACACTCACAGGGGAAGGATTAGATGGAGCCCTCCAGAAAGACATTACCTCATACACACCCAGCTCAGCACATTTCTCTGTCTGACCCAATGATCACTGTGTAAATCTCACAGCTTCTACTGTGCCAGCAGAATTCCCTGTACTGGGATCAGAGGAAGCAGCCAGGTCACAAATACTACATTACTGACAGTTATCACAGATGCTCTAAATGATGGGTACCAGAGAGGAGATGTCACAGAGACCCCAATGATAGGTATCGGAGAGCAGATGTCACAGGTACAGGGCAAGGAACCCCAGGTCAGATATCAAAGACATCCCAATGATAGGTATCGGAGAGCAGATGTCACAGGTACAGGGCAAGGAACCCCAGGTCAGATATCACAGACATCCCAATAATAAGTAACGGAGATCAGATGTCAAAGAGGTTCTAAATTATGGATACCAGATAGATGTCAGAGCTACAGGGCCAGAAACCCCAGATCAGATGTCATAGCTACAAGGCCAGGAACCCCAGGTCAGATGTCACAGCTACAGAGCGGGGAACCCCAGGTCAGATGTCACAGATACAGGGCAAGGAACCCCAGGTCAGATATCACAGACATCCCAATGATAGGTATCAGAGAGCAGATGTCACAGAGACCCCAATGATAGGTACCGGAGATCAGATGTCGCAGAGACCCCAATGATAGGTATCGGAGAGAAGATGTCACAGCTACAAGGCGAGGAACCCCATGTCAGATGTCACAGAAACCCCAATAATAAGTAACGGAGATCATATGTCAAAGAGGTTCTAAATTATGGATACCAGATAGATGTCAGAGCTATAGGGTGAGGAACCCAAGGTCAGATGTCACAGCCAGCTACAGGGCGAGGAACCGCAGGTCAGATGTCACAGCTACAAGGTGGAGAACCCCAGGTCAGATGTGTCACAGATACAGGCAGGGAGCCCCAGGTCAGATGTCACAGCTACAGGGCCAGGAACCCCAGATCAGATGTCATAGCTACAAGGCCAGGAACCTCAGGTCAGATGTCACAGCTACAGAGTGGGGAACCCCAGGTCAGATGTCACAGATACAGGGGAGGAACCCCAGGTCAGATATCGCAGAGACCCTAATAATAGGTACCGGAGATCAGATGTCACAGAGGCTCTAAATGATGGATACTGGAGAGATGTCAGAGCTAGAGGACAGGGAATCAAAGGTCAGATGTCACAGCTACAGGGCGAGGAACCCCAGGTCAGATGTCACAGCTCCAGGGCAAGGAACCCCACGTCAGATGTCACAGCTACAGGGCAAGGAACCCCAGCTCAGATGTCACAGCTACAGGGCAAGGAACCCAACGTCAGATGTCACAGCTACAGGGCAAGGAACCCCAGCTCAGATGTCACAGCTACAGGGTGAGGAACCCCAGGTCCGTTGTAAAAGCTACATGGCGAGAAACCCCAGGTCAGATATCACAGCTACAGGGTGAGGAACCCCAGGTCAGATGTCGCCAATACCAAAATGATAGGTACCGCAGAGTAGATGTCACAGAGACCCCAATGATAAGTACCAGTGAGTAGATGTCACAACTAGAGGGCAAGGAACCCCAGGTCAGATATCACAGCTACCGGGTGGGGAACCCCAGATCAGCTGTCACAGCTACAGGGCGGGGAACCCCGGGTCAGATGTCACAGCTACAGGGAAGGGAACCCCGGTTCAGATGTCACAGCTACAGGGTGGGGATCCCCAGGTCAGATGTCACAGCTACAGGGTGGGGATCCCCAGGTCAGATGTCACAGATACAGGACGGGGAACCCCAGGTCAGATGTCACAGCTACAGGACAAGGAACCCCAGGTCAGATGTCACAGCTACAGGGCGAGGAACCCCAGGTCAGATGTCACAGATACAGGGTGAGGAACTCCAGCTCAGATGTCACAGCTACAGGGTGAGGAACCCCAGGTCAGATGTCACAGCTACAGGGCGAGGAACCCCAGGTCAGATGTCACAGCTTTAAGGGGAGGAACCCTAGGTCAGATTTCACAGCTTTAAGGTGAGGAACCCCACGTCAGATGTTACAGCTACAGCGCAGGGAAGCCCAAGTCAGATGTCACAGCAAAAAGGCGGGGGAACCCTAGGTCAGATGTCACAGCTACAGGGCTGTGAATCCCAGGTCAGATGTTACAGAGACACTAATGATGGGTAGAGGAGATCAGATGTCACAGCTACAGGGCAAATAATCACAGTTCAGATATCACAGCTAAAGGGTATGGAACTCCAGGTCAGATGTCACAGATAACAGTGCAGGGAACCCCCGGTCAGATGTCACAGACACAGGACGGAGAACCCCAGGTCAGATGTCACAGATAAAGGGCAGGGAACCCCAGGTCAGATGTCACAGCTACAGGGTGAGGAACCCCAGGTCAGATGTCACAGATACAGGGCAGGGAACCCCAGGTTAGATGTCACAAATACCCTCATGATGTGTACCGGAGATCAGATGTCACAGCTACAGGGCGGGGAACCCCAGGATAGATGTCACAGCTACAGGGTGGGGAACCCCAGGATAGATGTCACAGCTTACAAAGAAAAGAGAGCCAGTGGGCGCCTTCTGTACACTAAAAAGATTTAATCGATATACACATAGATACAATACACAAAACACAGATTACATATGACGAATAGTATGCATGCATGCAAACAGAATAAAAATGTATATTCCGTATAGAGATATTCTAAAAATTGAAAAAATAATAAAAATGAAAAAATGGATATAAAAACTGAACTGCAGCAAATATTTACCAAGTCCTGATTAGATGGTGTAGGGGCCAATATTTATAGTCCCATCACGGGTTCAGACCTCTCCAGAGTTATAATAGGAAGAGCTGTATAATAATGTGCAGAACGAGATGGGTTAATCACCTCTTGCCGCTCACTATTTGGATGCCTGATAGTTGTTAGTGGCACCTGTGTTGTAAATAGCACTTATTCACACAAGAGTGACACTTCAAATCTTGTGTTAGACAGGGCTGAATAGTTGTCACTACAGCATCCCCTGGTTTTACCTTCCCACTGGAAATAGGCTTGCGCCTCAGTTGTAATCCACCGGCGTCTGCCGTACCACCTCTGTTGCCGGCGTCTGCCGCGCCGCCTCTGTTGTTTGCGGTCGGCTGGGGTGATGTGTATCACAGTGGATGAAGGTACCCACTTGCGGGGATCAGGTCCTTGTAGGGCAGCGTGATTAGAGACCCGGAAACAGGCTTGCGCCTCAGTTGGTAAATTACCGGCGTCTATCGTGCCGCTTCTATTGTCGGCGTCTGCTGCACCGCTTCTGATGTCTGCGGACGGCTGCAGTGGTCAGTGTCACAGTAGTGGAAGATGAGCGCTAATAAAGAATTGAGGAAAGGAAAATAAGAATAGGATGAAAAAAGACAACAACCAGGACGTACCCTCAATCGACATAATAAAACAGATATACCCCAGCAATCAGGACGTAACACTTACAATCGTTACAACCAAACTGACAGATTTCAACAACCGGTGTTCACACATCAACAGAGGCAACAATGGAATTACCAGAGAAAACAATCTTCCAATAAAGAACCTCTCATAAAACAGCCACCAAGCACATACAACAGGACGTTTCAAGCATATAACAAAAATAACTTCACATACACCAACCCGAACATACTGGCAAAAGCGTCATTTGAACAAGGCAGAAAAGATGCAGCAAGTGAAGAAAATGAAGAATTCAAACAATTACTCAAAAAAATTTCAGGCAACCAACCTCAAGAACTTGCCACAAAACGTAAACACCAATCAAAAAGGGTGTTTGTTGAAGAATCGGAAGATGAAAGTGATAAAGATTATTTTTTAGATCATCCTCAAGGGCACAAAAAACCACCAGAGGCAACACCAAGAACCAAGAAACAAAGGAACTTAAAAGAAAAAAGAGAGGTTGCAGAGGTGGATCAAAAATAAAAAATCACAACATCACTGAAGGGAAAACAACAGTCTTCAACCTCAGCAAAAGGGAACTATGCCAAGAAGAAACCACACTTTTACAAAAAGGACTCAAGTTCGCACCCGATTCAAGAATGGATAAATTTAATCTATACATCGATACCCATAAATTTATCAGGAAATTAAACCTAAAAAAATTCTTCGCAAAAAACACACAACAAACCATGGAGAATCCAACCGGTCAAGAATCAACCACCTTCAAACCAAAGTCAAAATTCAACCCCACCTTCTGTAAAAGTTCATACATTGAAACATTCCAAAAAGCAGTTGAAAAGGACATTGATAACATCCCAGAAAAAAACAAACAGAAAAATTAACTTTACATCAGGAGAAAGAAAAGCATTAAAAAGTCTACGAGAAGATGAAACCATCTTCATAAAGCCGGCCGACAAAGGCGGAGGGGTCGTAGTACAAGACAAGATCATGTACGAAAAAGAAATATCACGGTTACTATCAGACACTTCCACATATCAGACCCTCCCAGGCGATCCTACCTCCAAATTTCAGGAGAAACTTATAGCCATCCTTGACGAAGCCCTCATCTTAGGCATCATAAATCAAAATGAACACAAATTCATCAAGATCGATCATCCAAAAATTCCAACTTTTTACTGTTTACCGAAAGTACATAAAAACTCCACACATCCACCAGGTCGTCCCATCGTATCCGGAATTAATTCAATCTCTTCAAATTTCTCAGTTGTTTTAGACTTATTTCTTCAACCATTAGTTTCATCTCAACCCAGCTACCTTAAAGACACTATACATATCCTACAGATTTTGGAAAACCTCAAATGGAAAGAAGAATACACTCTCTGTACAAGTGATGTCACCTCCTTGTACACATAAATCCGTCATAAAGAAGGCTGCGAGCACACTCTCCATTACCTCATGAAAACCAAACTTCCCAACAATAAAGTCAACTTCATTATGGAGGGCATAGATTTCATTTTAAACCATAACTACTTTTGGAATTATGGAAACTTCTACATTCAGACCTGTGGAACTGCGATGGGGACCCCCTTCGCCCCGTAGTATGCAAATTTATTTGTTTCCAAATGGGAAGAAGACTGGATATGGTCGAATACCACACACCGAAAAAACATCATATTGTGGAAGAGATTTATTGACGATATCATCTTCGTGTGGGGAGGCAGTGAAGAAGAACTAAAAGAATTCTGCATATACCTCAACTCAAACCAACTTAATCTTCAGTTTACCACCATCACAAGTAAGGAAAAAATCATATTTTTAGATCTGGAAATCTCCATCAAAGAAGGCAACATCACGACACAAACATACACAAAACCGGTCGATGGAAACAACATCCTTCCAGTACAGAGTAACCACCATAGAAATTGGATCAAAAACATACCCCTATGACAGTACAGAAGACTTCGCAGGAACTGCACAAACCAGAACACATTTTTAGAACAAACAGAAGCACTTACACAGAATTTCATACAAAAGGGATATAAAGAGGAAACGTTACGTAATCAATTGGATACTGTAAAAAACCTCAACCGCCAAGACACAATAAAATATCAAGCGAAAAAACAAAAGACAGAAAATAACATCACTTTCATAACCCAATTCAATAGCGAACATCAAATATTTGAAGACATATTAAAAAAGAACTGGCATCTATTACAGCTGGACGACGATTTAAAACCATTAATAACAGAAAAAACGAAAATCATATACAAAAAGGCCAGAAACCTACGTCAGGAACTAGTCTCAAGCTTCATCCAACCAAACACACAAATAACCAAAAAACAAACCAAAGGATTCTACCACTGCCTCAATTGTAAAGCATGTAAAAATCAGAATGTAACCTCAACAAAACCTATTACCAACTTCAAATCAAATATTACAAAAAAAGAATACAGTATAAAGAGCCATATCTCATGTGAAACTGAAGGAGTCGTTTACCTTCTCTGCTGCCCATGTGGCCTACAATATATCGGACAAACCAAAAGGCAACTGAAAATCAGACTCTCTGAGCACATATATAACATCAAGAGAGGCCTTGTGACTCACAGCGTATCAAATCATTTTTTACAGATCCATAACAAAGACCCCTCCGGTTTACAATTCATGGCAATAAAAAAAGTTAACCAGCACTGGAGAGGAGGAGATTTCATAAAAACACTCAAACAAACAGAAACAAAATGGATTTATGAGTTAAAAACTTTACTACCCAAAGGCTTGAACATTGATTTCGAGTTGAATGCTTTTTTGTAATATATTCATTTTTCATAAAAACTCTTCTACAATAACCAACACCGTCAATACCATCCTCTTTTTCTTTTTCCTTCTTCTTTTCTATATTTAAAAAAAAAAACACCTTGTATCTTTTTTAAGGACAATTGTCCAATTTTTATTCCCAAAAAACTGTGTTGTCAATGGACAAACATGAGGTTCCCACCAATTTTTATGTCTACATCCGTTTTTATCAATAAAGTTCAAAAAAAAAATTTTTTTTTATTTTTGCTAATAAATAGCCGCACGGAACGTAACTATGCCATTCTTGAAAAAGTGCTTTACAGCACGAAACGCGTAGAAGGCAGCGCTGTGGTCCCCCAAGTGTGCCCCCCACCCCTGGAAGAAAGCTGCTCACCAACTCAGCTCAAGCGGCACCCGCCGCTCAAGACACACTGATCGTGCCGACGGGAGAAGAGAGAAGACGTGCGGCGTTTCCACCAGCCGCAGCACGCTGATCTTCCACCCCGCAACACTCGGTGCTGGCACCAGAGGTAGGGACAGTTAGAAAGCACGCTCCACGGACATTCACATCGGCTCAGAGGAGCTGTAAGCATTTGCATTTAACCCGTTTTTATTTCAGGTGTTTTTCTCTCTTATTTCCCTATTCTTATTTTCCTTTCCTCAATTCTTTATTAGCGCTCATCCCCCAACTTTGTATACGTATTTTAACTAATTTGAGCTGCTTCTCCTTCCCAATTCCAGCACAGTGAGCAACCATATATTTTTTACAGTAGTGGAAGATACCCTCTTGCGAGGATCAGGTCCTTTATAAGTGAATGTGACTTGGAGGCCGTAGGTTAGTGTCGGTCAAAAAGCACAGCGGCAGTGATGTACCCGTCGGGTTCTAGGCTGCAGTGTTCAGTAAGTGACTCCTCAAGAAAACTAGTTTCGCCGCGTTTAGGTGGCTTTTTCAATTCAGGAGGGGGGTTCTGAGTACCGGGGGGGTTCTGAGTACCCAGAAACCCGTCTTAAACATCCAATAATCCTTTGTCCCTTAATTATACGCATAGGCTCCAGGCTGGCAACAGGCGACTTCCACTACACTCTACTACGTGGCGTATATGCATTTTCAATAGCATTTCCACCTCTAAAAAACCCTGTGGTATCACTCGCATCGAGTGTCTCAACCACACGTGCCGGAACGGTACCTGACACATCTAACAGTGTCCAGGAATAAGCAATCCAAGACTCACAGCTGTTCAGGTGACACGCTCACCGGCCGGCTCCGATTGGCTGCTTCCAATGCCAATCAGCGGCGCCGCCCATGGGTTGGCTGGCAGTTCCGTCATTAGACGGGCTTCCCCCCTTCCCCTCCACGCGTCAGTGACCAAGCGTCCAAGCGAAACACGTGTCTGACGCGCAGGACACACCTCCCCCAGGACACCCTCTCCATCGCTTCACCCCTGACACGCCGCTCCGGTGTCCGGCATCTGGCACCCCCTCATCGGCAGCAAGGGAAAGCAGGCAGAAGCCTGCCAGCTCCCCCACAGAAGGAGGTATCACCTGCCAACTTACCTCTCCACAGAAGGCGGGATCACGCGTCGACACGCCGCTCCGGCGTCATGCGCTCTCCCACATAACGGCAATAAGTTAAAGCAGGCTGAAGCCTGCCAGCACCCCCTCATAAGGCAGTATCACCCGTCAACCGGCATTTTTCCCACGCATAGTATTGGGCGCATATTGTACCAGCATTGATACACCGAATGGTGACGTTAGAGGTCTGCTATATGTTGTGTTGTACTGACATAGCCGTAATCATTGCAGACAGCAGGATACGTTTCCCTCTATGTCTGTGTATGCACTACACTTATATTGGGTGTAGTTAACATCGTACTCAGCGTGATTGCACACCCTGCATTGCCTTTGTATGCACTACACTTATATTGGGTGTAGTTAACATCGCACTCAGCGTGATTGCACACCCTGCATTGCCTTTGTTTGCACTATACTGCTTGTCTGTATACTGGAACTCAATGGGATTCTACAGTTCACTTTGCCTTATTTGTGCTATACCCATTGACATTCTGACAGTGTCATTGACTAGCTGTGTGTATATGGTACCAGCTGGGAATATTTGATCCCTGAATGTTCACACTTGGAGACCACGGCGCCGACCGTTACCTACATTTACAACAGAGTGTTAACATTGTCTCTTCTAAGTGAACAATATGTCAATTTGTTACTATCACTGTATAACCTAGGAGATTCCATCGCCTCTTACTAATACAAACTTTATGTGGAGACTGTATCAAGGTGACAATTACCCTGAAACAGAACCTCCCTTATATGAATCAAATCTCAGACCGAACCGCTTACGTCCTGTTCAATAACAGTGTCTAAGCAAACCCCGGGGTGAACTGGGTGGTCAGATCAACTAAAACCTGACACCCAGAACACTAGCCATTGATTGGACTGAGGGTACATTCACATGGGTGCCGGACGGGATCCCGACAATCATTTACCCGATGTCGGGATCCCGACTGTCAAAACGCCGACAGCCGGGTGCCCGACGGCCACCCGCTATTTTCCCTCGTGGGGGTCCACGACCCCCATAGAGGGAGAATAGAATAGGTGGCTCGCGTAGCGAGCCACCGTGCCCGCAGCGTGGCGAGCGCAGCGAGCCCGCAAGGGTTTTTTTTGCACTCGCCATGCTGTCTGACTCTGGCCAGTCGGGATCCCGACGTCGGGATAATAACTGTCGGGATCCCGACTGACGGGGTCCCATACCACACCCCATTCACATTTCTCAAATGCTCTCCAATTATTCTGTAACTGCTACTTATTTCAATTCAGGCAACTCGCCATAACTTTATTTCCTCTCCATATTCAAGGGAGTACTGCCTTGCCCCCTCTCTCTCATCCGCAATCCTATACTTCATCCGACCCTCTGTTCACTATCCTATCCAAAAACCTCAATTTTAGTGACTCTCTCATTGGCATCACCACAATTTGCCTCCCTGCAATGCCCACATGGTAACAGGGAGGGATTCCAGGAGGTGTAGCCAACAGCAGAAGCACGCTTCAGCTCACTTCGGATCAGCGGTGCTCTCTCATTATCACTCTACAGCCATACCTCACTGAATCCGCCTGGTACCATCCGAACCCAGAAGCTAAACAGTGATGGGCCGACCTAGTACCTGTCTGGGGAACTAACAGGGAATAGTCGGTGCTGTAGTTCACCATAACAGCAGAAGCGAATACTCTGTGGGAGTTATGCATGACCGTTATCTTTTCTCTCCCTCTTTTCACCTGATTTCTTGATCCCCAGTCCACTGTTCCCCACCACCAATCCCTTGCAATAAGGGGGTGTGTCCTGCGCCACCATAACTGTTATTTTTCTCAACGATAACAAATCGGATGTCAAAGTATTGATCCTTCATGTATTTTTAGAGGAACAGTTACTTATTAAGAAATTTTCATGCATGCATTTACAAACCCACCACTGAACTGGTTTTTTTTACTTATTCCTTCGAAGTGGAGGGAAGAATCGAACCTTTATTTTAAGTGTTGAACCATTAAAAGTTATATCTTAATATGTAGACATCATTTCACATTCATATTGTTTATAAGTGTGCCCCAAAAAGCCTTGTCGGTTTCCCTTTGAGTCATCTCTAGACTTCTTTTTTCAGTTCTACCCAGAAACCCCCCAGGAGTCTAAGGGTCCTAGGCTGAAAGCTGAGGGTCCCTTCTTTCCATGGGTACAAGAATTTTAAAAATCGGCCCTTGGGACCCGGAGATATCTGACTTCAAAGCAGTGGTCCCCATCCAAGCCTGTTAATTGCTCTTCCCAGTCAGATATTTCAGTTTCTGTCTGATTTAGAGTTTTTCTGAGGGTATATTCCAAAAGCTGGGACTCTCCCCCTTTGAGGGACACTAGTAGCTTGTCTCTACTGTGCCCAGAACCAGAGATATCAGCCTTCCAGCAGCTGGTTACTGCTCCAGCTCCACACACCTGGTATGTAGTATTATATACTCATTGGCAGATTGCTCTGCCTCCTGAACTCTGATCCCCTAGTCCCCAATACCATTTGGTAGGTGGGATCCTCTCGTTTTTAATTCCATTAAAATCTAATAAATCTATTTCTGGGAACTGGAGATATCTGCAGTCAAGCAAGCTGTCCTCCCACCAGAAAATTATGAATAATAAGCCGACTCCACTATACACCCCTCCTCTGCGTATTAAACATCCTCTACCACCCTGGAAGTTATGTATCAGGGCCCCTTCATTCAGCCCAATGCTCCCATCCAATCTCCCAGCATCTGTGCAGTAAAGGGGTAATTAGTGGAAATTACTGATCCAGGTGTAGATTACTGATCCAGGTGTATATGTGTGAATATATATATATATTTATTATTATTATTATTTATATATATTTGGTCTATCTATAATACTTTAACTAACCCGACTTTGCTCCGCCCCTCTGGAAACCCCCTTCTGAAAATCCTGCGTTTGCCCCTGGTGTCAGGTTGTTATTAATGTGCAGGCTGCTGTGTCAGGTTGTTATTAATGTGCGGGCTGCTGTGTCATGTTATTAATGTGCAGGCTGCTGTGTCATGTTATTAATGTGCAGGCTGCTGTGTCATGTTATTAATGTGTGGGCTGCTGTGTCAGGTTGTTAATGTGCGGGCTGCTGTGTCATGTTGTTAATGTGCGGGCTGCTGTGTCATGTTGTTAATGTGCAGGCTGCTGTGTCATGTTATTAATGTGCGGGCTGCTGTGTCATGTTGTTAATGTGCAGGCTGCTGTGTCATGTTGTTAATGTGCGGGCTGCTGTGTCATGTTGTTAATGTGCAGGCTGCTGTGTCATGTTATTAATGTGCGGGCTGCTGTGTCATGTTGTTAATGTGCAGGCTGCTGTGTCATGTTGTTAATAATGAGCAGGCTGCTGTGTCATGTTGTTATTAATGTGCGGGCTGCTGTGTCATGTTGTTATTAATGTGCAGGCTGCTGTGTCATGTTGTTATTAATGTGCGGGCTGCTGTGTCATGTTGTTATTAATGTGCAGGCTGCTGTGTCATGTTGTTATTAATGTGCGGGCTGCTGTGTCATGTTGTTAATGTGCGGGCTGCTGTGTCATGTTGTTAATGTGCAGGCTGCTGTGTCAGGTTGTTATTAATGTGCAGGCTGCTGTGTCATGTTGTTAATGTGCGGGCTGCTGTGTCAGGTTGTTATTAATGTGCGGGCTGCTGTGTCAGGTTGTTATTAATGTGCGGGCTGCTGTGTCAGGTTGTTATTAATGTGCGGGCTGCTGTGTCATGTTATTAATGTGCAGGCTGCTGTGTCATGTTGTTATTAATGTGCGGGCTGCTGTGTCAGGTTGTTAATGTGCGGGCTGCTGTGTCATGTTGTTAATGTGCGGGCTGCTGTGTCATGTTGTTAATGTGCAGGCTGCTGTGTCATGTTGTTATTAATGTGCGGGCTGCTGTGTCATGTTGTTAATGTGCAGGCTGCTGTGTCATGTTGTTATTAATGAGCAGGCTGCTGTGTCATGTTGTTATAAATGTGCGGGCTGCTGCGTCATGTTGTTATTAATGTGCGGGCTGCTGTGTCATGTTGTTATTAATGTGCAGGCTGCTGTGTCATGTTGTTATTAATGTGCAGGCTGCTGTGTCATGTTGTTAATGTGCGGGCTGCTGTGTCATGTTGTTAATGTACAGGCTGCTGTGTCAGGTTGTTATTAATGTGCAGGCTGCTGTGTCATGTTGTTAATGTGCGGGCTGCTGTGTCAGGTTGTTATTAATGTGCTGGCTGCTGTGTCAGGTTGTTAATGTGCGGGCTGCTGTGTCATGTTATTAATGTGCGGGCTGCTGTGTCATGTTGTTAATGTGCGGGCTGCTGTGTCAGGTTGTTATTAATGTGCAGGCTGCTGTGTCATGTTGTTAATGTGCGGGCTGCTGTGTCAGGTTGTTATTAATGTGCTGGCTGCTGTGTCATGTTGTTAATGTGCGGGCTGCTGTGTCAGGTTGTTATTAATGTGCTGGCTGCTGTGTCAGGTTGTTAATGTGCGGGCTGCTGTGTCATGTTATTAATGTGCGGGCTGCTGTGTCATGTTGTTAATGTGCGGGCTGCTGTGTCATGTTGTTAATGTGCAGGCTGCTGTGTCAGGTTGTTATTAATGTGCAGGCTGCTGTGTCATGTTGTTAATGTGCGGGCTGCTGTGTCAGGTTGTTATTAATGTGCTGGCTGCTGTGTCAGGTTGTTAATGTGCGGGCTGCTGTGTCATGTTATTAATGTGCGGGCTGCTGTGTCATGTTGTTAATGTGCGGGCTGCTGTGTCAGGTTGTTATTAATGTGCGGGCTGCTGTGTCATGTTGTTAATGTGCGGGCTGCTGTGTCAGGTTGTTATTAATGTTCTGGCTGCTGTGTCATGTTGTTAATGTGCGGGCTGCTGTGTCAGGTTGTTATTAATGTGCTGGCTGCTGTGTCAGGTTGTTAATGTGCGGGCTGCTGTGTCATGTTATTAATGTGCGGGCTGCTGTGTCATGTTGTTAATGTGCGGGCTGCTGTGTCAGGTTGTTATTAATGTGCAGGCTGCTGTGTCATGTTGTTAATGTGCGGGCTGCTGTGTCAGGTTGTTATTAATGTGCAGGCTGCTGTGTCATGTTGTTAATGTGCAGGCTGCTGTGTCAGGTTGTTATTAATGTGCAGGCTGCTGTGTCATGTTGTTAATGTGCGGGCTGCTGTGTCAGGTTGTTATTAATGTGCTGGCTGCTGTGTCATGTTGTTATTAATGTGCGGGCTGCCGTGTCAGGTTGTTATTAATGTGCTGGCTGCTGTGTCATGTTGTTATTAATGTGCGGGCTGCTGTGTCATGTTGTTATTAATGTGTGGGCTGCTGTGTCAGGTTGTTAATGTGCGGGCTGCTGTGTCATGTTGTTATTAATGTGCAGCTGCGGTGTCAGGTTGTTATTAATGTGCGGGCTGCCGTGTCATGTTGTTAATGTGCGGGCTGCTGTGTCAGGTTGTTATTAATGTGCGGGCTGCTGTGTCATGTTGTTATTAATGTGTGGGCTGCTGTGTCAGGTTGTTAATGTGCGGGCTGCTGTGTCATGTTGTTAATGTGCGGGCTGCTGTGTCATGTTGTTAATGTGCGGGCTGCTGTGTCATGTTGTTAATGTGCAGGCTGCTGTGTCATGTTATTATTAATGTGCAGGCTGCTGTGTCATGTTGTTATTAATGTGCGGGCTGCTGTGTCAGGTTGTTATTATTGTGCAGGCTGCTGTGTCAGGTTGTTATTAATGTGCGGGCTGCCGTGTCAGGTTGGTATTAATGTGCGGGCTGCCGTGTCAGGTTGGTATTAATGTGCGGGCTGCTGTGTCATGTTATTATTAATGTGCGGGCTGCTGTGTCAGGTTGGTATTAATGTGCGGGCTGCCGTGTCAGGTTGTTGTTAATGTGCGGGCTGCTGTGTCATGTTATTATTATTGTGCAGCTGCTGTGTCATGTTGTTATTAATGAGCAGGCTGCTGTGTCATGTTGTTATTAATGTGCAGGCTGCTGTGTCATGTTGTTATTAATGTGCGGGCTGCTGTGTCATGTTGTTAATGTGCGGGCTGCTGTGTCATGTTATTATTAATGTGCGGGCTGCTGTGTCAGGTTGTTATTATTGTGCGGGCTGCTGTGTCAGGTTGTTATTAATGTGCGGGCTGCCGTGTCAGGTTGGTATTAATGTGCGGGCTGCTGTGTCAGGTTGTTATTATTGTGCGGGCTGCTGTGTCAGGTTGTTATTAATGTGCGGGCTGCCGTGTCAGGTTGGTATTAATGTGCGGGCTGCTGTGTCATGTTGTTAATGTGCGGGCTGCTGTGTCAGGTTGTTATTAATGTGCGGGCTGCTATGTCATGTTGTTATTAATGTGCGGGCTGCCGTGTCAGGTTGGTATTAATGTGCGGGCTGCTGTGTCATGTTGTTAATGTGCGGGCTGCTGTGTCAGGTTGTTATTAATGTGCGGGCTGCTGTGTCATGTTGTTATTAATGTGCGGGCTGCTGTGTCGTGTTGTTATTAATGTGCAGGCTGCTGTGTCATGTTGTTATTAATGTGCAGGCTGCTGTGTCATGTTGTTAATGTGCGGGCTGCTGTGTCAGGTTGTTATTAATGTGCGGGCTGCTGTGTCATGTTGTTATTAATGTGCAGCTGCGGTGTCAGGTTGTTATTAATGTGCAGGCTGCTGTGTCATGTTGTTATTAATGTGCAGGCTGCTGTGTCATGTTGTTATTAATGTGCAGGCTGCTGTGTCATGTTGTTAATGTGCGGGCTGCTGTGTCAGGTTGTTATTAATGTGCGGGCTGCCGTGTCATGTTGTTATTAATGTGCGGGCTGCCGTGTCAGGTTGGTATTAATGTGCGGGCTGCCGTGTCAGGTTGGTATTAATGTGCGGGCTGCTGTGTCATGTTATTATTAATGTGCGGGCTGCTGTGTCATGTTGTTATTAATGTGCGGGCTGCTGTGTCAGGTTGGTATTAATGTGCGGGCTGCCGTGTCAGGTTGTTGTTAATGTGCGGGCTGCTGTGTCATGTTATTATTATTGTGCAGCTGCTGTGTCATGTTGTTATTAATGAGCAGGCTGCTGTGTCATGTTGTTATTAATGTGCGGGCTGCTGTGTCAGGTTGTTATTATTGTGCAGGCTGCTGTGTCAGGTTGTTATTAATGTGCGGGCTGCTGCGTCATGTTGTTATTAATGTGCGGGCTGCCGTGTCAGGTTGGTATTAATGTGCGGGCTGCTGTGTCATGTTATTATTAATGTGCGGGCTGCTGTGTCATGTTGTTATTAATGTGCGGGCTGCTGTGTCAGGTTGGTATTAATGTGCGGGCTGCCGTGTCAGGTTGTTGTTAATGTGCGGGCTGCTGTGTCATGTTATTATTATTGTGCAGCTGCTGTGTCATGTTGTTATTAATGAGCAGGCTGCTGTGTCATGTTGTTATTAATGTGCAGGCTGCTGTGTCATGTTGTTATTAATGTGCGGGCTGCTGTGTCATGTTGTTAATGTGCGGGCTGCTGTGTCAGGTTGTTAATGTGCGGGCTGCTTTGTCATGTTGTTAATGTGCGGGCTGCTGTGTCATGTTGTTAATGTGCGGGCTGCTGTGTCATGTTGTTAATGTGCGGGCTGCTGTGTCATGTTATTATTAATGTGCGGGCTGCTGTGTCAGGTTGTTATTATTGTGCGGGCTGCTGTGTCAGGTTGTTATTAATGTGCGGGCTGCCGTGTCAGGTTGGTATTAATGTGCGGGCTGCTGTGTCAGGTTGTTATTATTGTGCAGGCTGCTGTGTCAGGTTGTTATTAATGTGCGGGCTGCCGTGTCAGGTTGGTATTAATGTGCGGGCTGCTGTGTCATGTTGTTAATGTGCAGGCTGCTGTGTCAGGTTGTTATTAATGTGCGGGCTGCTATGTCATGTTGTTATTAATGTGTGGGCTGCTGTGTCAGGTTGTTAATGTGCGGGCTGCTGTGTCATGTTGTTATTAATGTGCAGGCTGCTGTGTCGTGTTGTTATTAATGTGCAGGCTGCTGTGTCATGTTGTTATTAATGTGCAGGCTGCTGTGTCATGTTGTTATTAATGTGCAGGCTGCTGTGTCATGTTGTTAATGTGCGGGCTGCTGTGTCAGGTTGTTATTAATGTCCGGGCTGCTGTGTCATGTTGTTATTAATGTGCAGCTGCGGTGTCAGGTTGTTAATGTGCGGGCTGCCGTGTCAGGTTGTTATTAATGTGCGGGCTGCCGTGTCATGTTGTTATTAATGTGCGGGCTGCCGTGTCAGGTTGGTATTAATGTGCGGGCTGCCGTGTCAGGTTGGTATTAATGTGCGGGCTGCTGTGTCATGTTATTATTAATGTGCGGGCTGCTGTGTCATGTTGTTATTAATGTGCGGGCTGCTGTGTCAGGTTGTTATTAATGTGCAGGCTGCTGTGTCATGTTGTTATTAATGTGCAGGCTGCTGTGTCATGTTGTTAATGTGCGGGCTGCTGTGTCAGGTTGTTATTAATGTGCGGGCTGCCGTGTCATGTTGTTATTAATGTGCGGGCTGCCGTGTCAGGTTGGTATTAATGTGCGGGCTGCCGTGTCAGGTTGGTATTAATGTGCGGGCTGCTGTGTCATGTTATTATTAATGTGCGGGCTGCTGTGTCATGTTGTTATTAATGTGCGGGCTGCTGTGTCAGGTTGGTATTAATGTGCGGGCTGCCGTGTCAGGTTGTTGTTAATGTGCGGGCTGCTGTGTCATGTTATTATTATTGTGCAGCTGCTGTGTCAGGTTGTTATTAATGAGCAGGCTGCTGTGTCATGTTGTTATTAATGAGCAGGCTGCTGTGTCATGTTGTTATTAATGTGCGGGCTGCTGTGTCATGTTGTTATTATTGTGCAGGCTGCTGTGTCAGGTTGTTATTAATGTGCGGGCTGCCGTGTCAGGTTGGTATTAATGTGCGGGCTGCCGTGTCATGTTATTATTATTGTGCAGCTGCTGTGTCATGTTGTTATTAATGTGCAGGCTGCTGTGTCATGTTGTTATTAATATGCGGGCTGCTGTGTCATGTTGTTAATGTGCAGGCTGCTGTGTCAGGTTGTTATTAATGTGCGGGCTGCTGTGTCATGTTGTTATTAATGTGTGGGCTGCTGTGTCAGGTTGTTAATGTGCGGGCTGCTGTGTCATGTTGTTATTAATGTGCAGGCTGCTGTGTCGTGTTGTTATTAATGTGCATTCTGCTGTGTCATGTTGTTATTAATGTGCAGGCTGCTGTGTCATGTTGTTAATGTGCGGGCTGCTGTGTCAGGTTGTTATTAATGTGCAGCTGCGGTGTCAGGTTGTTATTAATGTGCAGGCTGCTGTGTCATGTTGTTAATGTGCGGGCTGCGGTGTCAGGTTGTTATTAATGTGCGGGCTGCCGTGTCATGTTGTTATTAATGTGCGGGCTGCCGTGTCAGGTTGGTATTAATGTGCGGGCTGCTGTGTCATGTTATTATTAATGTGCGGGCTGCTGTGTCATGTTGTTATTAATGTGCGGGCTGCTGTGTCAGGTTGTTATTAATGTGCAGGCTGCTGTGTCATGTTGTTATTAATGTGCAGGCTGCTGTGTCATGTTGTTAATGTGCGGGCTGCTGTGTCAGGTTGTTATTAATGTGCGGGCTGCCGTGTCATGTTGTTATTAATGTGCGGGCTGCCGTGTCAGGTTGGTATTAATGTGCGGGCTGCCGTGTCAGGTTGGTATTAATGTGCGGGCTGCTGTGTCATGTTATTATTAATGTGCGGGCTGCTGTGTCATGTTGTTATTAATGTGCGGGCTGCTGTGTCAGGTTGGTATTAATGTGCGGGCTGCCGTGTCAGGTTGTTGTTAATGTGCGGGCTGCTGTGTCATGTTATTATTATTGTGCAGCTGCTGTGTCAGGTTGTTATTAATGAGCAGGCTGCTGTGTCATGTTGTTATTAATGAGCAGGCTGCTGTGTCATGTTGTTATTAATGTGCGGGCTGCTGTGTCATGTTGTTATTATTGTGCAGGCTGCTGTGTCAGGTTGTTATTAATGTGCGGGCTGCCGTGTCAGGTTGGTATTAATGTGCGGGCTGCCGTGTCATGTTATTATTATTGTGCAGCTGCTGTGTCATGTTGTTATTAATGTGCAGGCTGCTGTGTCATGTTGTTATTAATATGCGGGCTGCTGTGTCATGTTGTTAATGTGCAGGCTGCTGTGTCAGGTTGTTATTAATGTGCGGGCTGCTGTGTCATGTTGTTATTAATGTGTGGGCTGCTGTGTCAGGTTGTTAATGTGCGGGCTGCTGTGTCATGTTGTTATTAATGTGCAGGCTGCTGTGTCGTGTTGTTATTAATGTGCATTCTGCTGTGTCATGTTGTTATTAATGTGCAGGCTGCTGTGTCATGTTGTTAATGTGCGGGCTGCTGTGTCAGGTTGTTATTAATGTGCAGCTGCGGTGTCAGGTTGTTATTAATGTGCAGGCTGCTGTGTCATGTTGTTAATGTGCGGGCTGCGGTGTCAGGTTGTTATTAATGTGCGGGCTGCCGTGTCATGTTGTTATTAATGTGCGGGCTGCCGTGTCAGGTTGGTATTAATGTGCAGCTGCTGTGTCAGGTTGGTATTAATGTGCGGGCTGCTGTGTCATGTTGTTATTAATGTGCGGGCTGCCGTGTCATGTTATTATTATTGTGCAGCTGCTGTGTCATGTTGTTATTAATGAGCAGGCTGCTGTGTCATGTTGTTATTAATGTGCAGGCTGCTGTGTCATGTTGTTATTAATGTGCGGGCTGCTGTGTCATGTTGTTAATGTGCGGGCTGCTGTGTCATGTTGTTAATGTGCGGGCTGCTGTGTCAGGTTGTTATTAATGTGCAGGCTGCTGTGTCATGTTGTTAATGTGCGGGCTGCTGTGTCAGGTTGTTATTAATGTGCGGGCTGCTGTGTCATGTTGTTATTAATGTGTGGGCTGCTGTGTCATGTTGTTATTAATGTGCGGGCTGCTGTGTCATGTTGTTAATGTGCGGGCTGCTGTGTCAGGTTGTTATTAATGTGCGGGCTGCTGTGTCATGTTGTTATTAATGTGCAGCTGCGGTGTCAGGTTGTTATTAATGTGCGGGCTGCGGTGTCAGGTTGTTATTAATGTGCGGGCTGCCGTGTCATGTTGTTATTAATGTGTGGGCTGCTGTGTCAGGTTGTTAATGTGCGGGCTGCTGTGTCATGTTGTTAATGTGCGGGCTGCTGTGTCATGTTGTTAATGTGCAGGCTGCTGTGTCATGTTGTTAATGTGCGGGCTGCTGTGTCAGGTTGTTAATGTGCGGGCTGCTGTGTCATGTTGTTAATGTGCGGGCTGCTGTGTCATGTTGTTAATGTGCGGGCTGCCGTGTCAGGTTGTTGTTAATGTGCGGGCTGCTGTGTCATGTTATTAATGTGCGGGCTGCTGTGTCATGTTATTATTATTGTGCAGCTGCTGTGTCATGTTGTTATTAATGTGCGGGCTGCTGTGTCAGGTTGGTATTAATGTGCGGGCTGCTGTGTCATGTTATTATTAATGTGCGGGCTGCTGTGTCATGTTGTTATTAATGTGCGGGCTGCTGTGTCAGGTTGTTATTATTGTGCGGGCTGCCGTGTCAGGTTGGTATTAATGTGCGGGCTGCCGTGTCATGTTGTTATTAATGTGCGGGCTGCTGTGTCATGTTGTTATTAATGTGCAGCTGCTGTGTCATGTTGTTATTAATGAGCAGGCTGCTGTGTCATGTTGTTATTAATGTGCAGCTGCTGTGTCATGTTGTTATTAATGAGCAGGCTGCTGTGTCATGTTGTTATTAATGTGCAGGCTGCTGTGTCATGTTGTTATTAATGTGCAGGCTGCTGTGTCATGTTGTTAATGTGCGGGCTGCTGTGTCAGGTTGTTATTAATGTGCAGCTGCTGTGTCATGTTGTTATTAATGAGCAGGCTGCTGTGTCATGTTGTTATTAATGTGCGGGCTGCTGTGTCAGGTTGTTATTATTGTGCAGGCTGCTGTGTCAGGTTGTTATTAATGTGCGGGCTGCCGTGTCAGGTTGGTATTAATGTGCGGGCTGCTGTGTCATGTTATTATTAATGTGCGGGCTGCTGTGTCATGTTGTTATTAATGTGCGGGCTGCCGTGTCAGGTTGGTATTAATGTGCGGGCTGCCGTGTCAGGTTGTTGTTAATGTGCGGGCTGCTGTGTCATGTTATTAATGTGCGGGCTGCTGTGTCATGTTATTATTATTGTGCAGCTGCTGTGTCATGTTGTTATTAATGTGCGGGCTGCCGTGTCAGGTTGGTATTAATGTGCGGGCTGCTGTGTCATGTTATTATTAATGTGCGGGCTGCTGTGTCATGTTGTTATTAATGTGCGGGCTGCTGTGTCAGGTTGTTATTATTGTGCGGGCTGCCGTGTCAGGTTGGTATTAATGTGCGGGCTGCCGTGTCATGTTGTTATTAATGTGCGGGCTGCTGTGTCATGTTGTTATTAATGTGCAGCTGCTGTGTCATGTTGTTATTAATGAGCAGGCTGCTGTGTCATGTTGTTATTAATGTGCAGCTGCTGTGTCATGTTGTTATTAATGAGCAGGCTGCTGTGTCATGTTGTTATTAATGTGCAGGCTGCTGTGTCATGTTGTTATTAATGTGCAGGCTGCTGTGTCATGTTGTTAATGTGCGGGCTGCTGTGTCAGGTTGTTATTAATGTGCAGCTGCGGTGTCAGGTTGTTATTAATGTGCGGGCTGCGGTGTCATGTTGTTATTAATGTGCGGGCTGCCGTGTCAGGTTGGTATTAATGTGCGGGCTGCTGTGTCATGTTATTATTAATGTGCGGGCTGCTGTGTCATGTTGTTATTAATGTGCGGGCTGCCGTGTCAGGTTGGTATTAATGTGCGGGCTGCCGTGTCGGGTTGTTGTTAATGTGCGGGCTGCTGTGTCATGTTATTATTATTGTGCAGCTGCTGTGTCATGTTGTTATTAATGTGCAGGCTGCTGTGTCATGTTGTTATTAATGTGCGGGCTGCTGTGTCATGTTGTTAATGTGCGGGCTGCTGTGTCATGTTGTTAATGTGCGGGCTGCTGTGTCAGGTTGTTATTAATGTGCAGGCTGCTGTGTCATGTTGTTAATGTGCGGGCTGCTGTGTCAGGTTGTTATTAATGTGCGGGCTGCTGTGTCATGTTGTTATTAATGTGTGGGCTGCTGTGTCATGTTGTTATTAATGTGCGGGCTGCTGTGTCATGTTGTTATTAATGTGCAGGCTGCTGTGTCATGTTGTTAATGTGCGGGCTGCTGTGTCAGGTTGTTATTAATGTGCAGCTGCGGTGTCAGGTTGTTATTAATGTGCGGGCTGCGGTGTCAGGTTGTTATTAATGTGCAGCTGCGGTGTCAGGTTGTTATTAATGTGCGGGCTGCTGTGTCAGGTTGTTATTAATGTGCAGGCTGCCGTGTCATGTTGTTATTAATGTGTGGGCTGCTGTGTCAGGTTGTTAATGTGCGGGCTGCTGTGTCATGTTGTTAATGTGCGGGCTGCTGTGTCATGTTGTTCATGTGCAGGCTGCTGTGTCATGTTATTATTAATGTGCGGGCTGCTGTGTCATGTTGTTAATGTGCAGGCTGCTGTGTCATGTTATTATTAATGTGCAGGCTGCTGTGTCATGTTATTATTAATGTGCAGGCTGCTGTGTCAGGTTGGTATTAATGTGCAGCTGCTGTGTCATGTTATTATTAATGTGCGGGCTGCTGTGTCATGTTGTTATTAATGTGCGGGCTGCTGTGTCAGGTTGTTATTATTGTGCGGGCTGCTGTGTCAGGTTGTTATTAATGTGCGGGCTGCCGTGTCAGGTTGGTATTAATGTGCGGGCTGCCGTGTCAAGTTGTTGTTAATGTGCGGGCTGCTGTGTCATGTTATTAATGTGCGGGCTGCTGTGTCAGGTTGTTATTAATGTGCGGGCTGCTGTGTCATGTTGTTATTAATGTGCGGGCTGCTGTGTCATGTTGTTGTTATTGTGCAGCTGCTGTGTCATGTTATTAATGTGCAGGCTGCTGTGTCATGTTGTTATTAATGAGCAGGCTGCTGTGTCAGGTTGTTATTAATGTGCGGGCTGCTGTGTCATGTTGTTAATGTGCAGGCTGCTGTGTCAGGTTGTTATTAATGTGCAGCTGCTGTGTCATGTTGTTATTAATGTGCAGCTGCTGTGTCATGTTGTTATTAATGAGCAGGCTGCTGTGTCATGTTGTTATTAATGTGCAGCTGCTGTGTCAGGTTGTTATTAATGTGCGGGCTGCTGTGTCATGTTGTTAATGTGCAGGCTGCTGTGTCAGGTTGTTATTAATGTGCAGCTGCTGTGTCATGTTGTTATTAATGTGCAGCTGCTGTGTCATGTTGTTATTAATGAGCAGGCTGCTGTGTCATGTTGTTATTAATGTGCAGCTGCTGTGTCAGGTTGTTATTAATGTGCGGGCTGCTGTGTCATGTTGTTATTAATGTGCAGCTGCTGTGTCAGGTTGTTATTAATGTGCAGGCTGCTGTGTCAGGTTGTTATTAATGTGCGGGCTGCTGTGTCATGTCTTTATTAATGTGCAGGCTGCTGTGTCACGTTGTTATTAATGTGCAGGCTGCTGTGTCATGTTGTTATTAATGTGCGGTCTGCTGTGTCAGGTTGTTATTAATGTGCAGGCTGCTGTGTCAGGTTGTTATTAATGTGCAGGCTGCTGTGTCAGGTTGTTATTAATGTGCGGGCTGCTGTGTCATGTTGTTAATGTGCGGGCTGCTGTGTCATGTTGTTAATGTGCGGGCTGCTGTGTCATGTTGTTAATGTGCAGGCTGCTGTGTCATGTTATTATTAATGTGCAGGCTGCTGTGTCATGTTGTTATTAATGTGCGGGCTGCTGTGTCAGGTTGTTATTATTGTGCAGGCTGCTGTGTCAGGTTGTTATTAATGTGCGGGCTGCCGTGTCAGGTTGGTATTAATGTGCGGGCTGCCGTGTCAGGTTGGTATTAATGTGCGGGCTGCTGTGTCATGTTATTATTAATGTGCGGGCTGCTGTGTCAGGTTGGTATTAATGTGCGGGCTGCCGTGTCAGGTTGTTGTTAATGTGCGGGCTGCTGTGTCATGTTATTATTATTGTGCAGCTGCTGTGTCATGTTGTTATTAATGAGCAGGCTGCTGTGTCATGTTGTTATTAATGTGCAGGCTGCTGTGTCATGTTGTTATTAATGTGCGGGCTGCTGTGTCATGTTGTTAATGTGCGGGCTGCTGTGTCATGTTATTATTAATGTGCGGGCTGCTGTGTCAGGTTGTTATTATTGTGCGGGCTGCTGTGTCAGGTTGTTATTAATGTGCGGGCTGCCGTGTCAGGTTGGTATTAATGTGCGGGCTGCTGTGTCAGGTTGTTATTATTGTGCGGGCTGCTGTGTCAGGTTGTTATTAATGTGCGGGCTGCCGTGTCAGGTTGGTATTAATGTGCGGGCTGCTGTGTCATGTTGTTATTAATGTGCGGGCTGCTGTGTCATGTTGTTAATGTGCGGGCTGCTGTGTCATGTTGTTAATGTGCGGGCTGCTGTGTCATGTTGTTAATGTGCAGGCTGCTGTGTCATGTTATTATTAATGTGCAGGCTGCTGTGTCATGTTGTTATTAATGTGCGGGCTGCTGTGTCAGGTTGTTATTATTGTGCAGGCTGCTGTGTCAGGTTGTTATTAATGTGCGGGCTGCCGTGTCAGGTTGGTATTAATGTGCGGGCTGCCGTGTCAGGTTGGTATTAATGTGCGGGCTGCTGTGTCATGTTATTATTAATGTGCGGGCTGCTGTGTCAGGTTGGTATTAATGTGCGGGCTGCCGTGTCAGGTTGTTGTTAATGTGCGGGCTGCTGTGTCATGTTATTATTATTGTGCAGCTGCTGTGTCATGTTGTTATTAATGAGCAGGCTGCTGTGTCATGTTGTTATTAATGTGCAGGCTGCTGTGTCATGTTGTTATTAATGTGCGGGCTGCTGTGTCATGTTGTTAATGTGCGGGCTGCTGTGTCATGTTATTATTAATGTGCGGGCTGCTGTGTCAGGTTGTTATTATTGTGCGGGCTGCTGTGTCAGGTTGTTATTAATGTGCGGGCTGCCGTGTCAGGTTGGTATTAATGTGCGGGCTGCTGTGTCAGGTTGTTATTATTGTGCGGGCTGCTGTGTCAGGTTGTTATTAATGTGCGGGCTGCCGTGTCAGGTTGGTATTAATGTGCGGGCTGCTGTGTCATGTTGTTAATGTGCGGGCTGCTGTGTCAGGTTGTTATTAATGTGCGGGCTGCTATGTCATGTTGTTATTAATGTGCGGGCTGCCGTGTCAGGTTGGTATTAATGTGCGGGCTGCTGTGTCATGTTGTTAATGTGCGGGCTGCTGTGTCAGGTTGTTATTAATGTGCGGGCTGCTGTGTCATGTTGTTATTAATGTGCGGGCTGCTGTGTCGTGTTGTTATTAATGTGCAGGCTGCTGTGTCATGTTGTTATTAATGTGCAGGCTGCTGTGTCATGTTGTTAATGTGCGGGCTGCTGTGTCAGGTTGTTATTAATGTGCGGGCTGCTGTGTCATGTTGTTATTAATGTGCAGCTGCGGTGTCAGGTTGTTATTAATGTGCAGGCTGCTGTGTCATGTTGTTATTAATGTGCAGGCTGCTGTGTCATGTTGTTATTAATGTGCAGGCTGCTGTGTCATGTTGTTAATGTGCGGGCTGCTGTGTCAGGTTGTTATTAATGTGCGGGCTGCCGTGTCATGTTGTTATTAATGTGCGGGCTGCCGTGTCAGGTTGGTATTAATGTGCGGGCTGCCGTGTCAGGTTGGTATTAATGTGCGGGCTGCTGTGTCATGTTATTATTAATGTGCGGGCTGCTGTGTCATGTTGTTATTAATGTGCGGGCTGCTGTGTCAGGTTGGTATTAATGTGCGGGCTGCCGTGTCAGGTTGTTGTTAATGTGCGGGCTGCTGTGTCATGTTATTATTATTGTGCAGCTGCTGTGTCATGTTGTTATTAATGAGCAGGCTGCTGTGTCATGTTGTTATTAATGTGCGGGCTGCTGTGTCAGGTTGTTATTATTGTGCAGGCTGCTGTGTCAGGTTGTTATTAATGTGCGGGCTGCTGCGTCATGTTGTTATTAATGTGCGGGCTGCCGTGTCAGGTTGGTATTAATGTGCGGGCTGCTGTGTCATGTTATTATTAATGTGCGGGCTGCTGTGTCATGTTGTTATTAATGTGCGGGCTGCTGTGTCAGGTTGGTATTAATGTGCGGGCTGCCGTGTCAGGTTGTTGTTAATGTGCGGGCTGCTGTGTCATGTTATTATTATTGTGCAGCTGCTGTGTCATGTTGTTATTAATGAGCAGGCTGCTGTGTCATGTTGTTATTAATGTGCAGGCTGCTGTGTCATGTTGTTATTAATGTGCGGGCTGCTGTGTCATGTTGTTAATGTGCGGGCTGCTGTGTCAGGTTGTTAATGTGCGGGCTGCTTTGTCATGTTGTTAATGTGCGGGCTGCTGTGTCATGTTGTTAATGTGCGGGCTGCTGTGTCATGTTGTTAATGTGCGGGCTGCTGTGTCATGTTATTATTAATGTGCGGGCTGCTGTGTCAGGTTGTTATTATTGTGCGGGCTGCTGTGTCAGGTTGTTATTAATGTGCGGGCTGCCGTGTCAGGTTGGTATTAATGTGCGGGCTGCTGTGTCAGGTTGTTATTATTGTGCAGGCTGCTGTGTCAGGTTGTTATTAATGTGCGGGCTGCCGTGTCAGGTTGGTATTAATGTGCGGGCTGCTGTGTCATGTTGTTAATGTGCAGGCTGCTGTGTCAGGTTGTTATTAATGTGCGGGCTGCTATGTCATGTTGTTATTAATGTGTGGGCTGCTGTGTCAGGTTGTTAATGTGCGGGCTGCTGTGTCATGTTGTTATTAATGTGCAGGCTGCTGTGTCGTGTTGTTATTAATGTGCAGGCTGCTGTGTCATGTTGTTATTAATGTGCAGGCTGCTGTGTCATGTTGTTATTAATGTGCAGGCTGCTGTGTCATGTTGTTAATGTGCGGGCTGCTGTGTCAGGTTGTTATTAATGTCCGGGCTGCTGTGTCATGTTGTTATTAATGTGCAGCTGCGGTGTCAGGTTGTTAATGTGCGGGCTGCCGTGTCAGGTTGTTATTAATGTGCGGGCTGCCGTGTCATGTTGTTATTAATGTGCGGGCTGCCGTGTCAGGTTGGTATTAATGTGCGGGCTGCCGTGTCAGGTTGGTATTAATGTGCGGGCTGCTGTGTCATGTTATTATTAATGTGCGGGCTGCTGTGTCATGTTGTTATTAATGTGCGGGCTGCTGTGTCAGGTTGTTATTAATGTGCAGGCTGCTGTGTCATGTTGTTATTAATGTGCAGGCTGCTGTGTCATGTTGTTAATGTGCGGGCTGCTGTGTCAGGTTGTTATTAATGTGCGGGCTGCCGTGTCATGTTGTTATTAATGTGCGGGCTGCCGTGTCAGGTTGGTATTAATGTGCGGGCTGCCGTGTCAGGTTGGTATTAATGTGCGGGCTGCTGTGTCATGTTATTATTAATGTGCGGGCTGCTGTGTCATGTTGTTATTAATGTGCGGGCTGCTGTGTCAGGTTGGTATTAATGTGCGGGCTGCCGTGTCAGGTTGTTGTTAATGTGCGGGCTGCTGTGTCATGTTATTATTATTGTGCAGCTGCTGTGTCAGGTTGTTATTAATGAGCAGGCTGCTGTGTCATGTTGTTATTAATGAGCAGGCTGCTGTGTCATGTTGTTATTAATGTGCGGGCTGCTGTGTCATGTTGTTATTATTGTGCAGGCTGCTGTGTCAGGTTGTTATTAATGTGCGGGCTGCCGTGTCAGGTTGGTATTAATGTGCGGGCTGCCGTGTCATGTTATTATTATTGTGCAGCTGCTGTGTCATGTTGTTATTAATGTGCAGGCTGCTGTGTCATGTTGTTATTAATATGCGGGCTGCTGTGTCATGTTGTTAATGTGCAGGCTGCTGTGTCAGGTTGTTATTAATGTGCGGGCTGCTGTGTCATGTTGTTATTAATGTGTGGGCTGCTGTGTCAGGTTGTTAATGTGCGGGCTGCTGTGTCATGTTGTTATTAATGTGCAGGCTGCTGTGTCGTGTTGTTATTAATGTGCATTCTGCTGTGTCATGTTGTTATTAATGTGCAGGCTGCTGTGTCATGTTGTTAATGTGCGGGCTGCTGTGTCAGGTTGTTATTAATGTGCAGCTGCGGTGTCAGGTTGTTATTAATGTGCAGGCTGCTGTGTCATGTTGTTAATGTGCGGGCTGCGGTGTCAGGTTGTTATTAATGTGCGGGCTGCCGTGTCATGTTGTTATTAATGTGCGGGCTGCCGTGTCAGGTTGGTATTAATGTGCGGGCTGCTGTGTCATGTTATTATTAATGTGCGGGCTGCTGTGTCATGTTGTTATTAATGTGCGGGCTGCTGTGTCAGGTTGTTATTAATGTGCAGGCTGCTGTGTCATGTTGTTATTAATGTGCAGGCTGCTGTGTCATGTTGTTAATGTGCGGGCTGCTGTGTCAGGTTGTTATTAATGTGCGGGCTGCCGTGTCATGTTGTTATTAATGTGCGGGCTGCCGTGTCAGGTTGGTATTAATGTGCGGGCTGCCGTGTCAGGTTGGTATTAATGTGCGGGCTGCTGTGTCATGTTATTATTAATGTGCGGGCTGCTGTGTCATGTTGTTATTAATGTGCGGGCTGCTGTGTCAGGTTGGTATTAATGTGCGGGCTGCCGTGTCAGGTTGTTGTTAATGTGCGGGCTGCTGTGTCATGTTATTATTATTGTGCAGCTGCTGTGTCAGGTTGTTATTAATGAGCAGGCTGCTGTGTCATGTTGTTATTAATGAGCAGGCTGCTGTGTCATGTTGTTATTAATGTGCGGGCTGCTGTGTCATGTTGTTATTATTGTGCAGGCTGCTGTGTCAGGTTGTTATTAATGTGCGGGCTGCCGTGTCAGGTTGGTATTAATGTGCGGGCTGCCGTGTCATGTTATTATTATTGTGCAGCTGCTGTGTCATGTTGTTATTAATGTGCAGGCTGCTGTGTCATGTTGTTATTAATATGCGGGCTGCTGTGTCATGTTGTTAATGTGCAGGCTGCTGTGTCAGGTTGTTATTAATGTGCGGGCTGCTGTGTCATGTTGTTATTAATGTGTGGGCTGCTGTGTCAGGTTGTTAATGTGCGGGCTGCTGTGTCATGTTGTTATTAATGTGCAGGCTGCTGTGTCGTGTTGTTATTAATGTGCATTCTGCTGTGTCATGTTGTTATTAATGTGCAGGCTGCTGTGTCATGTTGTTAATGTGCGGGCTGCTGTGTCAGGTTGTTATTAATGTGCAGCTGCGGTGTCAGGTTGTTATTAATGTGCAGGCTGCTGTGTCATGTTGTTAATGTGCGGGCTGCGGTGTCAGGTTGTTATTAATGTGCGGGCTGCCGTGTCATGTTGTTATTAATGTGCGGGCTGCCGTGTCAGGTTGGTATTAATGTGCAGCTGCTGTGTCAGGTTGGTATTAATGTGCGGGCTGCTGTGTCATGTTGTTATTAATGTGCGGGCTGCCGTGTCATGTTATTATTATTGTGCAGCTGCTGTGTCATGTTGTTATTAATGAGCAGGCTGCTGTGTCATGTTGTTATTAATGTGCAGGCTGCTGTGTCATGTTGTTATTAATGTGCGGGCTGCTGTGTCATGTTGTTAATGTGCGGGCTGCTGTGTCATGTTGTTAATGTGCGGGCTGCTGTGTCAGGTTGTTATTAATGTGCAGGCTGCTGTGTCATGTTGTTAATGTGCGGGCTGCTGTGTCAGGTTGTTATTAATGTGCGGGCTGCTGTGTCATGTTGTTATTAATGTGTGGGCTGCTGTGTCATGTTGTTATTAATGTGCGGGCTGCTGTGTCATGTTGTTAATGTGCGGGCTGCTGTGTCAGGTTGTTATTAATGTGCGGGCTGCTGTGTCATGTTGTTATTAATGTGCAGCTGCGGTGTCAGGTTGTTATTAATGTGCGGGCTGCGGTGTCAGGTTGTTATTAATGTGCGGGCTGCCGTGTCATGTTGTTATTAATGTGTGGGCTGCTGTGTCAGGTTGTTAATGTGCGGGCTGCTGTGTCATGTTGTTAATGTGCGGGCTGCTGTGTCATGTTGTTAATGTGCAGGCTGCTGTGTCATGTTGTTAATGTGCGGGCTGCTGTGTCAGGTTGTTAATGTGCGGGCTGCTGTGTCATGTTGTTAATGTGCGGGCTGCTGTGTCATGTTGTTAATGTGCGGGCTGCCGTGTCAGGTTGTTGTTAATGTGCGGGCTGCTGTGTCATGTTATTAATGTGCGGGCTGCTGTGTCATGTTATTATTATTGTGCAGCTGCTGTGTCATGTTGTTATTAATGTGCGGGCTGCTGTGTCAGGTTGGTATTAATGTGCGGGCTGCTGTGTCATGTTATTATTAATGTGCGGGCTGCTGTGTCATGTTGTTATTAATGTGCGGGCTGCTGTGTCAGGTTGTTATTATTGTGCGGGCTGCCGTGTCAGGTTGGTATTAATGTGCGGGCTGCCGTGTCATGTTGTTATTAATGTGCGGGCTGCTGTGTCATGTTGTTATTAATGTGCAGCTGCTGTGTCATGTTGTTATTAATGAGCAGGCTGCTGTGTCATGTTGTTATTAATGTGCAGCTGCTGTGTCATGTTGTTATTAATGAGCAGGCTGCTGTGTCATGTTGTTATTAATGTGCAGGCTGCTGTGTCATGTTGTTATTAATGTGCAGGCTGCTGTGTCATGTTGTTAATGTGCGGGCTGCTGTGTCAGGTTGTTATTAATGTGCAGCTGCTGTGTCATGTTGTTATTAATGAGCAGGCTGCTGTGTCATGTTGTTATTAATGTGCGGGCTGCTGTGTCAGGTTGTTATTATTGTGCAGGCTGCTGTGTCAGGTTGTTATTAATGTGCGGGCTGCCGTGTCAGGTTGGTATTAATGTGCGGGCTGCTGTGTCATGTTATTATTAATGTGCGGGCTGCTGTGTCATGTTGTTATTAATGTGCGGGCTGCCGTGTCAGGTTGGTATTAATGTGCGGGCTGCCGTGTCAGGTTGTTGTTAATGTGCGGGCTGCTGTGTCATGTTATTAATGTGCGGGCTGCTGTGTCATGTTATTATTATTGTGCAGCTGCTGTGTCATGTTGTTATTAATGTGCGGGCTGCCGTGTCAGGTTGGTATTAATGTGCGGGCTGCTGTGTCATGTTATTATTAATGTGCGGGCTGCTGTGTCATGTTGTTATTAATGTGCGGGCTGCTGTGTCAGGTTGTTATTATTGTGCGGGCTGCCGTGTCAGGTTGGTATTAATGTGCGGGCTGCCGTGTCATGTTGTTATTAATGTGCGGGCTGCTGTGTCATGTTGTTATTAATGTGCAGCTGCTGTGTCATGTTGTTATTAATGAGCAGGCTGCTGTGTCATGTTGTTATTAATGTGCAGCTGCTGTGTCATGTTGTTATTAATGAGCAGGCTGCTGTGTCATGTTGTTATTAATGTGCAGGCTGCTGTGTCATGTTGTTATTAATGTGCAGGCTGCTGTGTCATGTTGTTAATGTGCGGGCTGCTGTGTCAGGTTGTTATTAATGTGCAGCTGCGGTGTCAGGTTGTTATTAATGTGCGGGCTGCGGTGTCATGTTGTTATTAATGTGCGGGCTGCCGTGTCAGGTTGGTATTAATGTGCGGGCTGCTGTGTCATGTTATTATTAATGTGCGGGCTGCTGTGTCATGTTGTTATTAATGTGCGGGCTGCCGTGTCAGGTTGGTATTAATGTGCGGGCTGCCGTGTCGGGTTGTTGTTAATGTGCGGGCTGCTGTGTCATGTTATTATTATTGTGCAGCTGCTGTGTCATGTTGTTATTAATGTGCAGGCTGCTGTGTCATGTTGTTATTAATGTGCGGGCTGCTGTGTCATGTTGTTAATGTGCGGGCTGCTGTGTCATGTTGTTAATGTGCGGGCTGCTGTGTCAGGTTGTTATTAATGTGCAGGCTGCTGTGTCATGTTGTTAATGTGCGGGCTGCTGTGTCAGGTTGTTATTAATGTGCGGGCTGCTGTGTCATGTTGTTATTAATGTGTGGGCTGCTGTGTCATGTTGTTATTAATGTGCGGGCTGCTGTGTCATGTTGTTATTAATGTGCAGGCTGCTGTGTCATGTTGTTAATGTGCGGGCTGCTGTGTCAGGTTGTTATTAATGTGCAGCTGCGGTGTCAGGTTGTTATTAATGTGCGGGCTGCGGTGTCAGGTTGTTATTAATGTGCAGCTGCGGTGTCAGGTTGTTATTAATGTGCGGGCTGCTGTGTCAGGTTGTTATTAATGTGCAGGCTGCCGTGTCATGTTGTTATTAATGTGTGGGCTGCTGTGTCAGGTTGTTAATGTGCGGGCTGCTGTGTCATGTTGTTAATGTGCGGGCTGCTGTGTCATGTTGTTCATGTGCAGGCTGCTGTGTCATGTTATTATTAATGTGCGGGCTGCTGTGTCATGTTGTTAATGTGCAGGCTGCTGTGTCATGTTATTATTAATGTGCAGGCTGCTGTGTCATGTTATTATTAATGTGCAGGCTGCTGTGTCAGGTTGGTATTAATGTGCAGCTGCTGTGTCATGTTATTATTAATGTGCGGGCTGCTGTGTCATGTTGTTATTAATGTGCGGGCTGCTGTGTCAGGTTGTTATTATTGTGCGGGCTGCTGTGTCAGGTTGTTATTAATGTGCGGGCTGCCGTGTCAGGTTGGTATTAATGTGCGGGCTGCCGTGTCAAGTTGTTGTTAATGTGCGGGCTGCTGTGTCATGTTATTAATGTGCGGGCTGCTGTGTCAGGTTGTTATTAATGTGCGGGCTGCTGTGTCATGTTGTTGTTATTGTGCAGCTGCTGTGTCATGTTATTAATGTGCAGGCTGCTGTGTCATGTTGTTATTAATGAGCAGGCTGCTGTGTCAGGTTGTTATTAATGTGCGGGCTGCTGTGTCATGTTGTTAATGTGCAGGCTGCTGTGTCAGGTTGTTATTAATGTGCAGCTGCTGTGTCATGTTGTTATTAATGTGCAGCTGCTGTGTCATGTTGTTATTAATGAGCAGGCTGCTGTGTCATGTTGTTATTAATGTGCAGCTGCTGTGTCAGGTTGTTATTAATGTGCGGGCTGCTGTGTCATGTTGTTAATGTGCAGGCTGCTGTGTCAGGTTGTTATTAATGTGCAGCTGCTGTGTCATGTTGTTATTAATGTGCAGCTGCTGTGTCATGTTGTTATTAATGAGCAGGCTGCTGTGTCATGTTGTTATTAATGTGCAGCTGCTGTGTCAGGTTGTTATTAATGTGCGGGCTGCTGTGTCATGTTGTTATTAATGTGCAGCTGCTGTGTCAGGTTGTTATTAATGTGCAGGCTGCTGTGTCAGGTTGTTATTAATGTGCGGGCTGCTGTGTCATGTCTTTATTAATGTGCAGGCTGCTGTGTCACGTTGTTATTAATGTGCAGGCTGCTGTGTCATGTTGTTATTAATGTGCGGTCTGCTGTGTCAGGTTGTTATTAATGTGCAGGCTGCTGTGTCAGGTTGTTATTAATGTGCAGGCTGCTGTGTCAGGTTGTTATTAATGTGCGGGCTGCTGTGTCATGTCTTTATTAATGTGCAGGCTGCTGTGTCACGTTGTTATTAATGTGCAGGCTGCTGTGTCAGGTTGTTATTAATGTGCGGGCTGCTGTGTCATGTCTTTATTAATGTGCAGGCTGCTGTGTCACGTTGTTATTAATGTGCAGGCTGCTGTGTCATGTTGTTATTAATGTGCAGGCTGCTGTGTCATGTTGTTATTAATGTGCAGCTGCTGTGTCATGTTGTTAATGTGCGGGCTGCTGTGTCATGTTGTTAATGTGCAGCTGCTGTGTCATGTTGTTAATGTGCAGGCTGCTGTGTCAGGTTGTTATTAATGTGCAGGCTGCTGTGTCATGTTGTTATTAATGTGCAGCTGCTGTGTCAGGTTGTTGTTAATGTGCAGGCTGCTGTGTCATGTTGTTATTAATGTGCAGGCTGCTGTGTCATGTTGTTGTACTGTTGAAGCTGACTCTGTTGACATGTTTATATTGCAGATTAGTGTGTCATTTTATTGTTTTTTTTACCGTTGGAGCAGACTGCGGTGTCATGTTTTTATTCATGTAATGGCACAGCAGCTTGCTGTTGCATTTCATTGTACTGGTTGGATTAGCATGTAATTATATGTAATTAATATTGTACTAGCATATAATTTTTTATGTACTTTTTTAATCTTTCTTTTGTAGTCGCTGTTACCGTTGGATTTTGTACCCCATTTGTGCCCCATTTCTTCCCATCACTCCATTCTCCAAAAGGTACATTTTTGTGGTTACATTGCACATTAATTGTCGTATTTACCTTTGCAGTGCATTGTATTTTCCATGTAGTATAGCCTCCAATTATTCAGAAATGTTTTTGTTTTCATTATATTTTTCAGAAATGTCTGGATCAATGGGGCACACGTTTTGGGCTCGATTCATCGAGAAAACAGCTGCCTCTGGGACACCGATCACAAGGACTATCAGAATCAGGGAAAAAGGAATCAGGCGTACGAGAAATTGATTCATTACAGTAGAATCCGTGACAGTGCTGCAGACTCTCTTTGGGTTCGGAAGAAGATCGCAAATATGCGAACAGTGGTGGTGAAGGAGCACAATCGAGTCCTGGAATCACAACGTTCAGGAGCCAGGACTGATGACCTTTACACACCTGGATTTGCAACGTTCAGGAGCCGGGACTGATGACCTTTACACACCGAAATTGAGGTACTATGAGCGGATGAAGTTTATCGATGAACAAACTTCAAGGAGAAGTCCTACGGATGAAGACTCTCCGTCCAGTGATTTGGAGAGTGCGGACGTAGTAAGTTTTTGATGTGATATGTCTTGTATATAACCAACTGTAAAATTTAATGAAATTCTAATTTAAAAAACTACCCAACTACCCACATTACCGCCCTATGCACTCTGCACCGGTTAACCCTCCGCCTCCCCCTTCTTTTTATGCACCGGGACCCCCTTTACCATCCACCTCTGCCACTCTTCATTATCTGTGGTTCTGGGGGGTTTGGTATTGCGCTCCACTAGTTGTAATGTGTTTGCGGTGCAGCAGATTCTGGGTTCTTTTGCCTATGGAACCCTGGGATAGGTACTGCAATTTTCGTTGAATTGCGCACTCGCTGGTAGATTTACTGATGTGGACCTCTTGTTTACTTTAAACAATAATGTAATGCAGAAACTGTTTGTATTGTGAACAAATATTTTATTGAACACTTAAAATGTGCATTCACTCTTAAGGGGTGCAGGGTCGATTGGGGGTGGGGTAGGTCTCACTGTTGTATAGTTTGTCATAGGGACCTCCAAAACTGCAGATCTCACTTGCGTGTCTTCTTCAGATTGGGTTTTGGGTTATTTCTCCCTAGATGCGGGGCTTGGTCAGGTTTTCAGCAGACCTCCGTGGTTGGGCAATGCACGGGGTCTGTTGTTAACGATGGTGCTTGGAAAGGGTTTTGCAGGAGGCAGATCGGGGTTTTGATGGGCGCTGGCAGACCTCTGGTCTCAGCGGAAGTCACTTGCGGGGAAAGAAAGTCTTGGTGGTCAAGGCAAGTGTATGGTGGTACCGGGGGCTGGCGTCCCTAACCCTCCGGTGGTGCACCGTGCACTTACCCGATACCTGAACTTGCTGCCTGCAGGGGATGGAATCCGCGTCTTCTCCTTAGGTGTTCGCCGGCGTCCTCACTTCCACGCGATAGCCGGCAGTGTGATCCACACCGTTGCTTCAGTTCCTCACGGCACTTCCGGGTTCGGCTTGACGGCGTCACCCGGGGTGTCGCAGGTCCCGTCGCGGTGTGCGCTCAACTCCTCCTGGAGGAGACTTATGTGGTGATGGGTAGGTGCAGGACTGGTGTCCTAGTGTCCTAGTGTCCAACGCATTTCGGCACGTTTGTGCCTTTGTCAAGGATGCGGTTTGGTCTACGGTGCTCCTGTATTTCTACCCGCCCTATTGTTCAGCTATTGGTTGTGGATTCTCCGGTGGGCGGGGTTATTGCCTGTCAGCTGTTGTGCTGTTACGCTCGTCTGTACCATGAACTAGCCGACTGTACTCTGTTTGCGGGGTTTACCGGGTAGACCCGCTTGTGTATGTCGACTGTGTCGACTCCTGTTGTTGGGTGAACCAATCTTGTATTTATAGGTGTCAGCATGTTGGTATATTATTATTAGAGAGTGGCTGACATCTCTAATAATATACCAACATGCTGACACCTATAAATACAAGATTGGTTCACCCAACAACAGGAGTCGACACAGTCGACATACACAAGCGGGTCTACCCGGTAAACCCCGCAAACAGAGTACAGCTGGACAGTTCATGGTACAGACGAGCGTAACAGCACAACAGCTGACAGGCAATAACCCCGCCCACCGGAGAATCCACAACCAATAGCTGAACAATAGGGCGGGTAGAAATATAGGAGCACCGTAGACCAAACCGCATCCTTGACAAAGGCACAAACGTGCCGAAATGCGTTGGACACTAGGACACTAGGACACCAGTCCTGCACCTACCCATCACCACATAAGTCTCCTCCAGGAGGAGTTGAGCGCACACCGCGACGGGACCCGCGACACCCCGGGTGACGCCGTCAAGCCGAACCCGGAAGTGCCGTGAGGAACTGAAGCAACGGTGTGGATATCACTGCCGGCTATCGCGTGGAAGTGAGGACGCCGGCGAACACCTAAGGAGAAGACGCGGATTCCATCCCCTGCAGGCAGCAAGTTCAGGTATCGGGTAAGTGCACGGTGCACCACCGGAGGGTTAGGGACGCCAGCCCCCAGTACCACCATACACTTGCCTTGACCACCAAGACTTTCTTTCCCCGCAAGTGACTTCCGCTGAGACCAGAGGTCTGCCAGTGCCCATCAAAACCCCGATCTGCCTCCTGCAAAATCCTTTCCAAGCACCATCGTTAACAACAGACCCCGTGCATTGCCCAACCACGGAGGTCTGCTGAAAAACCTGACCAAGCTCCGCATCTAGGGAGAAATAACCCAAAACCCAATCTGCAGAAGACACGCAAGTGAGATCTGCAGCTTTGGAGGTCCCTGTGACAACCTATACAACAGTGAGACCTACCCCACCCCCAATCGACCCTGCACCCCTTAAGAGTGAATGCACATTTTAAGTGTTCAATAAAATATTTGTTCACAATACAAACAGTTTTTGCATTACATTATTGTTTAAAGTAAACAAGAGGTCCACATCAGTAAATCTACCAGCGAGTGCGCAATTTAACGAAAATTGCAGTACTCTTCATTATCTGGTGGTGTGTCCTCACCTTTGCTGAGTACACAATCCCCTACCCCAGATGATGATTATTATAATTAATTTTAATTCGGCTTGATTTTTTAATTGAATAGCTTACAACAATGCTCTTGTTCTTCTGCTTGATTTGTTTGTTCAATGATAAACTTCTTTGCTCATTTTACCACAATTTTGGTTTGTAAAGGCCACAGTCCGGTACTTCTGAACGTTGTGATGTCCGGACTTGTTGTGCTCTTTCACATACCACTGTTTGACATATTTGCTTCTTCCGAACTCATGAGAAGTTTGCAGCACTGTTTACGATGTTCTACTGTATTAATCAATACTTGTATGCCTGATTCCGATTTCCCTGATTGCGATAGTCCCTTCCAGAGAGGCAGCTGTTTTCTTTGTATTTTTCGATGAATCGAGCCCACACCAAAATAAAATTTCCTAAAAAATGTTTTGTTTTTTTTAAATTTAAATAAAAAAGTTACATTTAAGAAATGTGTCGTCTCAATTTTTTAAATGTTGACTGTTATAAATATTTTACAATGTATATAATTGAGATAATTTTTCCCTCAGGTGCTGGATGTAATGCTGTGGCCGACAGCCAGGATCCAAATTTACATTTGATACTCTCTCTCTTGGGATTCCATGACTCCCATAGACGGAGAGTATAATCTGTTCCCAAAACACCCCCACTATATACACCACCCCACTATCCAGACCACCCTAAAGCGTGGCAAAGGGCGGTGGTACACGTCCTCTGACCTTTTCATACTCCCACTCTCCACGTCAGCGTGGAGTTGATTTTATATAGTGTGGTGAGCCCGAAGCATGGCAAGCACAGCAAGCCCCGCGAGGGTGACGCGGAATACATGTTAAGTTACCCGCGTGCACTTGCCATGCTTCGGGCTCAGTGGCTCGCTGCGCTCGCCACACTATATAAAATCAACTCCATGCCAACGAATTTTGAACTGCCATTTTTTTCTAAGTGCCATTTTTAATAAGTGCAGAGTTATATCCAAGAAGGAGTGACATCCAGGAAGGGGTACAACCAAGTTGCAAGAGGCTTCTGTCCTTTCTGTTTCTGTTTTTTTTTTTTTCTCTCTTTGCTTGAAGCCCAGGTGCCTGACCTGTTAAAGGGTCCACAAAGTGCAGATAGTGTGCTGCATGATCTGAGAGTGGGCCACTGAGGAAAACGTGCAACTGGAAGAAATTACAGAGGAAGCGGACAGATACAGAGTGGTGTGTCAGCAGACTGCAAGACAGCCAGTATCAGCAGGAGACCAGAGGACAAGATTAGAGCCCTACTGTCACTGCTGCAGACACATCAGGTGTGAGGACACCAGGAGTGTGACACAGCTGCAGGAACAGATAAGTAGCAACTTTCTTATATTTTGGTAGAAATTTACTTGTAGTGTGTAATTGCCTTGTAATTTAACTCTCTATTGTATACTAGGGGGTTAGTCGCAGGGAGGTAGATAAAATGGGTGGGGCCCTGATTGAGAATCTCACTCAGTGCATGTTGTGCAAGATGTATGCGCACCTGGAGCAAGAGTCCCAGTACGAATACATCTGCACGAGATGTGAGCGAACGTCCGCCCTGGAAGCCCAGGTCACTGATCTAGAGCGGACCGTTCAGCGACTGAGGGATATTTACAATCTTGAGCAAAGCCTAAATAGAACGGTGGAGGAGTTGCAGATGGGGTCACTGGTAGAGGAGGAGGATCAGGTAGCCAGCTGGGTCACGGTTAGAAGGGGAAACAAGAGGGACAGGAGGGACAGGAACGACATCTCGGATCTATCACACCCGAACAAATTTGCCCGGTTGGACGAAGTTTCGGGGGAGGATAGAGACGAAATGACGGAGCTGGAGGATACGGCTCCCTCTAGCAACCGGAGGAGAGGTCCCTCTAGCTCAAACGGGATGACAGTTAGTGAGGTACCAAGGCAGATAGTGGTGGTAGGGGATTCCATCATTAGGAGAACAGACAGGGCAATCTGCTATCGGGACCGCGATCGCCGCACGGTCTGTTGCCTCCCGGGTGCTCGGGTACGGCACATCGCGGACCGAGTTGACAGATTGTTGGGAGGGGCTGGGAGCAACCCGGCGGTCTTGGTGCACATCGGCACCAACGACAAAGTCAATGGTAGGTGGGATGTCCTCAAGAAAGAGTATAGGGAATTAGATAAGAAATTAAAGGCGAGGACATCTAGGGTAATTTTCTCTGAAATATTACCAGTGCCACGCGCTAGCTCAGGGAGGCAGAGGGAGATCAGGGAGGTAAATGTGTGGCTTAAGGATTGGTGTAGGAAAGAGGGATTCGTGTTCATGGAACACTGGGCGGACTTCTCGGTCAGGCGCCATCTTTTTTTGCCGTGATGGATTGCACCTGAACGAGGAAGGGGCTGCGGTGCTGGGGGGAAGGATGGTTAGAGGGTTGGAGGAGATTCTAAACTAGGCGACGGGGGGGTGGGGGCAGCAAGACATTATGGGACCATCAGGGAGAGAAGCCGGACTGGGAACAGGAATCACATGGAGGAAGGAGATGGGGGGGGGGGACGGAGACATAGACAAAGCCCTGGGACATAACAAGGGTATAATCGGGGGTAACTCTCAGGGTGCATCAGGAATGTCATGTAATAAAATGTTATGTTGTAACAGTCACGTTACCCCATTACAGTTCTTAGGTACAGATGATCTTAGTATACGGGAAGGAGGGAATGACAGAGGAAGAATTCCCAGAACTATAAAGAGGGCAGGCAGTGTGCATGGTGGGGAGGCCTGTAGAGAGTCTATTGAAGGGGAGAGGGGAAAGAGGAAGCTAGTAAAGAATTCAAATGGGTCCTGGGGTGAAACTAATCACAATATTAGAGCCATATCTAAAAAAAAACATAAATTAAAATGCTTACTGGCTAATGCAAGAAGCTTAGTGAGTAAAATCGGGGAGCTAGAAACGGTGATCAGTAGGGACAACTACGACATCATTGGTATTACAGAAACATGGTGTAATGAGTCGCATGACTGGGCATTAAACATGGAGGGATATACACTCTACAGGAAAGACAGGGAAAATAGAAGGGGCGGGGGGTGTGCCTGTATGTAAATAATAACTTAACATCATGTGAGAAAAATATGAGCACAGACCTGGAAGAAGACAACTCGGAGACAGTGTGGGCAGAGATAACAGACAATAATAAGAAACCAAAAAACAAATTTATAATAGGGGTATGCTATAGACCACCAAATATAAATGAAAGGGAAGAGTCTCTTCTTTTAAACCAAATCAAACAAGCATCAAATCAGGGTCCGGTATTAATTATGGGGGATTTTAATTTACCCGACATTGATTGGGAAAACGAAAGAGGTAAATCAGCAAGAAGCAATGGGTTCTTAAGCTTACTTAAAGACCAGTTTATTACACAAACGGTGGAAACTCCAACTCGTGATGAGGCGCTCTTGGACTTAGTATTAACAAATAACTCTGGCCCTTATTCTGGTCGGTGCGGATATATCCGCGTGCGTTCGGCCCGCCGATGTTTTGTGTCTGCGCATGTGCGAGCGGGGCGTACGGCCAAATCCCGCATGATATGTGAACACTCCGAACAGGGGGTGGAGAGGGGCGTGAAGGGCTATTTGGGCTCATTACCATATGCATACGCCCCACGTTTCATGGGCGTTCCCATGAAAACGCTGGGCGTACGCATGGTAATGCGGCCGTGACGCACGTGTAGTCCTGGGGACATATGACATTGCCGGATGTCAGCTGCCCGCCCAGATCTCTGCTTTTGCACGGAAAAATGTCCGTGTGGTCTGAGGTTGCGGGAGCTGGTGGAGCACTCGGTCCTGCATTCGATGGTCTGCGACCATCGAATGATGGGGGAGGTTCCCTTAGATGGAGGAGGCGTATTCCGTGAAAAATACACGTGCGGTCCGTTCGGCCAGCTTCTTACCGCATACGGACGGAGTTGGCGATCCGTATGGAAGGCGGGGTTTCGCACGCACGGTCCTGGCCGCATAATCGGATCCGGCCGCACCGATCAGAATAAGGGCCACAGACTTAGGGGGACATTTACCAAAATGGATTCGTAGAAAAAAGGTGTATTCGTAGGCAGAAATACACCTTTTTTTTACGAATTTGTATTTTCGGGATTTACAATCCCGAAAATACAACAATTCGTATTCCTAAAGATGGAACATTCGTATTTGTATTTACAAATAGGAATGTCTACACCATCGATAGGATACGACAGAAATCCCTATTCAAAAGAATGGTGATTCCTGATTTACTAAGCAGCCGTATGGATAATACGGCTGCTAAGTGGTGTAAAACACCCACGCAAATACGACAGGAAAATACACCTTGCTTTCCCTGTCGTATTTGCTTTAAGCCTGCACGGATCAGTCAGATAAAAAAAAACGGCGTGGGGTCCCCCCCCACCCATAACCAGCACCAGGCTGACGGAGCCGGTAATTAAAAATCAGGGAACCCGACAAATAGGGGTTCCCCGATTTTTAACAACCAGCCCCAGGCTCCTGCTCTGGGACTGGTTCCCAAAATACGGGGGACAAAATGACTAGGGGTCCCCCGTATTTTAAGAACCAGCCCCAGGCAAAACCAGCCAGCAGAGTAATGCCACAGCCGGGGGGAGACTTTTTATACAAGTCCCCCCGGCCAAAGCATTCATCCCTACCGACCAGTCAGCCTGGCCAATAAAGGGGTCCCCCCCTCCAGGACTTACCTGACCAGGCTGTAGCCTGGTACTGTCCCCGATGCCCCTGGGCGGTGGGCATCGGGCTGATTCAAGTGTAAAAAAAAAAGATTAAACTATTGTTTTTTACTGTGGCACTACAAGTGCCAGCAAGCCTCCCCAGCAAGCTGGGACTTGGAGAACCACAAGTCCCAGCCTGCTGGGCATTAAAGGGCCCGCTGGCACTTGTAGTTCCACAGTTAAAAAAATAGTACAATAAACACACTGACACAATGAAAATAAAAGTTTAATACATACATTACACACATACTGATACTTACCTTTCTTGATCCCGTAGGTAGCCCTGGTCCTGATGTCCTGTGTCGTCCTCCAGGTCCATGTCGGCTGTCCGCGTCGTCCTCCAGGTCCATGTCGACGGTCCGTGTCGTCCTCCAGGTCCATGGCGGTGTCCGGGTCCGAAGAAATCCATGTTGGAGCTGTGGAAGGAAATTCTACTCACCTGGTCCTGCGCTGAAGAAGTCTTCTCTTGGTCCGACGTAATCCAGGTAATGTTCACAGCTGTCGCCGGTCCCCGCTGTCTCCGCATCGCACTGAGGAGAGATGCTGAGATATTTCATACTCGGCGCCTCTCCTCAGGGTTAGAGAAAGTCGAGAAAGTCGGCTCCTGATTGGCCGCTAGGCGGCCAATAGAATTCATCCTGAGGAGAAGCGCCGAGTATGAAATATCTCAGCATCTCTCCTCAGTGCGATGCGGAGACAGCGGGGACCGGCGACAGCTGTGAACATTACCTGGATTACGTCGGACCAAGAGAAGACTTCTTCAGCACAGGACCAGGTGAGTAGAATTTCCTTCCACAGCTCCAACATGGATTTCTTCGGACCCGGACACCGCCATGGACCTGGAGGACGACACGGACCGTCGACATGGACCTGGAGGACGACACGGACAGCCGACATGGACCTGGAGGATGACGCGGACAGCCGACATGGACCTGGAGGACGACACAGGACATCAGGACCAGGGCTACCTACGGGATCAAGAAAGGTAAGTATCAGTATGTGTGTAATGTATGTATTAAACTTTTATTTTCATTGTGTCAGTGTGTTTATTATACTATTTTTATAACTGTGGAACTACAAGTGCCAGCGGGCCCTTTAATGCCCAGCAGGCTGGGACTTGTGGTTCTCCAAGTCCCAGCTTGCTGGGGAGGCTTGCTGGCACTTGTAGTGCCACAGTAAAAAACAATAGTTTAATCTTTTTTTTACACTTAATCAGCCCGATGCCCACCGCCCAGGGGCATCGGGGACAGTACCAGGCTTCAGCCTGGTCAGGTAAGTCCTGGAGGGGGGGACCCCTTCATTGGGGGGGTCCCCACTCCCCCAGGGCCCCTGGCCAGGCTGACTGGTCGGTAGGGATGAATGCTTTGGCCGGGGGGACTTGTATAAAAAGTCTCCCCCCGGCTGTGGCATTACCCTGATGGCTGGTTTTGCCTGGGGCTGGTTCTTAAAATACGGGGGACCCCTAGTCATTTTGTCCCCCGTATTTTGGGAACCAGCCCCAGAGCAGGAGCCTGGGGCTGGTTGTTAAAAATCGGGGAACCCCTATTTGTCGGGTTCCCTGATTTTTAATTACCGGCTCCAGGCTCTGTCAGCCTGGTGCTGGTTTCGGCTGTGGGGGGGACCCCACGCCGTTTTTTTTTTTAATATTTATTTATTTTTCTATTTTTTTTTACACTCTGCAGCCTGCACGGATCTGACTGATCCGTGCAGACTGCTAGAAAAATTTGTATTAGCGGCCGTATATATGGCCAGCTAATACGAATTGTTACACCATCGGAGGGTTACAAAGCAGTCGTACATGACCGCTTTGTAATTTCCCCTCTGGAACACGACTTTGCATACGACTAAAACAGTCTTATGCAGCCGTAGGGGAAATACCAATACGAAAAACTAGGTTTTTCATATTGGTAAATTTCCCCCTTAGTTTCAAACACAAAAGTAATTGAACAATTAGGGAACAGTGATCACAATATGGTTTCACTGGAAATCAACTTCAGTAAATTACATCAAAAAGGATCTGCAAAAATACTAAACTTCAGAAAAGCGAACTTTGAATTATTCAGGGAAGCCCTAACAGGAATTGGGTGGGAAACGGTTATGGAGGGAAAAAATGCAGAGGAAATGTGGGATACTCTAAAAAAGCTGCTTGATTCCCTTACTATTGAATACATTCCTAAAGTAACTAAGGGTAAATTCAACAAAAAAAAGCCACCATGGTTGGACAAAGAAGTAAGGTCAGCTATCAACAATAAAACCAGAGCCTTTAAATTCTATAAAAATAACTTGAATGAGGAGGCATTCGCAAAATACAAAGAATCAAACAAAACTTGTAAAAGGGTAATCAAAGCAGCTAAAATATTATATGAAGAGTGCATAGCCACTGAAAGCAAAACCAACCCAAAGAAGTTTTTTAAATACATAAATAGTAAACGTTTAATTAAGGAAAACATAGGCCCACTAACTGATACTAGTGGAAAAAGTGTTACTGAGGACAATGGAAAAGCAAAACTGTTAAATGAGTTCTTCTCATCAGTATTTACTAAGGGAGAGCAGACTGTGGAACGAACATTTAACAAAAAAACGGGACAAATAAGCCAGATCTCATTGTGGATTTCACGCCGAAGGAAATAATACTGAGGCTAAGCAAACTCAAAACAAATAAATCACCAGGGCCAGATGGGATTCATTAATGGAATTAAGGGATGAACTAGCTACCCCCCTACATTATATCTTAAGCAAGTCACTATCGTCAGGTATAGTACCAAAAGATTGGAGAATAGCAGAGGTAGTGCCAATATTCAAAAAAGGAAAAAAGGAAGATCCCGCTAATTACAGACCAGTTAGTTTAACATCAATTGTGGGTAAACTATTTGAAGGATTTTTAAGGGATGGTATCCAGCAATATTTAGACCATCACCGTCTACTCAGTACTAACCAACATGGGTTCGTGAAAAATCGTTCATGCCAAACTAATCTACTAGGGTTCTATGAAGAGGTTAGCAAAAACCTTGATAATGGAAATGCTGTAGATGTGATTTTCCTAGATTTCGCTAAAGCATTTGATACTGTCCCACACAAGAGATTGATTAATAAAATGGAGAACCTAGGATTGGGTGAAAATATCTGCAGATGGGTAGGGAATTGGCTATGTAATAGAGAACAAAGAGTGGTTGTGAATGGTGCCGTATCAGATATGATACCGGTACTAAGTGGAGTGCCCCAGGGTTCGGTTTTGGGGCCCATTTTGTTTAACATTTTTATTAACGATATTGAGATAGGGTTACTCAGCAATGTATCCATCTTTGCGGACGATACAAAACTTAGCAAAGTCATCAAATCATCAGAAGACATCACCATGCTTCAAAATGATCTTGCCATTCTAGATGAGTGGGCAAAAAAATGGAAGATGAGGTACATTGTAGATAAATGTAAGGTTATGCACCTTGGGAGACACAACCAGTGTGTAAGTTACAACCTTAGTGGAGAGGAACTGGGTAATTCCATACTTGAAAAGGTAGGAGTCCAAATAGACAGCAATCTAGGATGTAGTGCCCATTGTAATGTAGCTACAAAAAAGGCCAACAAAATTCTGGCATGTATTAAGAGGGGAATGGAAACTAGGGACTCAAGGGTAATTATGCCACTGTATAAAGCATTGGTGAGACCTCACCTCGAGTACGGAGTGCAGTTCTGGGCCCCACACTATAAAAAGGACATCATAGAATTAGAAAAAGTCCAAAGGCGAGCAACAAAGCTTATTAGGGGAATGGAGAATTTAAGCTACGGGGAGAGATTAAGCAATTTGGGACTATTTACATTGGAAAAGAGACGTTTAAGGGGGGACATGCTCAACATGTACAAGTATATCAAGGGCCAATATAAGGAACTGTCACACCCGAGGGCATGAGTATAGATTAGATGAAAAAAAGATTTCATTCAGCTAGTAGAAAGAATTTCTTTACGGTCAGAACAGTCAAACTCTGGAACTCTCTTTCCAGAGAGGTGGTAACGGCTGGCTCATTAAATGCGTTCAAGGCAAAGTTGGACAAACATTTACTGGAGAAAAACATCCATGGGTACAAATAAGAAATATAATCTGTCTGTAAAATATCAGAACCTACCAAATCAGCAATGGATATCTATACCAGGTTGAACTAGATGGACGCAAGTCTTTTTTCAGCCTTACCTACTATGTAACTATGTAACGTGGATAGTGGGGGTATAAAAAGGTCGGATGATGCGTTCCGCCGCCGCTCGCCACGCTTCGGGGTGGCGTGGATAGTGGGGTCTCATTGTAAGCACCCATCACATCGCATGTCATGGGTGCTTGTACAATGAAATATCGCATCGCATGTGACGCATCGCATTTGGTGCATCGCATCGCATTTGGTGCCATGCGATCCTTTGCGATATTTCATTGTACAAGCACTCCTCTGCAGTTAACATGGACATAGCATTGCATCGTACAGTACTGTAGACAGTATGCGATGCGTTCAATGCGATACGATATTTCATCACATTGCTTACCGTTTATAGTGCTGTGCGATGCGTTCGATGCGATACGATGAAATATCGTATCGCATCGAACAGCACTATAAACGGTACGCGATGCGATTTCACTACGGAGAATAGCCCTATACGCTATTTGCGTAGTGGGCGCCCAACTAACATATAAGTACCCAAAATTATTTTTAAATAAATACTAAAAATATTAAGCACAGCGTTATACCATTTTGTGTTTTTTCTGTTTATCTATTTTTAAGGAGTTTGGTAATCCCCCTTAAGGTAATAGCTGCAGTGCTTGATATTATATAATAAGCGCTCAATATCAATTTGTTCTTGTGTTACATGATAAGAGATCTGTACTGGAGGGGGGCGGAGCACCTTTGGCCTGCTCTGGACCATGTGGATCTAACCCTCAATCTGATTTATGAGGGGTCTTCAGACCTTAACTTAGGAGAACTCTACAGATGGTCACTCTGAGGGAATCCAGAAACAATCTCATAGCATCCTCCCTTTGGGTTACAGTTCACCAGTACAGAAGAAATACATTGATAGCACACATAACAATAATAATAATTATTATTATAATAACAGGAGGCATGATTCATTCGATCCATCATGTGATCAGATCGTGACAGCTGTCGAGAATAGACTACATCGTCCCTGGGGGATATTGTAGTTTCAGATCATGGTCTAATTAGTTTTTTGATATCGTATCTTTCACCTAGATCATTTTCACTTGCCTGGCGCTTCCCAACATATTTGTCACAATCTGAAGATTTTAAACTGTTTCTATCCTATAAATGGAAGGGATTTGTTGATGACAATATTCTACATTTAGATAATTCAACATTATTTTTGGAGATGTCTGAGGTAGTGATGAGGGGGCATATTATTAGTTATATCTCAAATAGGCGTAAAGAAGAAAGATCTACATTTTGTACTCTCCAGGAGGCGTTGGCTTCTGCTTTGAAATAATATGAGGATTTTTCAACGGAAGATAATTTTGTCTTCTATAAGCAGGCCAGACGTCTTCTGGAGACTTATTTGTTGTCCCAATCTAAATATTAATTGGATCACATGAAAAATACATTTTTTAAATGGGGAAAAAAAGTCAGGTAAATGGTTAGCTAATATGTCCAAACCTGGTTGGAAACGGAATGACATCACTATGATTAAGAATCCCATGATGGGGGCATTACATCCTCTGAAATCTAAACTAACTTTCAATCGTATTACAAACGTTTATATAGTTCAGTTCCAATTTTTCGATCAATTACAGGAAAATCTTATGAATAAAGAAAACTTATCCAAGTTATCGGAAGATCAGATTGGCATCCTAAATAAGCATAAAGCTATGGAGTGTCACGTTTCGTGAAGCACCAGCCGGAGTGTAACGGAGGCTGGGCGCTTTAATGTAGGGCTGTTGCATGAACGACAGACTGGAGTGAAGCAATTGAATAAAATTAAACCTTTTTTAATGAAGATACTGCGGTACAAGATATAAATGATGGCACAATGAATTACTGTAGATATTGATAAATTGGAAGAAGTCAATAATAAACAAAACTTATTGAAAGAGCTTGAAGTTTGATTGAGAAGTTGAATGATTGGATGATTGGAGGGTTGGATGATTGAATGAAAGATTGGATGATTGGATGAAATATTGGATTATTGGATAATTGGATGAAGAATTGGATGATTGGACGATTGGATGAAGAAGGGAATGAGAATAAGATGAAGTCCAGTTGAAATCTGTGCTGAATGAGATCGTAGCTGCAGGACCAGGGATGCGACCACGGATAATAACCATCAGGAATGAAGGAAGAAGATGACACCCTTTGGGGGGTTAACCTTGTCCTTGTCCTAATAGGCGGCAGAGGATTCCTGTGGAAGATATGGGAGAGCAGTAGACGATCAGCAGGAAGATCAGGATAGACTTTCACCAAGAGACGATAGATGCCTGTAATGGATACCACAGGGATAGCCAGGACTGACCAATGATGTTAGCGGGTAGACATAATTGTACGGACTGCCGGTCTGGCCCGGCTAGTCAGATTTTAAGGGTAGAGCTGAGCGGTGATTGGCTGCGCGTGTGACATCACACTTTGGAGCTGCGTAGCATAGGCTGTGGAAACCAGGAAGATGGCTGCCGCCAGCTGCAACGTCAGAAACCAGCCGGCGCAGAACATACGCGGAGGTACTGCAGCCGGCGCTTCCCAGCCTGAGGCCTAACATGATACGGACACCATCATCGCGGCATGTGCCTCACGCCACCCGGAGCCTGCATGGCAGGAGACTGCACACCACAACTGTCACCTGGCGGTGACAGAGTGCCAGAACACAGACAGCCGTCATGGGCATCAGCAGCGGAGGTTAGCGCCATGACAGATGGTAACATATCAGAGGTCTGTGGGACCAGGACAGCACAGGGAGCCAGGGTAGCTGAGATGGTGGTCGTGACATGGAGGAATTACAAGATACCATATCGGGCCTATCGGCCAATAAGGCTCTGGGCCCAGATGGGTACACTAGTGAATACTTTAAAATACTTAAACATGATCTTCCAATTCTGCTGGATTTATATTGATTAATCCATAGACAATCTTCTAGTTACCCGACATTTAATGCGGCCAATACCATTTTTTTAATTAAACCTAATCAAAACCCACAACTCATTTCGTCTTATAGGCCAATTACTTTAAGTCTTGATTTCAAAATCTTAGCAAAAATAAGGGGCAATAGATTGCAGACTAATCTTCCAGACCTTGTAACTCCGAATCAGCTTGGTTTAGTTAAGAACAGACATTCTGTTAAGGGCGTAAGAACGGCAATAGCAGTTACAATTTCTTCATCACAGAATTTTAATCATTCTAATTTTCTATTAAGTTTAGATACTCATAAAGCCTCTGATTATATATTATGGCAACATTTGTTTGAGGTATTACAACGTCAAACTTTTGAGCAGGATTTTATTGGTTTGATCAGATACTTTTTCGACTCCCCAGGGATGACTTTCAGCGTAGTACAGAGGTCAGAATGGGCAGAGGCACCAGGCAAGGATGTCCACTGTCCCCAATGTTATTTCATCTAGCCCTTAATCCTCTCCTTCAGTTACTTCAACAGGATGATAATCTCCATGGTATTAAGATTGGATCTATGGAAAATAAGGTAACAGCTTTTGCTGATGATGTTCTGATTTACATGTCTGAATCTAAAATGTCAAAATTTCATCTCATGTCGATAATACAAAATTTTGGTGAAATCTCTGGACTTAAAATCAATTTGGATAATTGGTTGCTCTGTACCTATGACCAGGATCTTATCGTCCCTACTAGCACGTAGGCGTCCCTTTGCTTGGGCTAGCGGTAGTTTTTCATATTTAGGAGTATTGGTTACCAAAACCCCCCTTGCTGCTCTATCAACAGAATATATTGACAGCATTTAAAACCCTGTTACAGGCCTTGAATGTTTGGGATCGTCCTCAGCTCTCCTATATGGGCAGGGCCAGTCTCCTATATGGGCAGGGCCAGTCTCCTTAAAATGGTATCTTTTCCGAGATTATTATATTTATTTTAATCTCTTCCTCTTTTGTTAACCAAGGAAGATACGAAATTAATTAATTCCTCCTTCGGTAAAGTTATTTGGAATAAAAAAAAGACATAGAATAGTATTGCAAAGGGCAGTGGTTCCCAAACTGTGTGCCTAGGATCCCTGGGGTGCCTCAGGACACTTGCAGGGGTGCATCGGGTTGGTCATCCAGGACCAATTCAAATTCTTTATGATCAATTATTTCTGGATAAAACCAGTGCTGGTGGCTGCCAATCATAAAATGTGTACAATCAGAACCAAATCCTGCCCTTTACCACATAACTGAACCTAAGAAGCACATATACACACAATCTACTTTATATGATATATTTTTTGGGGGGCCTAGGGGTGCCTTGGAAAAATTCTGATACTCTAGGGTGCCGTGATTAGAAAAAGATTGGGAACCCCTGGCATAGGGTACAACAACCAGTTCTTAATGGGGGTATTCATTTTCCAAATCTAGCACATTACAACCATGCAGCACTGTTCTGACATCTTAAAGACTACATAATACTAGTATCTATACTGACCCTGTATTGGAGGAAATTTTTTGCAAGGTTTTAACTTAACTTCTTTTCTCCATATCCATGGTTAAGCGATACCAAGAGAAATACGAGATAATCCCTACTATGGTCTACCAAACAATCATGAGATATAAGAAAGAGTTAAATGCTCACACATCTTTATATCTTACATGGATACATAACCCAGATTTTTCAACATGGTAAAGCGGGGGAATCTCTTTCCACAGTGGTCAGCTAGGGGGCTTAATTCTATAGGTTGCTTGGTGGACGTAGCCACTAAAAATCCTATTACATTTAAACAGGGAATTGAGAAAAATTTGAGTTTTTTTAAGCATCCCCCTTTGCATTTTATCAAGCACAACAATGTGACCCTTATTTTGGTTCACTCGCAGAGGGCAAAATCCTTCTCAAGTGGACAAAACCATGTGCACTGCAGGTGGGGCAGATGTAACATGTGCAGAGAGAGTTAGATTTGGGTGAGTTATTTTGTTCCTGTGCAGGGTAAATACTGTCTGCTTTATTTTTACACTGCAATATAGATCTCACTTTCAAGTAAAACCCCACCCAAATCGAATTCTCTATCTCTCCACTTGATAGTAAGGCGATATCTAGACAATACAAGGTGTTACGGGACTTAATTGAATATGAAAATAATAGGACAGGCTTACCTCAATGGTTAAATCATTTTCCAGATTTAACAGTGAAATCCTTGTTGAAAAATCTGTATAAAGCTTATTGGGTACTTATGTAATATCTGGGCTCCCGTTTTTCTTATGAGACCGCGTCCCCTTGCGGGGCTCGCTGCGCTCGCCACGCTTCGGGCACGGTGGCTCGCTGCGCTCGCCACACTATATAAAATCAACTCCATGCAGAATTGGATAGTAGGGGTATGAAAAAATGGGGTGCATTTAACATGGGAGCCCAGATAATACATAAGTACCGCTTATTGTATGATACCTGCTAGCTTTTATAGAGAGCTATCATAGTACATATATTAGCCCACACAGGGCCTATTTAATGGGTTCATCCCCGTCGCATAGTTGTCCAAGGTGTCAAGTGAACAACTCTGATATATATCACTGTCTGTAGGCATGCCCTAGATAAATTAGGAAATGATGTCCCTTTTACCTCAGAATGAACGACATTACGTATTTTGCCACAGGGACAACGGATATCAAGTGGTTGTAAAAATAATTTTTGGTTCTGCTGCCAAAAAGACCATACTACAAGTATGGAACCACCCAGAAATGCCACAATTTTCTTTATTCAAGGAAAAGCTATTCTTTCTGTTTAGGAAAAAAGAAAAGGGGCGCAGCGCTATTTTTGAGAAGGAATAAACACCATGGGATATGGATACAAATTGTTTTAATAAAAACACACACATATAATTAATATATTTGCAGACATAATAACTGTAAAAATCAATAATAGATAAAGGGCCTTTTTCTAGTTCACTCTTTCTGACAAAATCCTTCTTAGATGGACAAAACCATGTGCACTGCAGGTGGGGCAGATGTTACTTGTGCAGAGAGAATTAGATTTGGGTGGGGTTTTACTTCAAAGTGAGATCTATATTGCAGTGTAAAAATAAAGCATCCAGTATTTACCCTGCACAGAAACAAAATAACTCACCCAAATCTAATTCTCTCTGCTCATTTTTTATCTGCCCCCCTGCAGTGCACATGGGGCCTTATTTTGGTTCATTCTTTGTGACAAAAGCCTTCTTAGATGGACAAAACCATGTGCACTGCAGGTGGGGCAGATGTAACATGTGCAGAGAGAATTAGATTTGGGTGGGGTTTTACTTCAAAGTGAGATCTATATTGCAGTGTAAAAATAAAGCAGTCATTCCCTGCACAGAAACAAAATTACTCACCCAAATCTAATTCTCTCTGCACATGTTACATCTGCCCCCCCCCCCCTGCAGTGCACATGGTTTTGCCCATCTAAGAAGGATTTTGTCAGAAAGAGTGAACTAGAATAAGGACCAAAATCTCACTGTCAGGATGGGTGTTGGATCCACCTAGACTCAGGACTAAGATAAGGTCCTCTTGGTACGTGCACATATAAGTGTACATAGAAATACAATCAAGAAATGAAAGTAGGATTAAAAAATAAGTTCTGATTCAAACTGATAATTGTTTGGATGGGGTGGGTTGTGAAACAAATCTATAGGTGGGGGTATGGATATTGTGGGCATAATTGGTGTTTGGTACACCTACAGGGGGTCCTCAATTGATTGGATTTTCACTATAGTGTCACAGTCACAGTGTCACCATATCGGGATTCCCAAATGGGGTCCAGGTGGTCTTTTAGGGACCCTTTACAATCCTGTAGGTCTCTTCTCCTTGAGCCTACGCTCTCCCTTAATGATAGTCAATAACTGAGGGTCTGTAGGCTCCAGGAGAAGAGAGCAACGGGATTTTAAAGGGGTCCCTAAAAGACCACCTGAACCCCAATTGGAAATCCCCCTACGGTGACACTGTAGTGAAAATTTCTCATCAACTGGGGTCTGGGGACCCCCTGTACGTGTACCAAACACCAATTATGCCCACAATATCCATACCCCCTCCACCTATAGATTTGTTTCGCAACCCACCCGCATCCAAACAATTATCAGTTTGAATCAGATTTTTTTTAATCCTACTTTCATTTCTTGATTGTACTTCTATGTACACATATTTATTTCACAATTTATTGAGTAAATTGTACACTATAACGTGACAAATCTTCATCTCAGTCTTATTCTTCAACTTCTTACACTCATAACATTCAAACAAATACATGCAGCGCTCATGCCCATCGACCAAACATTAAGGCAGAGCAGTGCCTAACATCCAACAGACTAACAGGGTGAGTGCAGTGTACCCACTTTATATTGATCAACGGGTGCATTGGGCAGGACAAAGATTTCTCAGTGCAACTGGCCGGGGAGCGCAGAGACGGATATGGGAAAAAAAGAAAAAACGGTACATTAAGTACAGTTTTTATTTGCCGGTACAGACTGATAAATAAACGGCAAATTCTTTTTTTATGTGTTTGTGTGTGTTGTACTGTTTTTGTGTGTGTGTTGTAGTGTGTGTTGTGTTGTATGTATTTGTCCAATGCGTAAGTGTGTGAGGTGTGCTATGTATATACAGTATGTGTATGTGTGTGTTGTGCCTTTGTGTATCTGTGCAGTGTTTAAATGTGTGTTTTGTGTGCGTGTTGCAGTGAATGTGGGTGTGTTGTACCGTGAGTGGTGTGTTATGTGTGTGTGTTGTGTTATGTGTATCTTCCGAATGTGAGATGTGCTACATATATATATGTGTGTGTAGTGTGCTGTGCGTATCCTGGCAATGCTTGTGTGTGTGTTCTGTGTGTTTTTGTATCTGCACAATGTTTAAGTGGGTGTGTTCTGTGTGTTTGTTGTACTGTTTTTGGGTGTGTGTTGTAGTGTATATGGGTTTGTGTTGTACTGCATGTGGTGTGTTATGTGTGTGTTTTGTTGTGTGTATCTGTCCAATGTGAAAGTGTGTGAGGTGTGCTATGTGTGTGTGTGTTGTGTGCTATGTGTGCATATTTATTTATTATTTATTAGCAGTTTCTTATATAGCGCACACAGATTCCGCAGCGCTGCACAGAGAATATTTGACCATTCACATCAGTCCCTGCCCCGTGGAGCTTACAGTCTATATTCCCTGGAGAGAAGGAAGAAAAGAAACTCTTTTTGGCTGGGGCACTGCTTTCTAAATCAATACTATGTTTAAAATATTTTATTCAAATTGGATAAAAGAAACATACATCACATAGAAATACATACAGTGTCAGATTATTGTGCCACTATTTCATACGCTCTACCAAAGCGTGTAGTGCAAAAATCTGGTAAGATAACCGTGCTGGCGAAGAAATATTAATATCGATTATAAACGATGTGGGTAGAAATGTTTTACCACTTTAATAAGTTTGAGATGTCCCTGTAGTCTAGTATGTCTAGAGTTAGATATTCTGTATCAAGTGTGTAACAAAAGAATGTTGAAAAAGTTACACTGAAGCTGAGGTTGTATTACTGGAAATTGGAATGGATAGTGCAAGTAGGAAAAGATATCGTTTTCGGGGCAGATTACCTGCTGTGTGGCATCATATATAACTTATATTGGATGCAACATGAGTTTCTTCTGCTTGCCGAAAAAGTCTATATTATTTAATGAAGGGAAAGGATAAAGAATAAAAGGGGAGCGTGTACAGGACTAGCCACTAACACTTACTGGTTCCTCTCATGTACAATACAGCGGAGAGGGAGGTTCAGCGTCTAAGCTCCGTGTCTCCGAATCCTGACAGCTCTTAGGGGTTACTACTGTCGGCACCTTGCCCTTTGTTTACCGCCAATGAGTGAACTCTGAATGAGTATCAGAAAGGGAAAGATAGAAGTAGTTTTTATAACAAAGTCAATTGTATGTGAGTGTGCAGACCAACCACAAGATATGTGGATTGGATTGTGTGTACACACCACGTAATTTGTACAATGTAAGTGTAGTCTAATACATAGCAGGTCCACACTGTGCCACTGTGCGATCAGATTTTTAACATTGAGATTAAATCTCAAAGTACCCCTCTAAATATATGTAAGAGACTATAATCCACCCATATCGAACTGGACCGCTCGTCTATGGGTTAGGACAGTGGTGAACATATATAAGGAGAAAGGGGGCGTTATCTGCTCAGGTTTATCTGACAGTTTGAGCAGAGTAAAGCTGGGTACACATATGTACAATTTCATTTTTCTTGCGACCGTTCGATCGACCGAATACACGTTCGGCCGTCAAAAACATACGACCGTTCTGCGCGTACACATATGTACAATTTTACTTGCGACGTCCGATGTACTCCCGTCCAAACAATCGCAAGAAGAAGTATATGAGAGACCCTGTAACCCTTTGCCTGCTGTTTTAACTAATGTGTGTTTAATGCCTCACTGCCCAACACTTTAGAGGCATCACTTTAAGACATTAATCAATGTTGAAGTTTTAATAGTGTGTTATGGTGCCCTGCAAAGAGCTTCCAGCACACTCTATTAAAACTTCAACATTGATTAATGTCTTAAAGGCCCTTATTCTGATCGGTGCGGACTTTTCCGAATTCTTTCGGATGGCGTTTTTTAGCCGTCTGCGCATGCGTGGAGAACGCTACGCGCATGTGCCACGCATGGTCTCCGTACTTGTTCTCACTAATACAGTACAGAAATGTGCACCGCAATCATTCGGCCAATATGGGTGTGTTATGGGCGTCATGCGGAATGACACAGGGGCGTAGTTTCAAAGTGGGCTAAACTGGGCGGAAACATGGGCGGACACGGGGGAGTACACACATTTTGGTAGGCGTGCATTCGTACAGCACGCCGAATGCACGCGAGCAAAAAGGGAAGAAATGTGCGGTGTACAAAAGGTTACTCTTGCTTTGCGGACACCACTCGGTCATGCGCTAGGCAAACGGAACGCCTAATCAGGACGAACGCACCTCAATCAATGTCACCTGAACACAATACAATCACATACTTTACCCATTACTTGTTAATTACACGCTTCTCACTGCTACAATTGGAAGCATTGCAGCTTAAAGGGAACATTACATGCTGCACTTGTCACACACTTTTACACTGCAAATAATCAACACAACTTAATATTAATAATACTAATACACATGGCACTTGTGCATGTATCAATTAATACAGACATTTGGGGGGCCAACATAAAATTTATTAAACAAACTTTGGTACAAATTTCAAAACCATAACAAAACAAATGGTACCATACCAGGACAAAAATGACATAATATATAATAAATAGCCACAGCAGAATCATTGGGAACACATCAGGTGGCTTCACAACAAAAGTACAGCACCAACACTTCAAGTACAGCACACAGTAATGGTAGCCGAAACAGGGCAACAGGTGAACCAAACATGACATTTGAACCGCGGGCAAAAGTGGTGACCCTGGGCACGGATTTGGACACAGGATGCTGACACACACAGCTCAATGGAAGATTTGGGAAGACATAACGGAGGAGATTAATGGGGACACAAGTTCATTTGCGAGCACGTTTGCCCCTGGCAGGCACCTTGCCACGTGCAGCAGCTCTTCGGCCTCGTCCACGGCCAGAGTCAGATGGTGCCTCATGTGGAGCACATGCTGGTGAGGGGGTGGATCTTCTTCCCCCTCTGGCAGCAGGGAGTGATGAGGTTGGTAATGCACCCGAAGCGGGTGACATTAGGGCCCTATTGCTGTTAACTAGCTCCACCATAAGTTCATTATGGCGGAGGAGGAGGTCGTTTTGCCGCAGGGCTTGATCAGCCAGCACCTGCAGGCTACCAGCAATAGCTTGGTGGCTGCCAGCCATAGCTTGCTGGCTGGCACTCATAGCCTGCAGGCTCTCAGCAATACTCTGCTGGCTGGTGGTCAAACCCTGCAGCACCTCCTCGGCCCTACGCACCCGCTCGAATGCTGACTCTCCCTGCTGCACAATACTATCCAGCACACGGCCCCACATGGACAATTCAGCCGCAGACAATCCCGGCGGCTGCTGCACGGGCCTGCTACTGGGGCCAGGTGGCACAGACTCCACAACCTCCTCAAGAGAATCTTGACCAAGCGGTGGCGATGCTGTTGAACAAGAAAATTCCAATTACCACACATTCCATGCAAAATTTAAAACAACTACTTATGGCCTGGCAAATAATTACCTTCAAGAGTAGAAGCCATCACTTCCGCTGGGGACTCGCTGTCTATAGTGCTCACCCCCCGGACCTCCTCCACTGCAATACAGCACTGGGCCATCTCTTCCAGGGGGGTGAGCTCCAGCTTGGATGGCATGGGGCCAGCCCCAGAGGTCTGGCTGTGTTGCCACCGCTCGGTCAATTTCTTCTTGAGGTTGCCTTTGAAGTCGTGCCACCTGCAATCAAAGTGTACATATTAATACATGTAACTCCTCATGTTTGCTGTAGCACCCATTGCAATCTGAAACATAATACAACATGTGCCTACTGACACCAAACTTACATTATATTCATTTTGCAAACCAACCCTTATAAGATACAAAAACAGTCACCCTCCAATAACTATCAATTCAATGTCATGGCCAACATGTCTGTGCCTCCAAGCAACGTGAACACCCATTGCCCAACTCCATCTAATATTGAATGTAAACATTACTGGACTTGTCCTACTCAAATGTTACACACATGTACTTGCCTCTTCTTAACGTGCTCCGTCTGACGAACTTGTGGAGCCACTGCATTAATCTCCGCCGTTATCTCCTCCCAGATCTTCCACCTCCTTGTGTGTGTCAACTTCACCGCTGGACACTCAATTAAATCACGTGCCCGGGTCACCAGGATGTCAAGCTCCCGCGGTTCATATGCCATGTTTCGTGTTGTTGGTTCCCGTGTTGCCCCACTGCGGCCACGGGCACTGCCACGGCCACGGCCACCGGTTGCTGTACCTGAAGTGCTGGGCTGGCTACTCTGTTGGGAAGCCACCTGCTGTGTTCCCAATGATTCTGCTGAAGCTGAGGATGGCCCAGCTGCTGATTGGCCTGATGTTGATGGGCCATCTGGGTCCTCTGGGTTGAGGGGGACATAGGTGGTGTTGGCCTCCATGCGTGCCAAGAGATTCTGCACCACCTGGTCTTCTTCTGACTCTGAGCCTGGCATGTTTGCAACAACTGTTTGCCTTTCTAGGACAACTTTAAATACTGTTTCTGTAATTGGCGTTAATCAGCTGCAACCTGCGTTCCGTACGGCCACGTCCCGTACGCCAGCGTCAACCGTGCGGCGCATACGTCCCGCCCCTTGGTGTTGAAAAATATTTCCCAAAAACATGGAAAACTCAGTAAGTCTGATTTATTTGCTAAATGCAGATTCCAACACCAATGACCAAATACAACTGAGGTCAGACATGCAATGTATATTTGAATGTACTTCTGTACTGTGCACTTGTTTGCTATGTAGTACAACTGACACTACTCATTCCATATGTCAATCCAGTCCACCACTTAGCCACAAGTAATCAGTGCTAGCATCCAAATCACATGTGAAAGCACTCCACATTCAGGTTAGATGCTAGCTACTTTTCATTCCACCTCTGTAGTAGGGGCCAGTAGAAGGTAAGTGTACACATGGCAGCATGTGGAGTTAGGTGTAAGTGTCTAGAGATGCACACTATTTCACCTGTTGCTTATACCCATGTTTGGTGAATGTTATAGATTAGATATAATATGTTACCATCATATTTTACACTGTTTAGGATGGGTGTGCGATGCAATGGGTTAGCCGTCTGTTCGGGCGCATACACGCTGTTAGTGTACAAATGAACAATAAAGTTAATACCAAATATCACTCTGATCAACCAATGACAGCACATGATTGTTTGATTTGTGCCATTGCTAAGATGGCGGCTTATGGCAGAGCAGCACCCTTTTCTGCAGCCGAGCTGAGGACACTGGTCTCCGTTATGGAGACCAGGCTGGGTCGTGCGGGCCCATTCATAACAAATAGGCAGAAACGCTCTGCCTATGTGGTGGCCCGCCGGCGGATATACGCCCGCACCCATGTGCGGCAGACCATCGCTCAGCTTGAGCGGCGGTGGTCCGATCTCCGGCGCAGGGAGCCAGAGAGGCTTCAAGCCATAAGGGCCAGCATTGCTAGATGTGAGTATTTCAACAGTAAATGTGGATTTGTACATGATTGCTTACCTGACATTATTGAATCCACTAAGGTCAGCAGCCTGATCATGAGTTAAACATGGCATACAATATATGAGTGCTACTTCCTGATTGACACCCTGTAATGGTCATAAAATATGTTATTGGGGAGGATTAATGCTTGTGATGCTTACAATGCCCAAATGTCACAGCATACCTGCCATGTTACAGGCTGTGTTTTGTAAAGGCCACTGAGGAGCTGTTTGCATGTACAAGTATCAGTACCTCTAACCTTTGCATTTATAGGTTGATAAGGCTTAATACAAATTACCACTAATTGGCACTTTTTTGATTTTTCCAAAACACAGCACGTGCACGAGCAACGCAGGCCCGGGAGGAGGCAGAGGCGGGCCAGGCCCAGGAGGAGGCAGAGGCGCCCCAGGCCCAGGAGGAGGCGGAGCCAGCGATGGCCGAGGAGGAAGAGACTGATGAAGGGGTGGCAGAGGAAAGTGATGGAGTGGAGGAGGCTGAGTGGCCAGTGGAGGCAGAGGTGGCAACCGAGGAGGAGGTCGTGCCGGCCGAGGAGGCCCAGGAAGAGGGGGAGGATGAGGAGGCCTGTGAGGTGGAGCAGGCGGCCGAAAGTGGTATGTATACATAAAGATTCGTTATTCCTTTTGTCATCCCCTATTTGATATGTAGCACTGTTGATTCAAATGTGTTTGAAAATACTATAAAGGCAAACAACAAATTGGGTAGCAACAGACACACTTAGGGGTTAGATAGGGTGGCCAAACCATCCCTTTCATCCTGGACACATATTAATGACACAGGTTGTGCAGATGGCTGTCAGGTCGATTTTAAGTGCCACTGAACCTGTGTAGTTAATCTGTATCCTGGAAGATAGTGATGACTTGCTCATGTAAAGCTGGGTACACATATGTACAATCGTCGGGCCGTTCTTCCGATCTGCGGACGAACGGCCGTTCGATTGTATATATGTGTACGCTGTCCCGATCCCTTCGTTGCGATCGATAAACGGCCAAAAACGCTCTTGGCCGTCCACAGTCGGTCGGTCGCAGGTTCTTTGCTGCTTAATATTCTTCCGACAGGACGGCTCCATATCGAAAGAAAAGTGACATGTGTACGCACGTTCGATCGATATGCAGCCCGTTCCTGCGATCATTCCTCCCAAAAGCAGCACGCCCATGTGGGTGTTGACTAGCTGCGTCATCCCTCCATCAGCGCAGCATGTAAACAACAGGAAGTCTTCTCCCCCGTACTTTCCGCGCCATGCTGTTAAAGAATATTCGTTATTCCAAAGATCTCTGAAATCACGTGCAATAATTTGCCACTCCTCCTTGGACGATGGAAACTGCAATATAAAAGTATATGTGTATTAATAATCTGTTGGGTTGATTTTAGACCCATCAGCCCTCCCCCATTGCAGCCTCAAAGCTATTACCCGCCTTATCAAAATGACCCCCCACCCACTGGTGTAAAAGTTTTAAATTAACAGGCATTGTAAAGATATACATATAGGGTACAGGTATGTGCACATACGGGGGACATGTATGTCATTTCCATATTTACCTTCATGTATTTGTCCTGTAGAACTTGGACGATGACATCACAGGTGTCTGGTATTATCAGCCCCAGCGCTTGAGATGATATTGCGGTGGTGAATCTCAGGTCGGCAAGGGTCCTGCCTGTTGCCAGGTAACGCAGCGTTGCCACCAGTCTCTGCTCTGCAGAAATAGGCCTCCTGAAATAGGTGTCCTCTCTTTCTATTAAAGGGGTAACCAGTGTCAGCAGCTCCATGAAGGTAGCGTCATCCATACGGAGATAATTCTGAAGTCATCAGGATTGTTCTCCCGTATCTCCTGTAGCAATGGCATGTGGGAGAAGGTGTCTCTCCTCAGAAGCCAGTCTCTTGTCCAGCAGCTCCGATTCTTGGTCCTTTTTCTTTTTTTAATAGCCTGCAATCTAATGGCCATAGCAGCCAAAATGCACGCACGAGCCTTCCTTCTCCTCAAGCTCATAATTAAAAAGGCCCAAATGCACCGATAGACGAACGGTACGTACGTATATCCTGTACAGCTAGCAATGGATCTGAATAGTCACGGCTCTATTCACTGTACTACACGAACGATTCTTTGTTCCGTGATCACGCCTCGTTTTGGTATGCTCTTTTAATCCAGCCCATTATGATAATGTTGTGTACATTTTTATCGTGCGAATAGCCAGAACGGGAGAGTGTGTACGGTGGTACAATCTTTTTCTTGCGATTGTTTGGACGGGAGTACATCGGACGTCGCAAGTAAAATTGTACATATGTGTACGCGCAGATCGGTCGTATGTTTCGGACGGCCGAACGTGAATTCGGTCGATCGAACGGTCGCAAGAAAAATGAAATTGTACATATGTGTACCCAGCTTAAGGGTTACATGTCCCTGCTGCTTGCATACAATCTGTAGCCTCATATAGGTGAGTAGAGTTTACTGGTGATTGATCTGTGTAAACTAGATTCAGTATGGCATAAATGGAGTATGGCCAGGCGTGGCTTAGACTGGAGTAACAAGTGGTGAGTGCCCCTGGGCCCTCCACTAGCTAACCACCCCCTACGGTCTGCATGTATGTTTTTCACCATAATTGTGTGTGTATTTGGTCTTAGTAATGCTTTTGAGCATGGGAGTGGGTTAGTGCTGCAGCTTCCCCTAACTGGCATTATGACAATGATTTCTGGAGCAGACCATCAGCAGCCAAGCCATGCTTGATTGCACAAATGTACTGAGCATTCCTGAGAGTTGTGTAACTCCCCTGCCAGGCTCCATCATATAACCGACACTGAACTTTGTTTGCAGAATTGTGATTGGTGCAGCGCGTGGCATGCTTATCAGAGCTTAGTCATGGGTGGGTTTGGATTGAGAAGGAGCAGTATGACTGTGAGGTGTTCTACAGAGTAAAGGGTAGAGGGCCAAAATCAGGCTTTCCATGTAGTATGTATGCATGTATGTATAGGTGTATGTCTCATATATATAGGTAGATATGTGTGTATATATATATAGTTTTATATATATATATATATATATATATATATATATATATATACACACACACACACACCTCAGAATGCATGTTTAAAATGTAGGTTTGACTATGTTAAATGTATGCATGAATATCATTAGTCATTTTTCATTTTGAATTTCCTCCACAGATGAGCCTGCCCAAGCAGAGGAGGGTCGCCGTGGGGCCCTCCTTAGAGTCAGAGCCCTGATGAGGGAAATGTTGGTCCTAATGGACGAATTAATTGATGGGGAAATTTGATTTTTTTTTTTACCGTCCTGTATAAATAAATTGTTCTTTAAAGTTGAAAGTTGTCAGTGTTTTTTTCTAACATGCTAAAGTATATGTGTAACTTGTTTAAAATGTTTAAAATAAGCAAAATGTACATAGTGTATCTAGATGTATGTTAGGGTCACATGCTGTAAGGGTTAATGTGTGTCATGAATGTAGTAGGAATGTGGTTCAGTATAGATGAGCATTTAATTGATTGAAATTGCTAACAATCCCTTTTTCAGGAGGTTGTCTAATAGCCTAAGTGGGTCATGTGATCGCTGTGTGTACTCAGTACAAAAGTGTTGGATTGTGCGTAAATACTCCGCATCGGGGCGTACGGACAGCTTCCCGTACATTCTGACGCGGTAAGACCGTGCTTGTGCGGGAAGACTGTGCAAGAATCTGTACGTTTCCACCGCACACGCACGGTTTGTATGTCGTCCGTACACACGCCCTGTTCTTAAAGAGTGAGTCCGTCCGAATGCGGAGGACACGTGGGCGTTTCTACGGACGATGCACGCACGCCGCCGCACAGCGTGGCGTGCGGACCGCACCGAAAGAATTCGGGAATATCCGCACCGATCAGAATAAGGGCCAAAGTGATGCCTCTAAAGTGTTGGGCAGTGAGGCATTAAACACACATTAGTTAAAACAGCAGGCAAAGGGTTACAGGGTCTCTCATAATGCAGCATACCACCGTGCTTTGTCAAACTGTCAAGCATATCGATCGAACGTGCGTACACACTTCACTTTTGTTCCGATATGGAGCCGTCCTGTCGGATGAAATATTAAGCAGCAAAGAACCTTCGACCGACCGACCGTGGACGGCCAAGAGCGTTTTTGGCCGTTTATCGATCGCACAGCAGCAATTGGGACAGCGTACACACCTATACAATCGAACGGCCGTTTGCCCCCAGATTGGAAGAACGGCCCGACGATTGTATATATGTGTACCTAGCTTTACGCTCTGTGCTGTTTGCGAGTGTGCAGATCAGCCTAGAGATTTTGTAGATTGGATAGTGTGTACACTTCGGATTAGTTGTACAATATAGGTCTAATTAGGTACATTTAGATATATGCAGTAGCGCTCAAACAAGTGGACATACTGTACTCTCAGAATTTTACACTTAGATATATGCAGTAGTGCTGTGCTCAGATTGGGAGTACAAACAAATGGACACTTAGATATATGCAGTAGCGCTGTGCTAAGATTTGGAGTACAAACAAATGGACACTTAGATATATGCAGTAGCGCTCAAACAAATGGACATACTGTACTCTCAGAATTTTACACTTAGATATATGCAGTAGCGCTGTGCTAAGATTTGGAGTCCAAAACAAATGGACATACTGCACTTTCAGAATTTACACTTAGATATATGCAGTAGCGCTGTGCTAAGATTTGGAGTCCAAAACAAATGGACACTTAGATATATGCAGTAGCGCTCAAACAAATGGACATACTGCACTTTCAGAATTTACACTTCGATATATGTAGTAGCGCTGTGCTAAGATTTGAAGTACAACCAAAAGGACACACAGAATTTTCACGCAAAATATATGCTCAGACTGCTAAGTTTTTATACAATACTGCCTCTAGATATACATATGTAGTATCAATCCTCCCATATCAGGCTGGACCGCCTGTCTATGGGTTAGAGCAACAATAAACATATACAGAGAAACGGGAGCGCTAGATGCTCAAATAAGTCAGATAACCTTAACATTTGTAGAAGTGCTCTGCGTTGTTTGCAAAAGTGTAGATCAACCACAGGATTTATAGGTTGGACAGTGTGTATGAACCACGGTATTTGTACAATATAAGTCTAGTTGGATTTATTTAAATATATACATACATTAGTGCTGTGCTCAATTCTGAAAACAGCAAGAGTGCACATATAGTAGCGCTCTACGTTCCGAAAATGGAATACATATACAAAAACTTACAAAAACGTACTTTACTTTCCGATTTATCAAAAACGAAGGTGTCTCCTTAGATTGGTTGGATAACCTAGATATATGAAGTAGCGCTCTGCGCACAGATTTAGAGAGAGCTCTAAAGTACATACAGATGAATTAATGCACTATGCTCTTCAGAGTTTGTAAAAGAGAAATATGAAATAAATAGTAGCAGTGATATTACTATTTTCAGCTACACCATTACTATCCCCATCCAATATGTTGCACAGTCTGTATGCAATCTGTTGTACAATCTCATTTAAAATAAGAAATATTCCATCAAGCTTAGATAATAGTAAATAAACTGTCTCACGAAATTTTTTTTACATTACCACTTCCCTAAGCCACGATATGCAGGATACTGGTCCTTCCTTCGGAGAATATACAAACTCCGTACAGTTAGGGCCATGGTGGGTATTGAACCCATGACCTCAGTGCTGTGAGGCGGTAATGCTAACCATTACACCATCAGTACTGCATACTGTGTGTCTGTGCGTGTACAATGTGTACGTGTGTGTGTGTGATGTGTGGTCTATGTATATCCTCAATTATTCCTAATTGTTTAAAGCCTTCACCATAATGTTAGAATGTGTCATTCATACTCAATAACAGCAATGATATCAGGTGTGGGGTTGTTCCTTCGTCAAAGGTTTTCCAGATCGTCAATCTTTTTCCCCAGATCATCAATAAAGGCAAATTAAAACTTGGTGTTTTTTAAATTTAAAAGTAAAATTTCCCAAAAACGGCTTCAAAGTGCACATCACCGGGTCAAGAGGTATCTTGATGCTGAATTTGGTGGCTCTGAGTGCAACGGTGTGTCTGCAATGCGACAGGCACGCACACACACTCTTCAACTTATTTAGATTAAGCTACTAACTCACTAATAAAGAAATTTTACTTAAAGAAGAAGAAGAGGATTCTTCCCCATTACAGCAGTAACATTCCGGAACTCATTGCCGGTGGGGTGATTACAGCAGTAACATTCTGGAACTAATTGCCGGTGGGGTGATTACAGCAGTAACATTCCGAATCGCATTGCCGGTGGGGTGATTACAGCAGTAACATTCCGGAACGCATTGCCGGTGGGGTGGTGACTACAGCAGTAACATTCGGGAACTCATTGACGGTGGGGTGGTTACAGCAGTAACATGCCGGAACTCATTGCCGGTGGGGTGGTTACAGCAGTAACATTCCGGAACTCATTGCCGGTGGGGTGGTTACAGCAGTAACATTCCGGAACTCATTGCCGGTGGGGTGGTTACAGCAGTAACATTCCGGAACTCATTGTCGGTGGGGTGATTACAGCAGTAACATTCTGGAACTCATTGTTGGTGGGGTGATTACAGCAGTAACATTCCGGAACTCATTGCCGGTGGGGGGGGGGGGGGTGATTGCAGCAGTAACATTCCGGAACTCATTGCCAGTGGGGTGATTACAGCAGTAACATTCCGGAACTCATTGCCGGTGGGGAGGTTACAGCAGTAACATTCCGGAACACATTGCCGGTGGGGTGGTTACAGCAGTAACATTCCGAATCGCATTGCCGGTGGGGTGATTACAGCAGTAACATTCCGGAACGCATTGCCGGTGGGGTGGTGACTACAGCAGTAACATTCGGGAACTCATTGACGGTGGGGTGGTTACAGCAGTAACATGCCGGAACTTATTGCCGGTGGGGTGGTTACAGCAGTAACATTCCGGAACTCATTGCCGGTGGGGTGGTTACAGCAGTAACATTCCGGAACTCATTGCCGGTGGGGTGGTTACAGCAGTAACATTCCGGAACTCATTGTCGGTGGGGTGATTACAGCAGTAACATTCTGGAACTCATTGTTGGTGGGGTGATTACAGCAGTAACATTCCGGAACTCATTGCCGGTGGGGGGGGGGGTGATTGCAGCAGTAACATTCCGGAACTCATTGCCAGTGGGGTGATTACAGCAGTAACATTCCGGAACTCATTGCCGGTGGGGAGGTTACAGCAGTAACATTCCGGAACACATTGCCGGTGGGGTGGTTACAGCAGTAACATTCCAGAACGCATTGCCGGTGGGGTGGTTACAGCAGTAATATTCCGGAACTCATTGCCGGTGGGGGGGAGATTACAGCAGTAACATTCCGGAACTCATTGCCGGTGGGGTGATTACAGCAGTAACATTCTGGAACACTTGCCGGTGGTGGGGTGGTTACAGCAGTAACATTCCGGAACGCATTGCCGGTGGGGTGGTTACAGCAGTAACATTCCGGAACTCATTGCCGGTGGGGGTGGGGTGATTACAGCAGTAACATTCTGGATCTCATCGCCGGTGGGGGGGGTGATTACAGCAGTAACATTCCGGAACTCATTGCCGGTGGGGTGGTTACAGCAGTAACATTCCGAAACTCATTGACGGTGGGGTGGTTACAGCAGTAACATTCCGGAACTCATTGCCGGTGTGGTGATTACAGCAGTAACATTCGGGAACTCATTGTCGTGGGGTGATTACAGCAGTAACATTCCGGCACTCATTGCCGGTGGGGGGGGTGTGATTACAGCAGTAACATTCCGGAACTCATTGCCGGTGGGGGGTTACTACAGCAGTAACATTTCGGAACGCATTGCCGGTGGGGTGATTACAGCAGTAACATTCCGGAACGCATCGCCGGTGGGGTGGTGACTACAGCAGTAACATTCGGGAACTCATTGTCGGTGGGGTGATTACAGCAGTAACATTCTGGAACTCATTGTTGGTGGGGTGATTTCAGCAGTAACATTCCGGAACTCATTGCCGGTGGGGGGGGGTGATTGCAGCAGTAACATTCCGGAACTCATTGCCAGTGGGGTGATTACAGCAGTAACATTCCGGAACTCATTGCCGGTGGGGAGGTTACAGCAGTAACATTCCGGAACACATTGCCGGTGGGGTGGTTACAGCAGTAACATTCCAGAACGCATTGCCGGTGGGGTGGTTACAGCAGTAATATTCCGGAACTCATTGCCGGTGGGGGGGAGATTACAGCAGTAACATTCCGGAACTCATTGCCGGTGGGGTGATTACAGCAGTAACATTCTGGAACACTTGCCGGTGGTGGGGTGGTTACAGCAGTAACATTCCGGAACGCATTGCCGGTGGGGTGGTTACAGCAGTAACATTCCGGAACTCATTGCCGGTGGGGGTGGGGTGATTACAGCAGTAACATTCTGGATCTCATCGCCGGTGGGGGGGGTGATTACAGCAGTAACATTCCGGAACTCATTGCCGGTGGGGTGGTTACAGCAGTAACATTCCGAAACTCATTGACGGTGGGGTGGTTACAGCAGTAACATTCCGGAACTCATTGCCGGTGTGGTGATTACAGCAGTAACATTCGGGAACTCATTGTCGGTGGGGTGATTACAGCAGTAACATTCCGGCACTCATTGCCGGTGGGGGGGGGTGTGATTACAGCAGTAACATTCCGGAACTCATTGCCGGTGGGGGGTTACTACAGCAGTAACATTCCGGAACGCATTGCCGGTGGGGTGATTACAGCAGTAACATTCCGGAACGCATTGCCGGTGGGGTGGTGACTACAGCAGTAACATTCGGGAACTCATTGCCGGTGGGGTGATTACAGCAGTAACATTCCGGAACGCATTGCCGGTGGGGTGATTACAGCAGTAACATTCCGGAACGCATTGCCGGTGGGGTGGTGACTACAGCAGTAACATTCGGGAACTCATTGCCGGTGGGGTGAATACAGCAGTAACATTCCGGAACTCATTGCCGGTGGGGGGGGGGGGGGTGGTTACAGCATTAACATTCCGGAACGCATTGCCGGTGGGGTGGTTACAGCAGTAATATTCCGGAACTCATTGACGGTGGGGTGGTTACAGCAGTAATATGCCGGAACTCATTGCCGGTGGGGTGGTTACAGCAGTAACATTCCGGAACTCATTGCCGGTGGGGTGGTTACAGCAGTAACATTCCGGAACTCATTGCCGGTGGGGTGGTTACAGCAGTAACATTCCGGAACTCATTGTCGGTGGGGTGATTACAGCAGTAACATTCTGGAACTCATTGTTGGTGGGGTGATTACAGCAGTAACATTCCGGAACTCATTGCCGGTGGGGGGTGATTGCAGCAGTAACATTCCGGAACTCATTGCCAGTGGGGTGATTACAGCAGTAACATTCCGGAACTCATTGCCGGTGGGGAGGTTACAGCAGTAACATTCCGGAACACATTGCCGGTGGGGTGGTTACAGCAGTAACATTCCGGAACGCATTGCCGGTGGGGTGGTTACAGCAGTAATATTCCGGAACTCATTGCCGGTGGGGGGGAGATTACAGCAGTAACATTCTGAACTCATTGCCGGTGGGGTGATTACAGCAGTAACATTCTGGAACACTTGCCGGTGGTGGGGTGGTTACAGCAGTAACATTCCGGAACGCATTGCCGGTGGGGTGGTTACAGCAGTAACATTCCGGAACTCATTGCCGGTGGGGGGGGGGGTGATTACAGCAGTAATATTCTGGATCTCATCGCCGGTGGGGGGGTGATTACAGCAGTAACATTCTGGAACTCATTGCCGGTGGGGTGGTTACAGCAGTAACATTCCGGAACTCATTGACGGGGGGTGGTTACAGCAGTAACATTCCGGAACTCATTGCCGGTGTGGTGATTACAGCAGTAACATTCGGGAACTCATTGTCGGTGGGGTGATTACAGCAGTAACATTCCGGCACTCATTGCCGGTGGGGGGGGTGATTACAGCAGTAACATTCCAGAACTCATTGCCGGTGGGGGGGGGGGGGGTTACTACAGCAGTAACATTCTGGATCTCATTGCCGGTGGGGTGATTACAGCAGTAACATTCCGGAACGCATTGCCGGTGGGGTGATTACAGCAGTAACATTCCGGAACTCATTGCCGGTGGGGTGGTTACAGCAGTAACATTCCGGAACGCATTGCCGGTGGGGTGGTTAAAGCAGTAACATTCTGGAACTCATTGCCGGTGGGGTGGTGATTACAGCAGTAACATTCTGGAACTCATTGCCGGTGGGGTGATTACAGCAGTAACATTCCGGAACTCATTGCCGGTGGTGGGGTGGTTACAGCAGTAACATTCCGGAACGCATTGCCGGTGGGGTGATTGCAGCAGTAACATTCCGGAACTCATTGCCGGTGGGGTGGTTACAGCAGTAACATTCCGGAACTCATTGCCGGTGGGGGGGGGGGTGATTAGAGCAGTAACATTCTGGATCTCATTGCCGGTGGGGTGGTTACAGCAGTAACATTCTGGAACTCATTGCTGGTGGGGGGGTGATTACAGCAGTAACATTCCGAAACTCATTGCCGGTGGGGTGGTTGCAGCAGTAACATTCTGGAACTCATTGCCGGTGGGGTGGTTACAGCAGTAACATTCCGGAACGCATTGCCGGTGGGGTGATTGCAGCAGTAACATTCCGGAACTCATTGCCGGTGGGGTGGTTACAGCAGTAACATTCCTGAACTCATTGCCGGTGGGGTGATTACAGCAGTAACATTCTGGAACTCTTGCCGGTGGTGGGGTGGTTACAGCAGTAACATTCCGGAACGCATTGCCGGTGGGGTGGTACAGCAGTAACATTCCGGAACTCATTGCCGGTGGGGGGTGATTACAGCAGTAACATTCTGGATCTCATCGCCGGTGGGGGGGTGATTACAGCAGTAACATTCCGGAACTCATTGCCGGTGGGGTGGTTACAGCAGTAACATTCCGGAACTCATTGCCGGTGGGGGTTACAGCAGTAACATTCCGAAACTCATTGCCGGTGGGTTGATTACAGCAGAAACATTCGGGAACTCATTGTCGGTGGGGTGATTACAGCAGTAACATTCCGGAACTCATTGCCGGTGGGGTGGTTACAGCAGTAACATTCCGGAACGCATTGCCGGTGGGGTGGTTACAGCAGTAACATTCCGGAACTCATTGCCGGTGGGGGGGGGGGTGATTGCAGCAGTAACATTCCGGAACTCATTGCCAGTGGGGTGATTACAGCAGTAACATTCCGGAACTCATTGCCGGTGGGGAGGTTACAGCAGTAACATTCCGGAACACATTGCCGGTGGGGTGGTTACAGCAGTAATATTCCGGAACGCATTGCCGTTGGGGTTGTTACAGCAGTAATATTCCGGAACTCATTGCCGGTGGGGGGGAGATTACAGCAGTAACATTCCGGAACTCATTGCCGGGGTGATTACAGCAGTAACATTCTGGAACACTTGCCGGTGGTGGGGTGGTTACAGCAGTAACATTCCGGAACGCATTGCCGGTGGGGTGGTTACAGCAGTAACATTCCGGAACTCATTGCCGGTGGGGGGGGGGGGTGATTACAGCAGTAACATTCTGGATCTCATCGCCGGTGGGGGGGTGATTACAGCAGTAACATTCTGGAACTCATTGCCGGTGGGGTGGTTACAGCAGTAACATTCCGGAACTCATTGACGGTGGGGTGGTTACAACAGTAACATTCCGGAACTCATTGCCGGTGTGGTGATTACAGCAGTAACATTCGGGAACTCATTGTCGGTGGGGTGATTACAGCAGTAACATTCCGGCACTCATTGCCGGTGGGGGGGGGGTGTGATTACAGCAGTAACATTCCGGAACTCATTGCCGGTGGGGGGGGGTTACTACAGCAGTAACATTCCGGAACGCATTGCCGGTGGGGTGATTACAGCAGTAACATTCCGGAACGCATTGCCGGTGGGGTGGTGACTACAGAAGTAACATTCGGGAACTCATTGCCGGTGGGGGGGTGATTACAGCAGTAACATTCTGGATCTCATCGCCGGTGGGGGGGTGATTACAGCAGTAACATTCCAGTACTCGTTGCCGGTGGGGTGATTACAGCAGTAACATTCGGGAACTCATTGTCGGTGGGGTGATTACAGCAGTAACATTCCGGCACTCATTGCCGGTGGGGTGGTTACAGCAGTAACATTCCGGAACTCATTGACGGTGGGGTGGTTACAGCAGTAACATTCCGGAACTCATTGCCGGTGTGGTGATTACAGCAGTAACATTCGGGAACTCATTGTCGGTGGGGTGGTGACTACAGAAGTAACATTCGGGAACTCATTGCCGGTGGGGGGGTGATTACAGCAGTAACATTCTGGATCTCATCGCCGGTGGGGGGGTGATTACAGCAGTAACATTCCAGTACTCGTTGCCGGTGGGGTGATTACAGCAGTAACATTCGGGAACTCATTGTCGGTGGGGTGATTACAGCAGTAACATTCCGGCACTCATTGCCGGTGGGGGGGGGGTGTGATTACAGCAGTAACATTCCGGAACTCATTGCCGGTGGGGGGGGGTTACTACAGCAGTAACATTCCGGAACGCATTGCCGGTGGGGTGGTACAGCAGTAACATTCCGGAACTCATTGCCGGTGGGGGGTGATTACAGCAGTAACATTCTGGATCTCATCGCCGGTGGGGGGGTGATTACAGCAGTAACATTCCGGAACTCATTGCCGGTGGGGTGGTTACAGCAGTAACATTCCGGAACTCATTGCCGGTGGGGGTTACAGCAGTAACATTCCGAAACTCATTGCCGGTGGGTTGATTACAGCAGAAACATTCGGGAACTCATTGTCGGTGGGGTGATTACAGCAGTAACATTCCGGAACTCATTGCCGGTGGGGTGGTTACAGCAGTAACATTCCGGAACGCATTGCCGGTGGGGTGGTTACAGCAGTAACATTCCGGAACTCATTGCCGGTGGGGGGGGGGGTGATTGCAGCAGTAACATTCCGGAACTCATTGCCAGTGGGGTGATTACAGCAGTAACATTCCGGAACTCATTGCCGGTGGGGAGGTTACAGCAGTAACATTCCGGAACACATTGCCGGTGGGGTGGTTACAGCAGTAATATTCCGGAACGCATTGCCGTTGGGGTTGTTACAGCAGTAATATTCCGGAACTCATTGCCGGTGGGGGGGAGATTACAGCAGTAACATTCCGGAACTCATTGCCGGGGTGATTACAGCAGTAACATTCTGGAACACTTGCCGGTGGTGGGGTGGTTACAGCAGTAACATTCCGGAACGCATTGCCGGTGGGGTGGTTACAGCAGTAACATTCCGGAACTCATTGCCGGTGGGGGGGGGGGGTGATTACAGCAGTAACATTCTGGATCTCATCGCCGGTGGGGGGGTGATTACAGCAGTAACATTCTGGAACTCATTGCCGGTGGGGTGGTTACAGCAGTAACATTCCGGAACTCATTGACGGTGGGGTGGTTACAACAGTAACATTCCGGAACTCATTGCCGGTGTGGTGATTACAGCAGTAACATTCGGGAACTCATTGTCGGTGGGGTGATTACAGCAGTAACATTCCGGCACTCATTGCCGGTGGGGGGGGGGTGTGATTACAGCAGTAACATTCCGGAACTCATTGCCGGTGGGGGGGGGTTACTACAGCAGTAACATTCCGGAACGCATTGCCGGTGGGGTGATTACAGCAGTAACATTCCGGAACGCATTGCCGGTGGGGTGGTGACTACAGAAGTAACATTCGGGAACTCATTGCCGGTGGGGGGGTGATTACAGCAGTAACATTCTGGATCTCATCGCCGGTGGGGGGGTGATTACAGCAGTAACATTCCAGTACTCGTTGCCGGTGGGGTGATTACAGCAGTAACATTCGGGAACTCATTGTCGGTGGGGTGATTACAGCAGTAACATTCCGGCACTCATTGCCGGTGGGGTGGTTACAGCAGTAACATTCCGGAACTCATTGACGGTGGGGTGGTTACAGCAGTAACATTCCGGAACTCATTGCCGGTGTGGTGATTACAGCAGTAACATTCGGGAACTCATTGTCGGTGGGGTGATCACAGCAGTAACATTCCGGCACTCATTGCCGGTGTGTGTGTGGGGGGGTGGTTACAGCAGTAACATTCCGAAACTCATTGCCGGTGGGGTGGTTACAGCAGTAACATTCCGGAACTCATTGACGGTGGGGTGGTTACAGCAGTAACATTCCGGAACTCATTGCCGGTGTGGTGATTACAGCAGTAACATTTGGGAACTCATTGTCGGTGGGGTGATCACAGCAGTAACATTCCGGAACTCATTGCCGGTGGGAGGGGGGGGGGTTATTACAGCAGTAACATTCTGGATCTCATTGCCGGTGGGGTGTTTACAGCAGTAACATTCCGGAACGCATTGCCGGTGTGGTGATTACAGCAGTAACATTCCGGAACTCATTGCCGGTGGGGTGGTTACAGCAGTAACATTCCGGAATGCATTGCCGGTGGGGTGGTTACAGCAGTAACATTCTGGAACTCATTGCCGGTGGGGTGGGTGATTACAGCAGTAACATTCCGGAACTCATTGCCGGTGGGGTGGTGATTACAGCAGTAACATTCTGGAACTCATTGCCTGTGGGGTGATTACAGCAGTAACATTCCGGAACTCATTGCCGGTGGTGGGGTGGTTACAGCAGTAACATTCCAGAACGCATTGCCGGTGGGTTGATTGCAGCAGTAACATTCCGGAACTCATTGCCGGTGGGGTGATTACAGCAGTAACATTCCGGCACTCATTGCCGGTGGGGGGGGGGGTGTGTGATTACAGCAGTAACATTCCGGAACTCATTGCCGGTGGGGGGGGGGTTACTACAGCAGTAACATTCCGGAACGCATTGCCGGTGGGGTGATTACAGCAGTAACATTCCGGAACGCATTGCCGGTGGGGTGGTGACTACAGAAGTAACATTCGGGAACTCATTGCCGGTGGGGGGGTGATTACAGCAGTAACATTCTGGATCTCATCGCCGGTGGGGGGGTGATTACAGCAGTAACATTCCAGAACTCGTTGCCGGTGGGGTAATTACAGCAGTAACATTCGGGAACTCATTGTCGGTGGGGTGATTACAGCAGTAACATTCCGGCACTCATTGCCGGTGGGGTGGTTACAGCAGTAACATTCCGGAACTCATTGACGGTGGGGTGGTTACAGCAGTAACATTCCGGAACTCATTGCCGGTGTGGTGATTACAGCAGTAACATTCGGGAACTCATTGTCGGTGGGGTGATCACAGCAGTAACATTCCGGCACTCATTGCCGGTGTGTGTGTGGGGGGGTTGTTACAGCAGTAACATTCCGAAACTCATTGCCGGTGGGGTGGTTACAGCAGTAACATTCCGGAACTCATTGACGGTGGGGTGGTTACAGCAGTAACATTCCGGAACTCATTGCCGGTGTGGTGATTACAGCAGTAACATTTGGGAACTCATTGTCGGTGGGGTGATCACAGCAGTAACATTCCGGAACTCATTGCCGGTGGGAGGGGGGGGGGGGTTATTACAGCAGTAACATTCTGGATCTCATTGCCGGTGGGGTGTTTACAGCAGTAACATTCCGGAACGCATTGCCGGTGTGGTGATTACAGCAGTAACATTCCGGAACTCATTGCCGGTGGGGTGTTTACAGCAGTAACATTCCGGAACTCATTGCCGGTGGGGGTGTGATTACAGCAGTAACATTCCGGAACTCATTGCCGGTGGGGCGGTGATTACAGCAGTAACATTCCGGAACTTATTGCCGGTGGGGTGGTTACAGCAGTAACATTCCGGAACTCATTGCCGGTGGGGTGGTTACAGCAGTACTATTCCGGAACTCATTGCCGGTGGGGTGGTTACAGCAGTAACATTCCGGAACTCATTGCCGGTGGGGTGGTTACAGCAGTATCATTCCGGAACTCATTGCCGTGGGGGGGGTGATTACAGCAGTAACATTCTGGAACTCATTGCCGGTGGGGGGGTGATTACAGCAGTAACATTCTGGAACTCAGTGCCGGTGGGGGGGTGATTACAGCAGTAACATTCTGGAACTCATTGCCGGTGGGGTGGATACAGCAGTAACATTCTGGATCTTATTGCCGGTGGGGTGGTTAAAGCAGTAACATTCCGGAACTCATTGCCGGTGGGGTGGTTACAGCAGTAACATTCCGGAACTCATTGCCGGTGGGGTGGTTACAGCAGTATTATTCTGGAACTCATTGCCGGTGGGGTGGTTACAGCAGTAACATTCCGGAACTCATTGCCGGTGGGGTGATTACAGCAGTAACATTCCGGAACTCATTGCCGGTGGGGTGATTACAGCAGTAACATTCCGGAACTCATTGCCGGTGGGGTGATTACAGCAGTAACATTCCGGATCTCATTGCCGGTGGGGGTGTGATTACAGCAGTAACATTCTGGAACTCATTGTCGGTGGGGGGGTGATTACAGCAGTAGCATTCCGGAACACATTGCCGGTGGGGTGATTGCAGCAGTAACATTCCGGAACTCATTGCCAGTGGGGGGGTGATTACAGCAGTAACATTCCGGTACTCATTGCCGGTGGGGTGGTTACAGCAGTAACATTCCGGAACGCATTGCCGGTGGGGTGATTGCAGCAGTAAAATTCAGGAACTCATTGCCGGTGGGGGGGTGATTACAGCAGTAAAATTCTGGAACTCATTGCCGGTGGGGTGGTTACAGCAATAACATTCCGGAACTCATTGCCGGTGGGGTGGTTGCAGAAGTAACATTCCGGAACTCATTGCCGGGGGGGGGTGATTGTAGCAGTAACATTCCGGAACTCATTGCCGATGGGGTGGTTACAGCAGTAACATTCCGGAACTCATTGCCGGTGGGGTGTTTACAGCAGTAACATTCCGGAACTCATTGCCGTTGGGGTGGTTACGGCAGTAACATTCCGGAACTCATTGCCGGCGGGGTGGTTACGGCAGTAACATTCTGGAACTCATTGCCGGTGGGGTGATTACAGCAGTAACATTCTGGAACTCATTGCCGGTGGGGTGGTTACAGCAGTCACATTCTGGATCTTATTACCGGTGGGGTAGTTACAGCAGTAACATTTTGGATCTCATTGCCGGTGGGGTGGTTACGGCAGTAACATTCCGGAACTCCTTGCCGGTGGGGTGGTTACGGCAGTAACATTCCGGAACTCATTGCCGGTGGGGTGGTTATGGCAGTAACATTCTGGAACTCATTGCCAGTGGGGGGGTGATTACAGCAGTAACATTCCGGAACTCATTGCCGGTGGGGCGGTGATTACAGCAGTAACATTCCGGAACTCATTGCCGGTGGGGTGGTTACAGCAGTAACATTCCAAAACTCATTGCCGGTGGGGTGGTTACAGCAGTAACATTCTGGAACTCATTGCCGGTGGGGTGGTTACAGCAGTAACATTCCAAAACTCATTGCCGGTGGGGTGGTTACAGCAGTAACATTCCGGAACTCATTGCCGGTGGGGGGGTGATTACAGCAGTAACATTCCAAAACTCATTGCCGGTGGGGGGGGGGGTGATTACAGCAGTAACAATCTGGAACTCATTGCCGGTGGGGTGGATACAGCAGTAACATTCTGGATCTCATTGTCGGTGGGGTGGTTACAGCAGTAACATTCCGGAACTCATTGCCGGTGGGGTGGTTACAGCAGTAACATTCTGGAACTCATTGCCGGTGGGGTGGTTACAGCAGTAACATTCCGGAACTCATTGCCGGTGGGGTGATTACAGCAGTAACATTCCGGAACTCATTGCCGGTGGGGTGATTACAGCAGTAACATTCCGGAACTCATTGCCGGTGGGGTGATTACAGCAGTAACATTCCGGTACTCATTGCCGGTGGGGTGGTTACAGCAGTAACATTCCGGAACTTATTGCCGGTGGGGTGATTACAGCAGTAACATTCCGGAACTCATTGCCGGTGGGGTGATTACAGCAGTAACATTCCAGAACTCATTGCCGGTGGGGTGGTTACAGCAGTAACATTCTGGAACTCATTGCCGGTGGGGTGGTTACAGCAGTAACATTCCAAAACTCATTGCCGGTGGGGTGGTTACAGCAGTAACATTCCGGAACTCATTGCCGGTGGGGGGGTGATTACAGCAGTAACATTCCAAAACTCATTGCCGGTGGGGGGGGGGGTGATTACAGCAGTAACAATCTGGAACTCATTGCCGGTGGGGTGGATACAGCAGTAACATTCTGGATCTCATTGCCGGTGGGGTGGTTACAGCAGTAACATTCCGGAACTCATTGCCGGTGGGGTGGTTACAGCAGTAACATTCCGGAACTCATTGCCGGTGGGGTGATCACAGCAGTAACATTCCGGTACTCATTGCCGGTGGGGTGGTTACAGCAGTAACATTCCGGAACTTATTGCCGGTGGGGTGATTACAGCAGTAACATTCCGGAACTCATTGCCGGTGGGTGATTACAGCAGTAACATTCCAGAACTCATTGCCGGTGGGATGATTGCAGCAGTAACATTCCGGAACTCATTGCCGGTGGGGTGGTTACAGCAGTAACATTCCGGAACTCATTGCCGGTGGGGTGGTTACAGCAGTAACATTCCGGAACTCATTGCCGGTGGGGTGATTACAGCAGTAACATTCCGGTACTCATTGCCGGTGGGGTGGTTACAGCAGTAACATTCCGGAACGCATTGCCGGTGGGATGATTGCAGCAGTAACATTCCGGAACTCATTGCCGGTGGGGTGGTTACAGCAGTAACATTCCGGAACTCATTGCCGGTGGGGTGGTTACAGCAGTAACATTCCGGTACTCATTGCCGGTGGGGTGGTTACAGCAGTAACATTCCGGAACGCATTGCCGGTGGGTTGATTGCAGCAGTAACATTCCGGAACTCATTGCCGGGGGGGTGATTGCAGCAGTAACATTCCGGAACTCATTGCCAGTGGGGTGATTGCAGCAACTACTGTTACTGATATGGATACATTTGTGCCCACTAAGGGAATCCTATAGATATGATTTACTCAAGTCTATAGCTACAAGTTAGACAGGTTGAACTCGATGGACTCACGTTTTTTTCAGCCTTAATTACTATAGAGAGCGCTTGCGGTTACCACAGTGATGGGAGATACAGTTAATGCTCAGACATTGGTATTAGTGCTGGGATAACAGACACTGTCTGGGCTCAGTCAGCTGACAAATGAGCCGGCTTGGTGCCCACGCGCCATTGTGTCTCTATAGCTGTCGGCTGAGAACAGATCATCCTGGCACTTAGTCAAACATCACAGGCTCATTCTCATGTGAAGCTTCCCACCCACAGAGCATTGCAGCAAAATGTCCCATCCGCAGAGCGTTGCACCAACAAGTCCCATCCGCAGAGCATTGCAGCAAAACCCTTCACCAGCGCACCAAATCAATGAAAAGGAACTTCCCTTATGGTCTCCGGGATGTCACAGGAGACATGCAGTGGTCATATATTCGGACCTCCAATCAGCAATGCATAATATCCACCATACAATGAGGATAGATCATAGCATAATACGGTTTAACATACATACATACATACATACATACATACATACAATGACGCATGAACATAGCAGAGCTTCAAAGAATAAAAAAGGGCACTGTACTTGTATCGTTTCACGGCCCCACTAGATCGCATCCAATATCGCATGCGATTTACTATCCATTTCATTAGCCCACTATCCACTAGGGCGTTATGGAAGTACATTTATTTATATATGCAAAGTCTATCTAATTTATTCATGTCGCACGCAATCAATAAGCGAATGTCCAGATTTATAATCAATGAATATTATTTATGTGTAACCAGATGAAGCTGTATCATGGATAATAAATATAACAATACAGCTATTATACTTAATAACGATTATTACTTACTCCAGCATCCTTAAATAAAGCTAACCTCTGTGATATATATATGAATGTGAATACAGAGCGGGAGGGGGCGTGGCTATGGTGCAGCAGCCATTTTATAATAACTAATTGTCGGCCATCTTAGCCAGATCACATGTTGGTCTGCCGCATGGCATTCCGCCATCTTGGATTTCTCCACATGGCACACAAAAGAACCTTAACAATCTACAGGCTCAAACAGCTGCCTGGCAATCACACATAAACTGCCTGTACATTCATATATTCTGCCCACAACATTTACTCCAAATTACCTCTAACCAGCATCATGCGATACTCACAATCCTGAATATAACTTGCACATTCATCAAACACACTATCCCTGCAGCATACACTATTTGAATATCATTAGGCTACAATGTACTTCTCTGTACAGAACACCTAACTGGCACTATACAATCTAAGGACTAATAACCATAATCACATCACATGCCATTACACACACAATCCGAGCATCATGCTAACAACACCTCTTACATATATGTTGGTTTATTCCGCCAGTTTATCTAGATATTCTCACTGGATATTACACAAAGCATTCACACTCTTCAATACAAAGAGTCCATACATGCTCACGCATAGCCTTACACATGCGTTCAAATACATGCGTCCCTTTGAGCAACCACACTCACTTGCATACAAAGAATCCAGACAATAGTGGACTACTCTCACAGCACATGTTTCTTACAGTTACATCCGATTATCTAGATACTCTAGCCAGTCAATATACTTTAAAAGCCTTTCCGCAACCACACTAGGACACACATGGGCCAGTTCAAACACCAATGTTAACCGTTTACCTACACAAAGGACACACTGCAGGCCGGGGCCTGAGCACATGTCTACAATTGATTCTAGGCCTCATTCTGCTTACATAGTAATAGCATCCACCATGCTCAAATCAGTTTAATCACCACAGCTTATCCTTTCAAATACCAATCTATATGTTTATCCATAATCTACCAACCGCTGCTATATGTAGCTATTGTGAAACACAATACAATCCATGATGATAGCACATGGCTGAGCACACAATCTTTCATGATACAGGGTTGTAAATCTCAATCTAACCAGTAAAACAATATCCTATCTTAACAGATCAAAACATCACTTTTGCTACTCATACTCCTAGAATACATCTTTCCTATATCTCACACGTAGCTCTCTGCATCATAATACTCCTAAACATCCAGTCCATTAATCATATCCTAGTCCTGGCGCACAATTCAGTTTGATGATACATATGTACTTATCACGTCCAAATCCATATGTAATGGAAGGAACCTCCCGGCGAGGCCAGACCCATCCTCTCTGCGTCTAGTTCGAACAGCAACTACCTGTGTGGTTTTCTCTTTCTTTCCAAGAGAACTCTCGGGGGAGGAGAGAATCCATTCATTCACCTGGTATCACTAGCCTATAGACACGCCCCTTTGTTTGCTGTATCCTGTATGGTTCACTGGTGTTTGGGAATGTTAATGACTTCATCTCTAATGCTGGTTTTCTTATGACTACTCTAATGTGAACTTATAATTTGTTATAACATGTGAGTGCAACATGATATAGAATTCTAATAACTGTCATCTGACAGCTAATGTAATTTCTACTCATTTAGAGACCAAACTTGGCATATGCTCTAAAATGTGTAACTCGATATGCAATTATTTCCTGGCTTATGGGATAAAAATTATTTATCTATGACTATATTAATGTTATTGGCATGGTTATAATTATAATTATGGAAATTATATGCTGGGAAAAATTAGACATTGACAGCGTGGAGTTGACTTTAAATAGTGTGGCGAGCGCAGCGAGCCACCAAGCCCGAAGAGTGGCGAGCCCCGAGAGGGGCCACGGAATGTATTCAACAGAATTGCATGCAAATGGCATGTGATATCGTGAGTCGCTTTGAAACAACATCCGTGTCCCCTCGCCTCGCTGCGCTCCCCACACTATATAAAATCAACTCGACGCGCTAGTGGATAGTGGGGCAATGAAATATCGCATGTCAGATCGCATGCGATCTAGTGGCGCCGTGAAACTACACAAGTACCTAAAAAAGTTTCAGTGCACTATAACACAGTGGCCCCAGGTGTTCCGTTTGTATAGCAATGTGGTAGCGTAATTACCGATTTTGCAGGAACCATTCAAAAGAACAGTTCAAACAGGTGAGTTATAAAGCCCGGGCAACCTGCAGCAAACGATCTCCAGTCAGCAAGAATGTCCCAAACAGCTGTCAACAGCGTCTCTCCACGTTTAGCTGGCGGAAGTGACCTCCTCTTCATCTCCATTGGGACCGAGATCAACTTCCGCTTGTGTCTCTGTCTTTCCTGAGCCGCACTACTTCTGTGATGCAGGCGATGCGACGCGGGCCCCACTGCATTGAGTGGGGGGGGGAAAGAGTTGCTGCTCACCTCCATCCAGGGGGGGACCTCCTGCTCCTATTTTCCGCCCTCCAGTGGTGGTGCCGGCCCTGAAAATCAGTAATTACGCTACCACATTGCTATACAAACGGAACACCTGGGGCCACTGTGTTCTAGTGCACTTTTTTATTCTTTGAAGCTGTATGTTACGTTCATATGTCATTGTATGTATATGAAACTGTATTATGCTATGATCTATCCCATGGGTCCTCAAACTGCGGACCTCCAGATGTTGTGAAACTACAAATCCCAGCATGCCTTGCCACAGTTTTAACACTACTTTATATCAAAACTGTGGCAAGGCATGCTGGGATTTGTAGTTTCACAACATCTGGAGGGCCGCAGTTTGAGGACCCAAGGGGGGAAATTTACCAATATGAAAAACCTAGTTTTTCGTATTGGTATTTCCCCTACGACTGCATACGACTGTTTCAGTCATATGCAAAGTTGTGTTCCGGAGGGGAATGTACAAAGCAGTCATATACGACTGCTTTGTAACCCTCCGATGTCGTATTCATTCGTATTAGCTGGCCATATATACGGCCGCTAATACGAATTTTTCTAGCAGTCTGCACGGATCAGTCAGATCCGTGCAGGCTGCAGAGTGTAAAAAAAATATAGAAAAATAAATAAATATTTAAAAAAAAAACGGCGTGGGGTCCCCCCCACAGCCGAAACCAGCACCAGGCTGACAGAGCCTGGAGCCGGTAATTAAAAATCAGGGAACCCGACAAATAGGGGTTCCCCGATTTTTAACAACCAGCCCCAGGCTCCTGCTCTGGGACTGGTTCCCAAAATACAGGGGACAAAATGACTAGGGGTCCCCCGTATTTTAAGAACCAGCCCCAGGCAAAACCAGCCAGCAGGGTAATGCCACAGCTGGGGGGAGACTTTTTATACAAGTCCCCCCGGCCAAAGCATTCATCCCTACCGACCAGTCAGCCTGGCCAGGGGCCCTGGGGGAGTGGGGACCCCCCCAATGAAGGGGTCCCCCCCCTCCAGGACTTACCTGACCAGGCTGAAGCCTGGTACTGTCCCCGATGCCCCTGGGCGGTGGGCATCGGGCTGATTCAAGTGTAAAAAAAAAGATTAAACTATTGTTTTTTACTGTGGCACTACAAGTGAACCACAAGTCCCAGCCTGCTGGGCATTAAAGGGCCCGCTGGCACTTGTAGTTCCACAGTTAAAAAAATAGTACAATAAACACACACTGACACAATGAAAATAAAAGTTTAATACATACATTACACACATACTGATACTTACCTTTCTTGATCCCGTAGGTAGCCCTCTGTCCTGGTGTCCTGTGTCGTCCTCCAGGTCCATGTCGGTGGTCCGCGTCGTCCTCCAGGTCCATGTCGGCGGTCCGTGTCGTCCTCCAGGTCCATGGCGGTGTCCGGGTCCGAAGAAATCCATGTTGGAGCTGTGGAAGGAAATCCTACTCACCTGGTCCTGTGCTGAAGAAGTCTTCTCTTGGTCCGACGTAATCCAGGTAATGTTCACAGCTGTCGCCGGTCCCCGCACTGTCCGCATCGCACTGAGGAGAGATGCTGAGATGTTTCATACTCGGCGCCTCTCCTCAGAATGAATTCTATTGGCCGCCTAGCGGCCAATCAGGAGCCGACTTTCTTGGCTCCTGATTGGCCGCTAGGCGGCCAATAGAATTCATTCTGAGGAGAGGCGCCGAGTATGAAACATCTCAGCATCTCTCCTCAGTGCGATGCGGAGACTGCGGGGACCGGCGACAGCTGTGAACATTACCTGGATTACGTCGGACCAAGAGAAGACTTCTTCAGCACAGGACCAGGTGAGTAGGATTTCCTTCCACAGCTCCAACATGGATTACATAGAAACATAGAATTTGACGGCAGATAAGAACCATTTGGCCCATCTAGTCTGCCCCTTTTTTTACCCTTCAGGTAAACTCAACCCTTTTTAATCCTTATTTCTTTGTAAGGATATTCATATGCCTATCCCAAGCATGTTTAAATTGTTCTACTGTCTTAGCCTCTACCACCTCTGATGGGAGGCTATTCCACTTATCCACTACGCTTTCTGTGAAGTAATTCTTTCTAACATTTCCCCTGAACCTACCTCCCTCCAGTTTCAGTGCATGTCCTCGTGTTTTATTACTTGTTTTCCTTTGAAGAAAATTTCCCACCTGTACTATGTTAAAACCCTTGATATATTTGAAGATTTCTATCATGTCCCCCCTTTCCCTTATCTGCTCCAAACTATACATGTTAAGATCTTTTAGTCTATCCAGGTAAGTTTTGTGATGTAGGCCATGAACCATTTTAGTTGCCCTTCTTTGTACACTCTCCAATGTATTTATATCCTTCTGAAGATATGGTCTCCAGAACTGGACACAGTATTCCAGATGAGGTCGTACCAATGACCTATAAAGTGGCATTATTACGTCTTTTTTTCTGCTACTGATTCCTCTCCCTATGCAACCAAGCATCTGACTAGCCTTCCTCATTGCTTTGTTACATTGCCTCCCTGCCTTTAAGTCACTTGAAATAGTGACTCCTAGATCTCTTTCCTCCTCAGTAGTTTCCATTATAGTACCCTTGATACTATATTGAGCCTTTGGGTTTTTGAGTCCCAAGTGCATAATTTTGCATTTTTTAGCATTAAACTGTAGTTGCCATTCTCTTGACCAATTCTCAAGTTTACTTAGATCATCAGTCATTTGATTTACCCCTCCTGGTGTGTCTACTCTGTTGCATATCTTTGTATCATCTGCAAAAAGGCATACTTTCCCTTCAATACCATTTGCAATGTCACTAACAAAGATATTAAAGAGCACTGGTCCAAGTACAGATCCCTGGGGTACTCCACTGGTAACATGTCCCTCCATAGAATGCACTCCATTTACGACAACTGTCTGTTTCCTATCCTGCAACCAGGTTCTTATCCATTTAATTGTTTTATAATCCAATCCCACACTTTCAAGTTTATTTAGCAGCCTGCGATGTGGGACAGTGTCAAATGCCTTACTAAAGTCTAGATATGCTACATCTACAGCCCCCCCTTCATCTAGTATTTTGGTCACGGAGTCAAAAAAGTCAATGAGACTTGTTTGGCATGATCTCCCTGCAGTAAAACCATGCTGTTTTGGATCCTGTAAGTTGTTTAATTTAAGATATTCCACTATTCTTTCTTTTGATAGTGTTTCCATTATTTTCCCTACAACTGATGTAAGGCTCACTGGTCTGTAGTTACTTGCTTCTTCTTTGCTTCCACTTTTGTGCAGTGGAACTACATTTGCTTTTCTCCAGTCCTCTGGAACTGCACCTGTATCTAGTGACTGGTTGAATACATCTGTTAATGGCGCTACCAACACATCTTTTAGTTCTTTTAGTATCCTTGGATGCACTCCGTCTGGCCCCATTGATTTATCCACTTTCAGTCTTGAAAGTTCTGTTAGGACTTTCTCCCTAGTAAATAAACCTCCATCTACCTTATTTTTATGAATGTCCTTGCAACTTAACTGTAGTCCCTTCCCTTCTCCTTCTATAGTGAATACAGAGCAAAAGTAATTATTTAGATGATCTGCAATTGCTTTGTCTCCCTCCACCAAATTCTCAGTGTCTGTCTGCAGTCTTATTATTCCTCCATTTGATTTTCTCCTTTCACTTATATACTGTACTTAAAAAAAGTTTTGTTTCCTTTATCTACCGACTGAGCCATTTTCTCCTCAGCTTGTGCCTTGGCACGCCTGATCACTTTCTTAGCCTCTTTGCGTCTGGCAAGATACACTTCTTTGTCATTATTATTTTGAGTCTGCTTGTATGTCCTAAAGGCCATCTTTTTTGCTTTTACACTCGTTGATACCTCTTTAGTAAACCACACTGGCTTCCTTTTCCTGGTACTTTTCTTAACCCTTTTGATACAAAGGTCCGTTGCCTTTAGTATTGCACTTTTTAATTTTCTCCACCTCTCCTGCACTCCTTTCAAGTTCATCCAATCCGCTAATGAGTCGCTTAAACATCTCCCCATTTTTGCAAAGTCAGCCTTCCTAAAATCCAACACCTTAGTTTTTGTGTGACTGGAGTTGGACCCTGCCTTGATACTAAACCATACTGCTTGATGATCACTGGATCCCAGGTTCTCACCCACATATATGTCTGATACCCTGTCACCATTTGTGAGTATTAAATCTAATATTGAGTCTTTGCGAGTAGGCTCCCTCACCAATTGCTTGAGAGAGGCTCCCTGTAGGGAATTTAGAAGTTTGCCACTTGTAGATGATCTTGCAAAATACTACTCCCAATTCACATCAGGTAGATTAAAGTCTCCCATGATTATGACTTCTCCCTTTAAAGCCATTTTAGTGACATCAAGCAATAGGCTCCTGTCCAAATCCTGCCCCTGGCCTGGTGGCCTATAGATGACCCCAGTACGAATAATATCCTTCTCCCCCATTTCTATGGTCACCCAAAGGGCCTCAGTTTTCTCTTTAATGTTTTGTATTAAAGTAGCATTTATGTTTTTCTTTACATACATTGCTACCCCTCCTCCGATTCTTCCCATTCTGTCCTTCCTAAATAAATTGTATCCTGGTATAAATACGTCCCAGCCATGGTTCTCATTACACCATGTCTCTGTGATAGCCACAATGTCTAGGTCATCCCTTGTCATTATTGCAATTATATCAGGAATTTTGTCTCCTAGGCTTCTAGCGTTTGCACACATAGTTTTAAAAATTTTGCCTGTGCATCTGTTATTCCTAGCCATGTGCATACAGTACAAAATCGAAGTCTAAAGTTGAAATTACCTGTTTGATGATGTTGTTCAATGTCTGTTTTTATTTTTTTACTGTTCAGAAAAGCTGCAGGTCACTAATTCTAAGAATAAGGTGAGTCTGTTCAGGTCAGGCTACACCTGAACACTAATGGCCAAATGGTCAAAGGAGATAATTTGCACTGTGTTTGAGTAGACATCAGGCAGAATGCAACACTAAACTATGCTTCACTGAACAACTTCACCAAACAAGTAATAACAATTACAAACAATTCATTACATCAGAACTTTTCAAATCATACAAGAGTTTGCATAACACAGAAATGAAGAGAGCATATTGGAGATGAATTACATACTCTTGAGGTATCAATGCAGTCCATGTGTGTTTTTGATGATTTGTAGTAGTTTGCCTTCAGTTTTCCTTCGGTGTAACGCAGGTAAAACGCTCGTAGTTATGACTCCGTTTTCCCACTTTAAAACGGCCCACTTCAATACAGGCCCACAGCTAAACTATGGCCACAGCCTGTCCGGCCACAGCCGTATGCAATGTGAACTAATATACTCTAACAATGCCTTCTTCCCAATTTCCAATAATTTTGCAAGTTCACTAGTCAGACAAGACTAAACATTATTTTGCAGTTCAAGTTCACAGTGCTATGTGTCTTTTTAAGCATGCCCCCCCCCCCCCCCCCCTTTGCAGGGCGAATTCACCTGCATGGCTTTCTTCGGACCCGGACACCACCATGGACCTGGAGGACGACACGGACCGCCGACATGGACCTGGAGGACGACGCGGACCGCCGACATGGACCTGGAGGACGACACAGGACACCAGGACAGAGGGCTACCTACGGGATCAAGAAAGGTAAGTATCAGTATGTGTGTAATGTATGTATTAAACTTTTATTTTCATTGTGTCAGTGTGTGTTTATTGTACTGTTTTTTTAACTGTGGAACTACAAGTGCCAGCGGGCCCTTTAATGCCCAGCAGGCTGGGACTTGTAGTAGTAGTACGTTTATTTATAAGGCGCCGCAAAGTGTCCGCAGCGCCGTACATAGCAAACAAAAAAACAAATTACAAGGTAACGTACAGGGTGTGTTGAAAAATACAGTATAAATAGGGGTATAGCTGGTAGAACTAAAATCAGCATCAGTTCAGAAGTAGGTGTGGAAATTGTCGAGGAGACTGAAGATGAAGTAGAGGAAGGGAAGAACAGGACAGGAGCACAGGTGAGGTAATGAGGTAGGGTGAGTACGTGAGGAAGGAGGACCCTACTCATAAGAGTTAACATACTAAAAATAGGTGGGTGGACAAACGAAATACAATAGGATAAGTAGGAACGGAGGGGAACGGAGGCAGGATAGGAGGATCAAAAGAGGTTAGGAGGAGGGATAGGCTAGTCGAAAAAAGTGGGTTTTGAGGGAGCGCTTGAAGGAGGTAAGGGAATCAGATAGCCTGATGGGTAGCGGGAGGTTGTTTCAGTGCAGGGGGGCAGCGCGAGAGAAGTCTTGGACACGGGAGTGGGAGGAGGTGATTAGGTGAGAGGTCAGTCGGCGGTCAGCGATGGAGCGAAGAGGACGGGAGGGAGTGTGGATAGAGATCAGTGAAGAGAGGTAGGGAGCTGTGGAGGAGGAGAGAGCCTTGTAGGTGGTGGTGAGGAGTTTAAAGAGAACTCGGAAAGGAATGGGGAGCCAGTGAAGAGATAGACAGAGGGGGGAGGCGGAGGTAGAGCGGCGGGAGAGGAAGATGAGCCTAGCAGCAGCGTTAAGAATGGATTGGAGAGGTGCGAGGCGGGTGAGAGGTAGCCCAGAAAGAAGGATGTTGCAGTAGTCAAGGCGGGAGATGACAAGAGAGTGAATGAGAATTTTGGTCGCGTCAGTGGAGAGGAATGGTCTGATGCGTGAGATGTTGCGTAGGTGAAAGCGGCAAGACTGTGAGAGAGCACGAATGTGGGGGGTGAAAGAGAGGGAGGAGTCAATGATGACACCGAGGCAGCGCGTTTGGTCGGTGGAGGTGATCTCGGTTTCACCAATGCTGATGGAGATAGTGGGAGAAGAGGGGATGTTCGGGGGATGGAAGATTAGAAGTTCAGTTTTAGCCATGTTTAGTTTCAGGAAGCGTTGGGTCATCCAGGCTGAGATGGCCGTGAGGCATTCGGAGACCTTGGACAGGAGTGATGGGGATAAGTCGGGGGAGGAGAGATAGATTAGGGTATCATCAGCATAAAGGTGGTAATGAAAACCATAGGAGCTGATGAGGGTGCCCAGAGAGGTGGTGTAGAGGGAGAAGAGGAGAGGGCCAAGGACTGACCCTTGGGGAACACCGACTGGCTGCGGGGTAGTAGGAGAGGAGGAGCTCGGAGTGGAGACGGAGAAGGAGCGATCGGAGAGGTATGAGGTGAACCAGGAGAAGACCGTGCCAGTGATGCCAAAGGAGCGGAGGGTGTTGAGCAGGAGAGGGTGGTCAACAGTGTCAAAGGCAGCCGACAGATCAAGCTGGATGAGGATAGAGAAGAGGCCTTTGGATTTAGCCGATAGTAGATCGTTAGTGACTTTGGTCAGGGCAGTTTCAGTGGAATGTAAAGGGCGGAACCCGGATTGGAGGGGGTCTAGAATGGAGTTAGCAGTAAGGATGACTTAGGAGACGATTATAGGTCAGAAGTTCTAGGAGCTTGGAGGCAAAAAGGAGGAGGGAGATGGGCCTGTAGTTGGATGGAGAGTTGGGGTCCAGATTTGTTTTTTTGAGAATTGGGGAGACAAGAGCGTGTTTGAAGGAGGAAGGGAAGATCCCAGAGGATAGGGAAAGATTAAAGAGGTGAGCCAGGTGAGAGCAGACTGACGGACTGAGACGACGGATAATATTGGAGGGGATAGGATCGAGCGGGCAGGTGGAGGGAGAAGCGGATTGAAGGATAGAGTGGACTTCAGCAGCAGTGGTGGGGTAAAATGAGGACAGGGGTTGAAAGGAGGGGAGTGGAGATGTAGGAGGGGAGGAGGGAGAAGGTGAGGTCATGGCAGCAGTGATGGCAGTCCTGAGAGAGGAGATTTTGGTTGAAAAGTAGGAGGAGGGGGGGAGAGCAAGGAGTTGAAGGTGGCGAAGAGCCTGCGGGGATTGGATGATTGCGAAAGGATGAGGGACTTAAAGTAGGATTCCTTGGCCAGAGCAAGGGCAGAGCTGAAGGAGGAAAGAATGCATTTGAAATGGAGATAATTCGCAAGGGAGCGTGATTTCTTCCAGAAGCGCTCAGCAGTGCGAGAGCACTTTTTAAGGAATCGGGTGATAGGCGAGTGCCACGGTTGGGGGTTGGAGCATCGAAGGGGGATAGAGGAGGGAGGGCAGGCAGAGTCCAATGCCGAAGATAGGGTGTCATTATAGAAGGAGGCGGCGAGGTTCGGGCAGGACATGAGGGCGATTGGGGCGAGAAGAGGACACAGCATGTTTGAGAAGGCAGCAAGATCAAGTGTGTTGATGTTATGCAGTGAGACAATGCGCTTGGGAGGGGGGGTGGGAGAGGGGGAAGCAGTGAGGGAGAAGGAGATGAGGTGATGGTCAGAAAGAGGAAAAACTGAGATAGTGTAGTCAGTAAGGGAACAAGAGCGAGAGAAGACGAGATCGAGGGAGTGTCCTTGGATGTGGGTGGAGAGAGAGAGGAGTTTGGAGGTGCCAGGATCAGCGGGGTTATCCAAGGGGATGTTAAAGTCACCAAGAATGACAGATGGCAGGTCAGAGGAGAGGAAGTGTGGAAGCCAGGCGGCGAAGTTGTCAAGAAATTGGGAGATAGGGCCAGGGGGGCGGTAGATTGCAGCGACACGGAGGTGGTAGGGGTAGTATAGACGGATAGAGTGAGACTCAAAGGAGGAGAAAAGGAGAGAGGGTTCAGGGTGAATGACACTGTGGGTGCAGGAGGCTGAGAGGAGAAAACCTTGCTTGCTCATTGAGAGGGAAGCTTGCAGACTAAAGTGAAGCTTGATTACTTAAGTGACTTGTGGTTCTCCAAGTCCCAGCTTGCTGGGGAGGCTTGCTGGCACTTGTAGTGCCACAGTAAAAAACAATAGTTTAATCTTTTTTTTTTACACTTGAATCAGCCCGATGCCCACCGCCCAGGGGCATCGAGGACAGCACCAGGCTTCAGCCTGGTCAGGTAAGTCCTGGAGGGGGGGGACCCCTTCATTGGGGGGGTCCCCACTCCCCCAGGGCCCCTGGCCAGGCTGACTGGTCGGTAGGGATGAATGCTTTGGCCGGGGGGACTTGTATAAAAAGTCTCCCCCCGGCTGTGGCATTACCCTGCTGGCTGGTTTTGCCTGGGGCTGGTTCTTAAAATACGGGGGACCCCTAGTCATTTTGTCCCCCGTATTTTGGGAACCAGCCCCAGAGCAGGAGCCTGGGGCTGGTTGTTAAAAATCGGTGAACCCCTATTTGTCGGGTTCCCTGATTTCTAATTACCGGCTCCAGGCTCCGTCAGCCTGGTGCTGGTTACAGCTGTGGGGGGGACCCCACGCCGTTTTTTTTTTAATATTTATTTTTCTATTTTTTTACACTAAAGCCTGCACGGATCTGACTGATCCGTGCAGGCTTAAAGCAAATACGACAGGGAAAACAGGGTGTATTTTCCTGTCGTATTTGCGTGGGTGTTTTACACCACTTAGCAGCCGTATTATCCATACGGCTGCTTAGTAAATCAGGAATCACCATTCTTTTGAATGGTGATTTCTGTCGTATTCTATCGATGGTGTAGACATTCGTATTTGTAAATACAAATACGAATGTTCCATCTTTAGGACTACGAATTGTTGTATTTTTGGGATTGTAAATCCCGAAAATACAAATTCGTAAAAAAAAGGTGTATTTCTGCCTACGAATACACCTTTTTTCTACGAATCCATTTTGGTAAATGTCCCCCATGATCTATCCTCTCATTGGCCCTTATTCTGATTGACGCGGACTTTACCGCGTACTTACGGATCGCGTCTTTACGGCGTCTGCGCATGCGTGGAGAACGCTACGCGCATGTGCCACGCCTTGACTCGGTACCAGTTCGGCCAAATCCCGTCCAAAACTGTTCACCGCTATCAGTCGGGAAATAGGGGCGTATTATGGGCGTCATGCGGAATGACACATGGGCGTAGTTTCAAAGTGGGCAAAACGGGGCGGAAACATGGGCGGACACGGGGGAGTACACTTATGTTGGGGGGCGTACATTCGGAAACCACTCCGAATGCACGCGAGCAAAAAGGGCAGAAATGTGCGGTGTCCACAAGTGTACTATTGCTTTGCGGACACCACTCGTTCATGCGGTAGGCGAACGTACGCCTAATGACTACAACCATTAACACCTGAACCCAATAGAATCTACTCCTTTACTCATTACTCACTAATAGGCCGCTTGTCAGTGCTTTAATTGAAACCATTGCTGCTTCAAGGAAACCTTAGTAATCCCCCACATATGCTGTACTTGTCCCACACTTAAAAACTGCTAACAATGGACATGACTGAATCTTAATACTATCAATACACATGTGTATTAGACATGTACTCATGAAACCACACACATTGATTCCAATTCCAAATAAGCTGTTTTTTATGAGGATAGGTAATTGAATAAGTGGGTCATGTGATGTATTGCAGAAGATACTTCATAGTGGGTTGTTTGGCGTAAATACTCCGCTTACGGGCGGTAGCACCGCTTGGCTCCCGTTCGGATGCGGTATTTCCGAGCATACTCTGTAATACTCTGTAATACCGTGCAGAATCGGAGTGTTTCTCCCGCACACGCATGGTTTGTATGTCGTCCGTAAACACGCCCTGTTCTTAAAGAGTGAGTCCGTCCGAATGCGGAGGACACGTGGGCGTTTCTACGGACGATGGCCGCATGCGGCAAAACACCGTGGCGTGCGGACCGCTCCGTAAGAATGCGGGAATATCCGCACCGATCAGAATAAGGGCCATGGTATGGTGGATATTATGCATTGCTGATTGGAGGTCCGAATATATGACCACTGCATGTCTCCGGTGACATCCCGGAGACCATAAGGGAAGTTCTTATTCATTGATTTGGTGCTGGTGGAGGGTTCTCACCTTTGGCATTCATTTGTAATTTTTTGAGGTGTTTTTTGAGGTGCAGAGAAAACTCATCATTTAGAGCACTCATCCTGGCTGCACCTGCGCACTTAGATAATACCCTCATTGCAAAATGTCCGATCCTCAGAGCATCGCAGCCAAAGGTCCCATCTGCAGAGCATCACAGCAAAATATCCAATCCACAAAGCATCGCAGCCAAAGGTCCCATCTGCAGAGCATCACAGCAAAATGTCCGATCTGCAGAGCATCGTACCTACATGTCCGATCCACAGAGCATCGCAGCCAAAGGTCCCATCTGCAGAGCATCACAGCAAAATATCCGATCCACAGAGCATCGCAGCCAAAGGTCCGATCCACAGAGCATCGAAGCCAAAGGTCCCATCCTCAGAGCATTGCAGTTAAAGGTCCCAGCTGCAGAGCAACGCACCTACATGTCCGATCTGCAGTGCATCGCACCTACATGTAACACCAGCAGAGCATCGCAGCCAAACGTCCCCTCTACAGAGCATCGCAGCCAAACGTCCCCTCCACAGAGCATCGCAGCCAAACGTCCCCTCCACAGAGCATCGCACCTACATATCCCTTCCTCAGAGCATCACACCTACACTACCATTCAAAAGATAGGTGTCTCTTAGATATTTCCTTATTTTTGAAAGAAAAGCGATGTGTGTGCGTGTGTGCAGGGGCAAACAAAGGAACTACAAAGGGGGGTTTCTGGTGTGTGTGTATTAGTGTGTACAGACGGTAATATTTGGCTTCCGATGTTCCCGATATAGGGAACATCGGAAGCCATATCGCATGCAAATCGCATGCTTTTTTAGGGCTTGCGAGCCCGATGCGCTGCCGATGCGCGCTCCCATGTGTGCGCATATCGGCAGCCAGATAGAGAGGGCAGGCAACACTATATAGTGTAAATTGTGCCCCGCTAGCCTGCCGTGAGACGCGAGTCCCGATGCGATCTGATCACGTCCTCGGATCTGCCGTGTGTACACAACATATGTGTAACCTCAGTCGTAGATGCAGTACAAAAGGCAGCGGCATTCAAGGAGATATATATATATGAAAAGATATACCCAGTGCACAAAGTCCTAGAGTCTTTTCAATGACCAAAGGTCCAACACTTCCCAAATGTGTGCAGCTCCACTTTTAGGATCCAACCACGAATCCAGAATAGTATGCTTGTAGAGAAAAAAATAAATGAAGCGCACCAATCAGCAAAGTGCATAAAAACCATTTACTTATAATATGCTGACATACATGGGGGTTATTGTATAAAAGCTTGTCACAGATGATCGCAAGGCGGTACTGCGGGGCATGCACTGTGCTTCATTTATTTATATATATATACTAGGTGATTCATCGCACCCTATGGGCGCTCTTCACACCGGCGTAAGGGGCTGCGCCCCCTTAATTTGTGAACGTTTGTATTGGGAGAAATATGGTTAGAATTGTATGAAAGATGCCTGTATTGCAACTTGAGTTATAGGTGAAATGTGTTAAATAGAGAGCATATGATTTGGAAGGGGGTGTGTATTGTTTTTTTAATTAAAAAGCGGTTACAGAGTAAGATGTACATTGATAGTGTGGAGGGTACAGTGACATTTGTGGGTGTGGGGGGTGTGCGTGTTGTTTAGAGGTGTGTGTGTGTATGTGTGTGTGTGCAATAGTATAGTAGGGTGTTTTTGAGTCAGCGGCTCCCCACTGGCGGAGGTCACAACACAGGAAAACAGGAGGCTGGGTAGTGATAGGGGTGTGTGGGCATAAGGGGGACTAAAGAGGAGGGTGGGAGATACTGTGCAGCTTCTGCCAGTGGGTGAGGGTCCAGCGTGGCAGCACAGGAGTACAGGACGGTGGCCCTGAGTCAGTGTCTCCTCCTACTGGGTGGGAGTTAGGATGCATGAGAGCAGGAGGCTGGGCTATGAAGCATGATAGGGGCATGTGGGCAAAACAGCGTCAGCGACTCCCCAGTGGTGGAAGTTACGGTTCAGGAGAGCAGGAAGCTAGGTAGTGATAGGGGTGTGTGAGTATACGGGGGACTAAAGAGGGGCTTAGGGGTGCCGTGAATTATAGGAGGGGCACGGTGGGTGCTGTGAATCAAGGGAGGGAGGGTGCGCAGTTGTCCACGAATCGCGGGAGAGGGCGGGGGTCCGCAAAGCGTGGGAGGGTGCGTGAATCACGCGAGGGGGGGTTGCGAACTGCGGGAGGGGGGGTGCGCGGGGGGGGGCGTGAATCGTGTGAGGGGGCGTGAATCGCGGGGGGGGGGGGTGCGCGAATTGCGGGAGGGGGGGGCACGGGGCGCAATGAATCACCTAATTGGTTATATATTCTTGTAGAAGGATGGTAGGATGTTGCTGTCATTCAGAATGCATTTACATAAACAATAATAGTAGCAGTAAAAGATCTGACTTAAAACACCTACAGTAAAACAGAACAGGTGTTATATATTATACAAAGAATTGGTTGATGATGTCTAGGTTGACGTGCACATAGTTATCACTGGAAAAAAATTGGCACAAGAAAAAATCAACACAGAAAGGTCAACACATGTAAATGTTGACATAAGTGTGGCACTTCATTGGTGTCCATGTAGACACATGAGAATGAATATGAAAACATTCAAAAAAAGAAAAATAAATCTTCAAAAACTCATGTCAACCTTTTTCATTGTCGACCAAAGCCGTGTCAGTGTTTTGCATGTGCCATTTAATCCTGGGGTTGCCGTGAATCGGGCGGAGGGAGGAGGTGAGGGGTGTCCGCGAATCACGGGAGGAGGGGTCGTAGGTGGATGCCATGAATTGCGGGGGGTGTGGGTGCTGCGAATCGTGGGAGGGGGGGGGCGCGGGGGGTTGCAGTGAATCGTGGGAGGGTGGATCGCGGGGGTTGCCGCAATGACAGGAGGGGGGGTCAGGGGGGGAAATTGCGGTAGGGGGGGTAATGGGGGGTGGGGGGTACCGCGAACCGCGGGAGGGGGGGCCCGGGGGTTGGCGCAAATCGTGGGAGGGGGGGTCGTGGGGTGCCTCGAATTGCAGGAGGTGGGGTGTCACGGGGTGGGGCCACGAATCGCAGGAGGGGGGTTGTCACAGGGAGTTGCGAGGGGTGCCGCAAATTGCGGGGGGGTGTGTTTTGCGAATCACAGGAGGGGGTCGCGGGGGGTGCCGGGTAACGCCACAAGAAAAAATCAACACAGAAAGGTCAACACATGTAAATGTTGACATAAAGTGGAATAATTAGACTGAAGACAGAGAGTGGAAGTTTTCTTGAGGGGGACAATGTAATAGCAGATAATATTAATAATTATTTCTGCTCAGTATTCACTGCTGAAAGAGAGGGGAAGGGGCCACAGTTAAGTTGCAAGTATAGTCAGAAAACTGAGGGAAAGACAAGTACATTTACAGAGGAGAAGGTCCTCACAGAACTCTCAAAACTGAAAGTGGATAAATCAATGGGGCCAGATGGGATACATCCAAGGATACTAAAAGAGCTTAAAGGGGAGCTGGTAAAACCAATAACAGAATTATTCAACCAGTCACTAGCTACTGGATTAATCCCAGAGGACTGGAAAACAGCGAATGTAGTCCCACTGCACAAAAGTGGAAGCAAGGAAGAGGTAAGCAACTATCGACCAGTGAGCCTTACATCAGTAGTAGGGAAATTGATGGAAACACTCTTAAAACAAAGAGTTGTAGAATATCTCAAAACCAGCAATTTACAGGATCCAAAACAGCATGGGTTTACTGGGGGAAGATCATGTCAAACAAATCTTATTGACTTTTTTGACTGGGTGACTAAAGTAATAGATCAAGGTGGGGCTGTAGATGTAGCTTATCTAGACTTTAGTAAAGCTTTTGACACTGTCCCACATCGCAGACTGTTAAATAAACTTGAAAGCTTGGGATTGGATTCTAAGATAGTTGAATGGATAAGAGCGTGGTTGCAGAACAGAAAACAGAGAGTTGTAGTAAACGGAGTACAGTCAAAGGAGGGAAAGGTTACAAGTGGAGTACCCCAGGGATCTTTACTTGGACCGGTGCTTTTTAATATCTTTAATGGTGATATTGCAAATGGAATTGAGGGTAAAATGTGCCTTTTTGCAGATGACACAAAGGTATGCAACAGGGTAGACACACCAGGAGGGGTAAAACAAATGATTGAGGATCTAGGTAGATTAGAGAAATGGTCAAGAGAATGGCAACTACAGTTTAATGCCAAAAAATGCAAAATCATGCACTTGGGTCTCAGAAATCCAAAGACTCAATATAGTATAAATGGCACTATAATGGAAACTACTGAGGAAGAGAGGGATCTAGGTGTCACTATTTCAGGGGACTTAAAAGCAGGTAGGCAATGTAACAAAGCAATGAAGAAGGCAAGTCAGATTCTTGGTTGCATAGGGAGAGGTATCAGCAGTAGAAAGAAAGAAGTAATAATGCCACTGTATAGGTCATTGGTACAACCTCACCTAGAGTATTGTGTTCAGTTCTGGAGGCCATATCTCCAGAAGGATATAAATACATTAGAGACTGTACAAAGAAGAGCAACTAAATGGTGCATGGCCTACATCACAAAACGTACCAGGAAAGACTAAAAGATCTTAATATGTATACTTTAGAGCAGAGAAGGGAAAGGGGGGACATGATAGAAACTTTCAAATATATCAAGGGCTTTAACAAGGTACAGGTGGGAGACATTCTTCACAGGAAGAGGAGCAACAGAACACGAGGACATGCACTGACACTAGGGGGAGGAAGGTACAGGAGGGAGACATTCTTCACAGGAAGAGGAGCAGCAGAACACGAGGACATGCACTGACACTGGGGGGAGGAAGGTACAGGTGGGAGACATTCTTCACAGGAAGAGGAGCAGCAGAACACGAGGACACGCACTGACACTAGAGGGAGGAAGATTCAGGGGAAATGTGAGGAAGAATTTTTTCACAGAAAGAGTAGTAGATAAGTGGAATAGCCTCCCATCAGAGGTGGTAGATGCAAATACAGTAGTACAATTTAAACATGCTTGGGATAAACATATTGATATCTTTACATAAAAATAAGGATCAAATATGGTTTGAGGTAACATGTTTAAAAAAAGGGGCAGACTAGATGGGCCAAGTGGTTCTTATCTGCCGTCAAATTCTATGTTTCTATGTTTCTATAAGTGTGGCACTTCATTGGTGTCCATGTTGACACATGAGAATGAATATGAAAACATTGAAAAAGTGAAAAATAAATCTTCAAAAACTCATGTCAACCTCATCATTTAGAGCACTCATCCTGGCTGCACCTGCGCACTTAGATAATACCCTCATTGCAAAATGTCCGATCCTCAGAGCATCGCAGCCAAAGGTCCCATCTGCAGAGCATCACAGCAAAATATCCAATCCACAAAGCATCGCAGCCAAAGGTCCCATCTGCAGAGCATCACAGCAAAATGTCCGATCTGCAGAGCATCGTACCTACATGTCCGATCCACAGAGCATCGCAGCCAAAGGTCCCATCTGCAGAGCATCACAGCAAAATATCCGATCCACAGAGCATCGCAGCCAAAGGTCCGATCCACAGAGCATCGAAGCCAAAGGTCCCATCCTCAGAGCATTGCAGTTAAAGGTCCCAGCTGCAGAGCAACGCACCTACATGTCCGATCTGCAGTGCATCGCACCTACATGTAACACCAGCAGAGCATCGCAGCCAAACGTCCCCTCTACAGAGCATCGCAGCCAAACGTCCCCTCCACAGAGCATCGCAGCCAAACGTCCCCTCCACAGAGCATCGCACCTACATATCCCTTCCTCAGAGCATCACACCTACACTACCATTCAAAAGATAGGTGTCTCTTAGATATTTCCTTATTTTTGAAAGAAAAGCGATGTGTGTGCGTGTGTGCAGGGGCAAACAAAGGAACTACAAAGGGGGGTTTCTGGTGTGTGTGTATTAGTGTGTACAGACGGTAATATTTGGCTTCCGATGTTCCCGATATAGGGAACATCGGAAGCCATATTGCATGCAAATCGCATGCTTTTTTAGGGCTTGCGAGCCCGATGCGCTGCCGATGCGCGCTCCCATGTGTGCGCATATCGGCAGCCAGATAGAGAGGGCAGGCAACACTATATAGTGTAAATTGTGCCCCGCTAGCCTGCCGTGAGACGCGAGTCCCGATGCGATCTGATCACGTCCTCGGATCTGCCGTGTGTACACAACATATGTGTAACCTCAGTCGTAGATGCAGTACAAAAGGCAGCGGCATTCAAGGAGATATATATATATGAAAAGATATACCCAGTGCACAAAGTCCTAGAGTCTTTTCAATGACCAAAGGTCCAACACTTCCCAAATGTGTGCAGCTCCACTTTTAGGATCCAACCACGAATCCAGAATAGTATGCTTGTAGAGAAAAAAATAAATGAAGCGCACCAATCAGCAAAGTGCATAAAAACCATTTACTTATAATATGCTGACATACATGGGGGTTATTGTATAAAAGCTTGTCACAGATGATCGCAAGGCGGTACTGCGGGGCATGCACTGTGCTTCATTTATTTATATATATATACTAGGTGATTCATCGCACCCTATGGGCGCTCTTCACACCGGCGTAAGGGGCTGCGCCCCCTTAATTTGTGAACGTTTGTATTGGGAGAAATATGGTTAGAATTGTATGAAAGATGCCTGTATTGCAACTTGAGTTATAGGTGAAATGTGTTAAATAGAGAGCATATGATTTGGAAGGGGGTGTGTATTGTTTTTTTAATTAAAAAGCGGTTACAGAGTAAGATGTACATTGATAGTGTGGAGGGTACAGTGACATTTGTGGGTGTGGGGGGTGTGCGTGTTGTTTAGAGGTGTGTGTGTGTATGTGTGTGTGTGCAATAGTATAGTAGGGTGTTTTTGAGTCAGCGGCTCCCCACTGGCGGAGGTCACAACACAGGAAAACAGGAGGCTGGGTAGTGATAGGGGTGTGTGGGCATAAGGGGGACTAAAGAGGAGGGTGGGAGATACTGTGCAGCTTCTGCCAGTGGGTGAGGGTCCAGCGTGGCAGCACAGGAGTACAGGACGGTGGCCCTGAGTCAGTGTCTCCTCCTACTGGGTGGGAGTTAGGATGCATGAGAGCAGGAGGCTGGGCTATGAAGCATGATAGGGGCATGTGGGCAAAACAGCGTCAGCGACTCCCCAGTGGTGGAAGTTACGGTTCAGGAGAGCAGGAAGCTAGGTAGTGATAGGGGTGTGTGAGTATACGGGGGACTAAAGAGGGGCTTAGGGGTGCCGTGAATTATAGGAGGGGCACGGTGGGTGCTGTGAATCAAGGGAGGGAGGGTGCGCAGTTGTCCACGAATCGCGGGAGAGGGCGGGGGTCCGCAAAGCGTGGGAGGGTGCGTGAATCACGCGAGGGGGGGTTGCGAACTGCGGGAGGGGGGGTGCGCGGGGGGGGCGTGAATCGTGTGAGGGGGCGTGAATCGCGGGGGGGGGGTGCGCGAATTGCGGGAGGGGGGGGCACGGGGCGCAATGAATCACCTAATTGGTTATATATTCTTGTAGAAGGATGGTAGGATGTTGCTGTCATTCAGAATGCATTTACATAAACAATAATAGTAGCAGTAAAAGATCTGACTTAAAACACCTACAGTAAAACAGAACAGGTGTTATATATTATACAAAGAATTGGTTGATGATGTCTAGGTTGACGTGCACATAGTTATCACTGGAAAAAAATTGGCACAAGAAAAAATCAACACAGAAAGGTCAACACATGTAAATGTTGACATAAGTGTGGCACTTCATTGGTGTCCATGTAGACACATGAGAATGAATATGAAAACATTCAAAAAAAGAAAAATAAATCTTCAAAAACTCATGTCAACCTTTTTCATTGTCGACCAAAGCCGTGTCAGTGTTTTGCATGTGCCATTTAATCCTGGGGTTGCCGTGAATCGGGCGGAGGGAGGAGGTGAGGGGTGTCCGCGAATCACGGGAGGAGGGGTCGTAGGTGGATGCCATGAATTGCGGGGGGTGTGGGTGCTGCGAATCGTGGGAGGGGGGGGGCGCGGGGGGTTGCAGTGAATCGTGGGAGGGTGGATCGCGGGGGTTGCCGCAATGACAGGAGGGGGGGTCAGGGGGGGAAATTGCGGTAGGGGGGGTAATGGGGGGTGGGGGGTACCGCGAACCGCGGGAGGGGGGGCCCGGGGGTTGGCGCAAATCGTGGGAGGGGGGGTCGTGGGGTGCCTCGAATTGCAGGAGGTGGGGTGTCACCGGGTGGGGCCACGAATCGCAGGAGGGGGGTTGTCACAGGGAGTTGCGAGGGGTGCCGCAAATTGCGGGGGGGTGTGTTTTGCGAATCACAGGAGGGGGTCGCGGGGGGTGCCGGGTAACGCCACAAGAAAAAATCAACACAGAAAGGTCAACACATGTAAATGTTGACATAAAGTGGAATAATTAGACTGAAGACAGAGAGTGGAAGTTTTCTTGAGGGGGACAATGTAATAGCAGATAATATTAATAATTATTTCTGCTCAGTATTCACTGCTGAAAGAGAGGGGAAGGGGCCACAGTTAAGTTGCAAGTATAGTCAGAAAACTGAGGGAAAGACAAGTACATTTACAGAGGAGAAGGTCCTCACAGAACTCTCAAAACTGAAAGTGGATAAATCAATGGGGCCAGATGGGATACATCCAAGGATACTAAAAGAGCTTAAAGGGGAGCTGGTAAAACCAATAACAGAATTATTCAACCAGTCACTAGCTACTGGATTAATCCCAGAGGACTGGAAAACAGCGAATGTAGTCCCACTGCACAAAAGTGGAAGCAAGGAAGAGGTAAGCAACTATCGACCAGTGAGCCTTACATCAGTAGTAGGGAAATTGATGGAAACACTCTTAAAACAAAGAGTTGTAGAATATCTCAAAACCAGCAATTTACAGGATCCAAAACAGCATGGGTTTACTGGGGGAAGATCATGTCAAACAAATCTTATTGACTTTTTTGACTGGGTGACTAAAGTAATAGATCAAGGTGGGGCTGTAGATGTAGCTTATCTAGACTTTAGTAAAGCTTTTGACACTGTCCCACATCGCAGACTGTTAAATAAACTTGAAAGCTTGGGATTGGATTCTAAGATAGTTGAATGGATAAGAGCGTGGTTGCAGAACAGAAAACAGAGAGTTGTAGTAAACGGAGTACAGTCAAAGGAGGGAAAGGTTACAAGTGGAGTACCCCAGGGATCTTTACTTGGACCGGTGCTTTTTAATATCTTTAATGGTGATATTGCAAATGGAATTGAGGGTAAAATGTGCCTTTTTGCAGATGACACAAAGGTATGCAACAGGGTAGACACACCAGGAGGGGTAAAACAAATGATTGAGGATCTAGGTAGATTAGAGAAATGGTCAAGAGAATGGCAACTACAGTTTAATGCCAAAAAATGCAAAATCATGCACTTGGGTCTCAGAAATCCAAAGACTCAATATAGTATAAATGGCACTATAATGGAAACTACTGAGGAAGAGAGGGATCTAGGTGTCACTATTTCAGGGGACTTAAAAGCAGGTAGGCAATGTAACAAAGCAATGAAGAAGGCAAGTCAGATTCTTGGTTGCATAGGGAGAGGTATCAGCAGTAGAAAGAAAGAAGTAATAATGCCACTGTATAGGTCATTGGTACAACCTCACCTAGAGTATTGTGTTCAGTTCTGGAGGCCATATCTCCAGAAGGATATAAATACATTAGAGACTGTACAAAGAAGAGCAACTAAATGGTGCATGGCCTACATCACAAAACGTACCAGGAAAGACTAAAAGATCTTAATATGTATACTTTAGAGCAGAGAAGGGAAAGGGGGGACATGATAGAAACTTTCAAATATATCAAGGGCTTTAACAAGGTACAGGTGGGAGACATTCTTCACAGGAAGAGGAGCAACAGAACACGAGGACATGCACTGACACTAGGGGGAGGAAGGTACAGGAGGGAGACATTCTTCACAGGAAGAGGAGCAGCAGAACACGAGGACATGCACTGACACTGGGGGGAGGAAGGTACAGGTGGGAGACATTCTTCACAGGAAGAGGAGCAGCAGAACACGAGGACACGCACTGACACTAGAGGGAGGAAGATTCAGGGGAAATGTGAGGAAGAATTTTTTCACAGAAAGAGTAGTAGATAAGTGGAATAGCCTCCCATCAGAGGTGGTAGATGCAAATACAGTAGTACAATTTAAACATGCTTGGGATAAACATATTGATATCTTTACATAAAAATAAGGATCAAATATGGTTTGAGGTAACATGTTTAAAAAAAGGGGCAGACTAGATGGGCCAAGTGGTTCTTATCTGCCGTCAAATTCTATGTTTCTATGTTTCTATAAGTGTGGCACTTCATTGGTGTCCATGTTGACACATGAGAATGAATATGAAAACATTGAAAAAGTGAAAAATAAATCTTCAAAAACTCATGTCAACCTTTTTCATTGTCGACCATAGCCATGTCAGTGTTTTGCATGTGCCATTTAATCGTGGGGCTGCCGTGAATGGGGGGGGGGGGAGGTGGGGGGTGTCTGCGAATCACGGGGGGGGGTGTCACGTGGGGTGCCGCGAATTGCGGGAGGGGGGGTCGTGGGGGGTGGGTGACGCAAATCGCGGTTGGGGGGTACAGCGAATTGCGGGAGGGGGTCGCTGGGGTGCCGCAAATCACCCCAAGAAAAAATCAACACAGAAATGTCAACACATTAAATGTTGACATAAGTGTGGCACTTCATTGGTGACCATGTCGACACATGAGAATGAATATGAAAACAATCTTAAAATGAAAAATAAATCTTCAAAAACTCATGTCAACCATTTTCATCGTCGACCATAGCCGTGTCAGTGTTTTGCATGTACCATTTGATCCTGGGGTTGCTGTGAATCGCGGCGGTAGGGGGGGTGTCCGCGGGAGGGGGGGTGGGTCGCGGAGGTGGGTGCTGCGAATTGCGGGAGGGGGGGCGGGGGTTGCAGCGAATCGCAGGAGGGGGGGTCACGGGGCCGGGGGGGTTTGCCGCGAATCACGGGAGGGGGGGGTCAGGGGGGGGGCCGGGAATCGCGGGAGGGTCGTGGGGGGTGCAGGGGTTATGGGCACGGGGGTTGCAGCGAATCGCCGAAGGGGGGACGCGGGGGCAGGCTGCCGCGAATCGCGGGAGGAGGGGGGTTGCGGGGGGGCTGTGGTGCCCCGAATCGCCGGAGGGGGGGTCGTGGAGGCTGGGGTTGCCGCAAATCGTGGGGGGGGGTGCCGCAAATTGCGGTAGAGTGGGTTTGCAGGGGCAGGGGAGTGTGCGAATCATGGGAAGGGCCCCGCCAATCGCGGGAGGGGTGGTCGCGGGGGGCTGGTGGCCGCGCGGAGGAGGGACGGGGGGGGTTTTGCCACAAATCGCAGGAGGGGGGTGCCGCAAATTGCGGGGGGGGGGGGGTGTGTCGCGGGGGGTGCTGCGAATCGCGGGAGGGGGGTCGCGGGGGGGTGTGCCACGAATCGTGGGAGGGGGGGTGGCGGGGGGCGCTCACCTGCTGTGTCTGGTGAGTAGCTGTGTCTTTGCTGGGTAATATGGGGAGGCAGAGGGTGTCTCACTGGGCTGGTTCTCTGTCATGTGAGTCAGTCATGTGAGTCAGAGGCTCCACCCAGCGTTAGAGAGTCAGACACACTTTGAGTGACAGATGTAGCCAAATATATAAGAGATAATATATATATATAACCATGTCCACTTTCTGGACGTCGACATAAAAATGGTCGACAACACCCTTATTACAAGTGTGTACATCAAAGGGACGGACCGTAATACAACTCTCCAACCCATCAGTTGTCACCCACGTGACTTAGTTAAATCACTTCCTTTCTCACAGATGATTCGTTATCGCCGCATTAATAATACAGATGCCATCTGTATTATCCAATTGAAAGAACTTGTGGAGAAATTTGTTACTCGTGGGTACAACAGAGGTGAACTAATGGAATGTCTGGCCAGAGTGCTCACTATGGAAAGAAATTCCTTGTTGTGTCACAAACCCAAAACCAATAAGGCTGCGCAAACCATTACATGGGTTAATAAATACGAAACAGATAGAGGATAAGCAACCGACACCTAGGTGTATGTTGCTTTTAAGAAGCGCAGTTCTGCTCAGCAATTATGACACAGTGATATTTAGTAAAAAATGAAAAAATATTTATTTAAAATATCAGAAACATATATTATTATTTCATTATAGAATTGTGCACAATATCAACATAGACAGACTAGACATACAACAAGTAACATATAGAGACTGCAGTTTTGCATATAATTTTTGCTTTGAGGCTATAATTGCAGTTCACAATATATGAGGCTATGAGGCATTAATAGTTACCAGTCCTGCACTTGAATAGGGACCCTTTTATTAGGTCAGACGCTTGTGGGATAGGAAACAGGATCAGTCTCTCTAATTACCAGATAAGTATCCGGATAAGCTTTTCCAATGGGAGATTTACTCCTGCTTCCAGGCACCCCAATTCGGGTATTTGTAATCCACATATAGCGCTGGTGACTTTGAGAATACAAATGCAGGATCAGGCAATATGGGGCTCACTCCAATACGCGTTTCTCCGCCTGAAAACACGCTCGGCGGCTTCCTCAGTTTGAGGTTAACTAATGGAATGTCTGGCCAGAGTGCTCACTATGGAAAGAAATTCCTTGTTGTGTCACAAACCCAAAACCAATAAGGCTGCGCAAACCATTACATGGGTTAATAAATACAACACATCTAGCAATGCCATATCATCAGTGATAAAAAAGAATTGGTCCTTGCTTCAAAGCGACTGTTCCTTACCCTTTAAGGACACTCGCATCATCAACCTAACTGGCTTAACCAACTCCGCCCCGGTTGCTTTAAATGTACATGCACGGCATGTCAATTTATGTTGTCAGGAGATTCTTTCTCCCACCCCCACTCCGGCAAAGTATTTAAAATTAAATACCACTTCACGTGTAATTCATCGTTTATTGTTTATCAACTCATCTGCCCGTGTAGTCTCAGCTACATCGGGAAGACTGAGCGCAAATGTAAAGAACGCATTGCGCTCCACAGAAGTGCTATCCGGGCGGCTCTTTCCAGTGGTAAAGCTGAACAGCCAGTGGCTCGCCACTTCTTGGAGTGTCGACATCCACTGAACAGCCTGCGATTCAGAATTATTGATTGCATTCCACCTGCTATCAGAGGTGGTAATCGCCCTCTCCAATTATTGCGCTGTGAATCCAGATGGATTCAGCGCCTGAATGTCATCTCTCCTAATGGCTTAAATGAGCAGATCTCTCTCTCCGTGTTTAGATGAGATTTGTTACAGTTATTGCTTATTATTTTTTGCCATTACTGCTTACTTGTGATTATGATGACTTAATGCTGTTATTTACTTATGCAGGATTGTTGCTATGGTGATGGGTATACACTGCTGTTCTCCTGACTCATTGATTTGATGACGTCAGTTCTGCCGGCGGAAAGGGCGGGTGTTGTAACCCCGTCCCGCTCAGCCACACACTTTCTGGTGATCGTTTGTATAAAGGTATGTTTGTTTTTATATGTATTATAACCTGATGAAAAATTACTAAAATTTGAAACGTTGTTATCATATTGGCTCCTGTCATTTGATTTCACAAGCTACGAGTGCCACATCTACCGGCTCTATACTTATCTTTTATGCTGGCACCAGCTGAAGCTCCCCACGTTGTTTGGAGTGCCTGACCCTCCATTTACTATATATATATATATATATATATATATATATATATATATATATATATATAGAAAAGAAAGAAAGGAGGCGCACCATAGTGTAGTATTTAAGGTTTTAAAACAACAATCCTTTACTGATGGATAAAAAACACTCACAAGAAAAGATGTGCTATATCACTATAACACAATTTTCGCATAAAACATGATAGGTATATCACCGCATTGGTAGCAGACACGTTTTTTCTTGTCAGCCTTGCTCCTGGACCCCGCTGCGTCACAGCGTCACCGCGTCACAGCCAGCGTCCTCTCAGTTCCGCCCAAACGCGTTTCGTCCTATAGTCTGTGCAAGGGTCCGGCACTACCTGCCACCTCCAGCTCTCCTCCAATAACTTGGCCTAGTTGCCCGTTCAGCCAGAGGGACACTCTGGTATGTAAACAACAATGGAAGAAAAGACGTCACTCCAGGTTCTTGAAAATACAGTACTCACTGCGCTGCAGAGGGCCCGTCTTATATAACCATATATATATACTTATGCATTAACCCTGGTGGGTTATGGATGGCACCCCTCACATTGGCCCTTATTCTGGTTGGTGCGGATATTTCCGCGTGCGTTCGTTCCGCATGTTTTGTGTCTGCGCATGTGCGAAAGGGACATACGTCCAAATTCCGCATGGATTGTTTACACTACGAACAGGGGGTGGAGAGGGGCGTGAAGGGCTATTTGGGCTCATTACCATATGCATACGCCCCGCGTTTCATGGGCGTTCCCATGAAAACGCTGGACGTACGTATGGTAATGCGGCCGTGACGCACGTATAGGGGGCGGACATATGACATTGCCGGATGTCAGCTGCCCGCCCAGATCCCTGCTTTTGCACGGAGAAATGCCCGTGTGGTCTGAGGTTGCGGGAGCTGCCTGACCGCTCGGTCCTGCATTCGATGGTCTGCGACCATCGAATGATGGGGGAGGTTCCCAGAGATGGAGGAGGTGTATACATGAGAAATCCACTCGTGCTCCGTGCGGTCAGCGGCTTACCGCATTCGGACGGAGTGAGCGATCCGTACGGAAGGCGGGGTTTAGGACGCACGATCCTGGCCGCATATACAGCTCCGGCCGCACAGACCAGAATAAGGCCCATTGTGACAGGTCGAGGAAGTGCTGCTCCTATATGGACTTATATATATATATATATATATATGTCAAAAGGACAGACGGGAGGCGGTAATGCTAACCATTACACCATATATACAACCGTCTGTACTGCCCTGTATATATAACACATGGTGGGGATAGAACCCATGATCTCAGCGCTGTGAGGCAGTAATGCTAACCATTACACCATCCGTACTGCCCTGTATATATAACACATGGTGGGGATAGAACCCATGAACTCAGCGCTGTGCGGCAGTAATGCTAACCAGTACACCATCCGTACTGCCCCGTATATATAACACATGGTGGAGATAGAACCCATGACCTCAGTGCTGTGAGGCAGTAATGTAACCATTACACCGTCCGTACTGCCCCGCATATATAACACATGGTGGGGATAGAACCCATGACCTCAGTGCTGTGAGGCAGTAATGTAACCATTACACCGTCCGTACTGCCCCGTATATATAACACATGGTGGGGATAGAACCCATGACCTCAGTGCTGTGAGGCAGTAATGCTAACCATTACACCATCCGTACTGCCCTGTATATATAACACATGGTGGGGATAGAACCCATGACCTCAGTGCTGTGAGGCAGTAATGTAACCATTACACCGTCCGTACTGCCCCGTATATATAACACATGGTGGGGATAGAACCCATGACCTCAGCACTGTGAGGCAGTAATGTAACCATTACACCATCCGTACTGCCCCATATATATAACACATGGTGGGGATAGAACCCATGACCTCAGCGCTGTGAGGCAGTAATGTAACCATTACACCATCCGTACTGCCCCGTATATATAACACATGGTGGGAATAGAACCCATGACCTCAGCGCTGTGAGGCAGTAATGCTAACCATTACACCATCCGGATATATTTTGCTAGTCGAGGAGGTGTAGGTTGTTTCCAGCATTGAGCCAGAGCTGAGCGGGGCGCGATGAGGATATGCTCTAAAACAGGCATGTCCAACGTTGGCCCTCCAGATGTTGTGAAACTACACATCCCAGCATGCTTTGCCACAGTTTTGCTATTAGAGAATGCTGAAACTATTGCAAAGCATGCTGGGATGTGTAGTTTCAAAACATCTGGAGGGCCAACGTTGGACATGCCTGCCCTAAAACATACCGCTTGCAGGAGGGAATAGAGTCCGGAAACATGTTAAGTAATGCTACCAAGGGGGAAGAGGTTAATGAAGTATGTAGGACTTGATAAACTAAGTTGAATACATCTTCCCAATAATCAGTAATGAATGGGCAGGTCCAAAAAATGTGGTAAATGTGACCTATTTCTCCACATTGCCTCCAGCAAAATTTAGAGCAGGCGGGCCAAAAGGATCAGTGTATCTGGGGTGAGTTTTCAGTATGATTCAAACAGCGCGACATGGAGTGGGAGGAGAGAGATATTTTGCTCCATTGGGCCTCTGACAGTGTCAGACCTAGGTCAGTTTCCCACTTCTTCTGTGCGTTACATTTAAGAGTAACAGGCAGGTCTAGGAGTGTTTTGTACCAGAATGTGATGTCCCCTCTAGAGTGCAGTTGAGTGAGGCGAGAGTAGATTTGCGGAGTGGGGGCACTAAGCGGTGCAGTCTGGTGGGGGATACTATTCCACCAATGATTTATTTGCAGGTAATGAAAAAGATCAGACCCTGGTAGGGGGTATTTAAGTTGAATTTGGGGGAACGTTAATAGACAATGGCCATCTAAGATATCGCCTAAGGTTGATGCTCCGGAGGTATTCCAGAGGGAAAGACGTAAATTCGGTATCCATTTGGATAACATCTTCAAGGAAATATGTGGAAGTTGGTGTGTGGGGCATGAAAGTTTAGTAACTAAAGAGTCCCATACTGAGAGGGAGGCTTGGGTAGAGGGAAGGAGATTATGCGATTTGGTGCCCTAAAGAGGTCCCCCACCTGAAATGGGACACAATACCTCTCCGGGCAGACCCACCTCATGGTGGAGTTCGTATTAAAAAAATGCCTCTAGCATTAAAAAGGTTTGTTAAATGAGGGGTGAGAGTGTCACGGAAAGTCACATAAAAATCATTAATATACCCATCGGGTCCAGGGGCTTTACCACGTGGAAGGGACTTAATTGCGTTTTCAACTTCATGGGGAGTCCAAGGGGCAGTTAGGTGATTGGTGGAGAGCTGGTGAGCTAATATCATCTAAGAAAGAATAGAAGCGCTTGAGGGGTCTCTGGATCTTGAGAGAGATTATAGAGTTGGGAATAATAGCTAGCAAATTGATTGAATACGCCTTTTGGATTCATAAGCTTCGCTTTGGAGTGGGTAAGGATAAGCTTGATTCTGTGTTTAGAATGTTGCATCCTTAGTTTACGGGCTAACATTTTACCAGATTTATTTCCAGACAGATAAAACTTTTGTCGTAATCTATTAAGGGCTGATTGCGTCTGTGCCATAAGGAGCCTCTGCAGGTGACTGCGGGTTTCAGAAAGCTCTTTCCGGAGGGCGGGGGAAGGGGAGGATTTGTTTTTGTTTTCCAAATTTTTGAGTTCAGTTTCCAGGTCGAGTTGTCGCTGACCATTTTGAGTTTTAAGGAGTGCGCCAGCTTGAATAGCTGCACCTCGTGTAACCGCCTTGAAGGCGCACCAGCGATTACAGATAGTGGTGTCTTGGGGGGCATTAGTGGTAAAATAGGAAGTTATACTGTCAGAAATATTTTCTTTTGACATTGGGTCTAAGAGCAGTTGCTGGGAAAGACGCTGCGGTCTAGGAGGTACATTGTGGCTGTTCAATCGCCATTCCCAGGAATTTGGGGCATGATCAAAGACAGTGTCTTTGACAATATTTTGGGATCATTGTAGGGTTCATTTATCGCAGAGGAGGTCAATTCTGGAGTATGTGTTGCAGACGGGGGAATAAAAGGTGTATCCACAGGTAGAGGGGTTATGGGTACTCCAAATGTCACATAAATCGAACTCGGCTAGGAGATTACGGAACACCATGGAAGTGCCTGAGGAAGGGGGGGGGGGGGAGAGTGTCGGTGGGTTTTAGTGGATTTATTGAGTAGTGGATTTAGTACCAAGCTAAAGTCTCCCATTAACAGTAGTGATCCCTTGGCCACTTTGTGAATTAAAAGGAATAATTTCCATAGAAAGGGGATCTGGTTAGAGTTAGGGGCATATATAGACACAAGAGTCACTGGCTTCTCATCAGCGTTTTGGGAGTGTTGTACAAAGGACATCTTACTGCTTAACAATATCGCTACCCCGTTGCGTTTAAAGGGACCATTAGCAAAAAAGCCAATGGGATATCTGTTGTCTTTGAGTAGGGGGGATTCATTAAAGAAAAAGGAGTCTCTTGGAGGCCAACAACATCAGCTTTTTGCTTATAGAAAGAAGTGAGGGCAAGCCTGCGCTTATTAGGGGAATTTAATCCCTTGACATTTAAAGAAAGAACTCTAGTCATTGGATAGCCATCGAGGTCTATAGATAAATGAGGGGGCTGGAGAATCAGTAGTCATTGACTTGGCAGGCATGACATCTGAGGCCTGTGGTATATTGCAGAGTCTGGGGGGAAAGGGAAAATACAACAACTGGGTGGGAAGGGTGGGGGGGGGGAATGAAAACAGAATGGGGAGTAACTTAACCAAAACGGTCCAGTATATCGGACCAGCATGACTACTGCAGGGAGGAAAATAGAAAGGAAGTGCAGTAGTATGGGGGAAGTGGGGGGCATAGCAAGTGGCCTAGCCATCCCATAGGAACCTAACATTAAGTCATTTATCAAACTAAATCTACAAGTATATAACAATTGGGTAAAGTAGATCGAGAAAAGAAAAAACAAGTAACAATACAGATAACATTATGTAAGTCTCTGTGATAGCACATCCCTGAGAGGGATTCGGCATGAAAAGCCGGCGGTCGGGATCCCGGCGTTCAAAATCCCGACGCCGGAATCCCGAACGCAGAAATCCCGACAAGGGGGGGGACGTGGATCGCCCCCCCTTGTGGGCTCGCTGCGCTCGCCGGGGATCCCGACCGCCGGGATTTAAACTGCATCCCCCCTGAGAGACTATATGGCCGATGGAATGGCCAATCTGTGATAACCTATGTCAGAAAAGCAGTAACATGAAATATAACTTATCTAAAGGTTGACAAGATTAGCAAAATCTAAAGGACTGAACAGTGTAATGGAATACTCATCCAGAGAACCGCATTTCCTGTAGCCAAAGGTGGATAACTGTCCAGTTATAGGCTAACGAGTCCAAAGAAGTGTTTGGAAATGATCTGCGCAATCATTCAGGAGGTTGACCATTCCGCAGCATCCGGCTTAGAAGCAGAGGGGCAATTCACAGCGATATCCCATTCCAGGAGGAGACAGTGTATGTGGAATCTTCATGAGTGATGAGGAGGTTCACAGGGAATCCCCAGCGGTAGGTAATCTCATGGTCTCGAAGGGCTAACGTGATCAGGGCCAATGACCGTCTCCTGGCCAGGGTCAAAGAAGTCTGGGAAGATTTGTAAACCATTTGTACAACAAAGGAGGATTGGCACAGGCACAATATTTTAGTACATAAGAAAGGTGATATAGAAAAACCAACGTGAGACCTAGAACAGCTTATATATAATTTTGCTAGGTACTAGGTTGGTGGTTCTCCCAAAGAAGTTCAGCGAAACAACTGACTATATGGATGTGTCCCGAGTGGACAGAGGCAGAACACAGTGGGTTTTGGGGCACACTTGTAAAGAATGATGATAAAGTATAAGTGATGAAAGATGAGAATGAGTGAGAGTAAAATTTAACCTTTATTAAACCTTTTTAATATACACTGAAAAGGGTTGTCTAAGAAGGAAGACTAAAGGAAACCGGTAAGGTTTTTTGGGGCACGCTTATAAAGAAATTATGTGAATGAAAAATTGTGAGGTGATAATAAAATATAACTTTTAATAGTAAGCTTTAAAAATAAGTAGCGTTTAGAACTAGTATAGACACACCTTGTGAGTAATTTTGAAGCCTACGTATAAATATATATCTTGCCGATTTTCGGCTAATCACTTTTAAGATCGTTTATGTGCGAAAATGATCCAGTGAAGTATGGCTGTATATTTTCGTCTGGTTATTTCCGGTGCCATTAAGGGGATTTGAGCCAAGATGGGCTTCTGCTGTTCATCCAAATCAGCGCGAATCACCCGTTACCATGGGGCATTGCAGGGGTGGTCACAAAACTCAGTGAATGAGAGAGCCACGAGGTAAAAGGAAAAGTGAGTTGGATAACTGAGGTGCTAACAAACACCCTCCCAATCTCTGCTGTCTACCATCATACTTGTATAGGATGGTCGATAAGAGTCAGGGGGTTGTGCGATAGTTCCTCTGAAATGAGATGAGATAGAGAAAATGATGAATGTACCCACGGTCCAAAGTATGGAAATGTGTTCCTGGTATCCGTGTATGATCACTCTGAACACCAAGGTCACACCGGGGTTAAGAATACTGAGTGGGGATTGTTTGGACTACAAATAATATTGAATATAGTCCTGGTATCAAAATGGTATAAATGTGAGTATCTGATTAGGTACTCAATAGGCACAGTACAGTTTGAATGATAGGTGCTGTGGATGTTATGCCTTTAAGGAAAATAATTTATTTTTTTTAGGAAAATTTGCAAGATATCATACCTTATCACAAACTTTTAGTACAACCACAATTCAGAGCATAAGTATTATAACTATTTATCCTAGTATGGATAACAGGGGAGCAGAAAATCCTTGAGATCGCGTACTCCAATTTAGCATGCCAAGTGATGGATTTGGCAAAAAAATGTATATAAACACCAAACTGGTGGCTAGTCTTCACCAAATAAATAGCAAGCTGGATGAAATGATTCAGAGAGCCAGAGTGGCGTGTCTTGCATGTATATATGTTCTTTTGACGTTAAACAGAGTGTAAATTGAGTCGGCGGTACACACAGACAGGGCTACCGACAATCAGAATAAAATTAGAAATAAATAAAAACTGCCAATTTCTAAGCAGCGCGTTCTAATACAAACACTTATCTAGGAGATACAATCAGGGAGACAGTGTTGTGTCAATTGATGGTTATACCATCTGCTGGCAGAAAAAATGGACAATTTCAAACAGATACTAAGACACTTTTTTGTATGTCAAAATGCGGGAGTCTCATATCCACAACCGCATCTATCTAGTGGTAATTATAGCATTTTACGGGAAGAGAAATCTGTGGGGTTTCCCCCGTTACCTATGCCGGTAACGACCGGCAATGGTTCACGGGTGCTGACTGCCAGGTTCTGGGAGGGTGGGTAAAAGGATGAAGTTGCTCCTTGCAGTTAGCGTGGGCGTTAGTGAGAGTCCCACTGTGTCGGTAGTTTGCAAAGGTGGAGACAGATAGAGGATGAATTCCGTCTGCGTCTCCTTTCTTTGCCCGCACAGGTAAGAGTGATGGGGGCGTGTGTCCTGACACGTGTTTCGCAGATAGCTTGTTCACAGGGGTGTCTTGTATCTAAAACCTTTTAATATACGTCAAGTTTCACTCTTCCAGAGTTAATTCCACACTAACTAAGGCAGCCTCTCTCTTTATATATATTTTTTTCTATATTGACTAATTGTTCAGCTGTATTGTGTGTAGTCACCGGTGGCCTCTCAGCCATCAGACTGATATATTGAACCAGAATCATCTTTATTGGCCAGGTATACTTGCGTATGCTTGGAATTTTTTGTGGTAACAGTGCAGCATCAATCAGGGAACACAAAGGGGGTGGGAAGAGAGGCATAAACATACATCACATACATTTCACATGTATCTAGAAAAGTTTGAGTTAGTATTTAGTATTTGGTATGTTCAATACGGTTTAGTTGGTGGACAGCTATTGGGAAGAAGCCTTTTGTAGTTCTTGTCATCTTTGCTGGTTAAAGGTTAACCAGCAAAGTCTTAAGTTAAAGGACCCATAAATATATATCTTGCCGATTTTCGGCTAATCACTTTTAAGATCGTTTATGTGCGAAAATGATCCAGTGAAGTATGGCTGTATATTTTCGTCTGGTTATTTCAGGACCCAATACAATTAATTCTCTATTGTTTATTTTCATCTCAATGAACCTTTGTTGTTTACAAACTATCTGCATTTGTCAAATCATTGCAAATGTTTACAGTTGCAATACTTTAACCCAGTAACAAAGTTTGACCCCTGTATGAGCTTGGGTGCGCAGTATTCCCAATTACTGGCAACCAAGATACACAAGTGATTATCAACACAGAGGGCACATATCTTATTTCTTCATATATTTTCATACTTTCCTGCCTATACCTTTCCAGTGATCTCACATTCTATCACTCTCTATCTGACTCTGGCACGCTCTCATTCCTTTGGTATATCCAAGAAACAGCAGAAGTGTCTCTTTGGCTCCCCGTACCACTTTGGGGCTCTCTCATCTGTAAGGTTATACTGCCATACATCACTGTGCCGCCTGATCCCATTCCGATCTCAGCAGCTAAGCAGTGAATGGCCGGATCAGTACCATTTGGGAGACCGTTTGGGAATATCTGGTGCTGTATTTGTGCCCAGATAGCAGAAGCACCAGGTGACCTCAAGGGAGACATTCCTCTATAACCTACTGGATCGAATCCTTGTGCAATCTTCTCCCTGTCATTTGAAGAGACTATTATATAATAAATGACTGTTTCTACATATTATTAACACCTGACCTACAGGTGCATAGTGTCCAAACAAATATTGATTATTGATTGCTATTGAGCCTATATTGAATGCCATTTAAACCACTAGCCCTGCTGTATTTAACAATCGGGATACCACCCCGCAAATCATTTTCGCCTCACCATTGATATTTTTTATGTGAAAAAATGAATAATGAAAATGTAATTTACTGTACATGCCATGACCAAGTAATTACGTGTATAATTAACTGATTTTGTATTATTGAATTCTTTGAACTTTTGAAACTTGACGTATATTAAAAGGTTTAATAAAGGTAAAATTTTACTCTCTCATTCTCATCTTTCATCACTTATACTTTATCATCATTCTTTACAAGTGTGCCCCAAAACCCACTGTGTTCTGCCTCTGTCCACTCGGGACACATCCATAAAGATTTGTAAACCACCCAGAACATCGGAGTAGCTTGCCATCCTTGCTGCTCTCATGATACGTTCCTTGGTAGTAAAGAAGTGGACACATAGGAGAGTGTCTCTAGGGAGTGCCGAAGAGACTGTGCGCGGTCTCGGGAGTCCATGAATCCGATCTATTAACAGCTCCCTCTCGTCGGCCTTTGGGAGGAGTTTGCGAAACAAATTAGTGACATAACTTTCCAGTTCGGAATTAGAGACCGAGTCGGGGATCCCGCGGATTTTATTATTCCTCCTGGATCTGTCCTCCAAGTCCATCTTGTTTTTAACTACCACAATCTCGGTCTGTTGGCGATCATAGGAGGATATGAAGTCAATATGAGAGGCAACTAGTTCCTCCATTTTCCTTTCAAGGTGGTCTGTACAGTCCCCAATGGCCACCAGTTCCGTTTTGACCTCCCTAATTGCTGAGGCCAAGTCTTTGGTCAATTCAGCTTTAAAGGTGGTCAGTATTTGACACAAGGCCCTGGCCGAGGGCGGTGCGTCGGGGTCACAGTCAGCACCCATCATGGAAATAAGCTGGGGGGGCTGCGTGGTGAGGTGTCCATCGCAGCGCTAAGAGCCGGTGGCTTGAGGGAACTCGTATGAGCTGGCGTGTTCTTTCGTGTGGGAAAAACAACACGGGGGGAAGAACCTCCTTAGTTTTCTTAGAAGGCATGTTGGGGGGCAAGGCATGCCGGCAGGACACAGAATGGAGGTTATATAGATTACCGCGCACAGGCAATTCAAACGTCAAATTATACAAACATGGAGTAGCTGTGAGATTACAAGTGATACGGGTGGCGGTGCATCAGTACGCAGAGTTGCATCATGAGAAACTGCGCTCTTGGAGTTTAGAAGATGCAGGTGGCAGCCAAGGCAGTGGGAGGATGAGGGTGTGACAGGGTATCCCACTAGGTAATATATATATCTTATATATTTAGCCAGATCTGTCACTCATCCCCTGTGTAGCTAACGTTCCCGCACAGCGGCATGCACATACCCGCCCCCCTAGGGAAAAGACCAGTGTTTTATGAGTATAACGTTTTCATGTGTATAACGTTCCACCCCCTTGACATAACCTCCCCCCGCCCAGCCAGGGCTACAGCACACGCCCACCATTACAGAAAAAAGGGGGTGGTTGACTGCGCTAGAATACAGAGGGATGGATATTTTACAAAGGGTGATATAAACATAAACAAATAGGTCAGGTGTGTGGTAAAAAAGGTTAGACAATTTATTATAACTTTTTCACGTAAGGATAAAAATAACAGAATAAAACAACAATAAAAATTGGTTTAAAAAATGACACTGATCATATAGTCACCCTCAGACGATAAGGACATTTCGGTCCAAATAGATGGTCTTGGATTTTTTGGAAATTGTAAGATTGGATGGATGAGTCCACACCTGGAGATGTCGATTTTTTCCTGTAAGGTTAGTAGCAAAGTGAGGGGCCAGTTCACTTTGTGATGCAGGTATTGTAATCCATGATGGATGGTACCAAGGTGGTATAGTGGTACTTGGGGGAACACTGGACCTCTATGGACCCAACCGGGCTTGTTAAGGGGGTGGCGTGCCTCCAGATGGACCGAAGCCTCGGATGGGGATATGGGTATCCCTGGTGTTCCACTCGCTGAGTTGTTAAGATGGTGGAAAAAGGTTTTCTAGGAGTGGATTCTCCTGATGGAAGGTGTGGTATCCAATAGGTAAAGGACCGTGTGTATCAAATTTTGAGGGGTGATCAGGTCATGCAGGGGCGCACCAACGCGTTTCGCTGCTCTCAGCAGCTTTTTTAAGGTGGCTTACAGTGTCTATTGTCTGGGTTTATATACCCTGTATAATGAGCATAATCACACACACCTGACTGTAATCGTTAGAAAGTAAAAATACATTTGCGTTTGGTATAATAATAACACTTGAAAGTGGGAGACAGACCTATTAGCAACAATTATATAGATGTAGGGAATAACTAAAATTACCTTTAGAAACAATGAAAAAGAAGAAGAAAATATCTCCAGCGCGGGGATCGCAAGGGACGGAAGTATACAGTTACCTGTACTTCCGGTCTTTGACACGCAAGCTGCCGGAAATACCTCGGCGCTTGTTTAATTGTGACGGAAATGCGTCACTGATAGTGCTCACTCGCTCCGTCCTGGACAATGTCCTGAGGCGGAAGTGTGCTATATGTGAACCGCAATGTAATGCGGAAGTAATGTAAACCGCAATAAAGACCGGAAGTACAGGTAACTGTATACTTCCGTCCCTTGCGATCCCCGCGCTGGAGATATTTTCTTCTTCTTTTTCATTGTTTCTAAAGGTAATTTTAGTTATTCCCTACATCTATATAATTGTTGCTAATAGGTCTGTCTCCCACTTTCAAGTGTTATTATTATACCAAACGCAAATGTATTTTTACTTTCTAACGATTACAGTCAGGTGTGTGTGATTATGCTCATTATACAGGGTATATAAACCCAGACAATAGACACTGTAAGCCACCTTAAAAAAGCTGCTGAGAGCAGCGAAACGCGTTGGTGCGCCCCTGCATGACCTGATCACCCCTCAAAATTTGATACACACGGTCCTTTACCTATTGGATACCACACCTTCCATCAGGAGAATCCACTCCTAGAAAACCTTTTTCCACCATCTTAACAACTCAGCGAGTGGAACACCAGGGATACCCATATCCCCACCCGAGGCTTCGGTCCATCTGGAGGCACGCCACCCCCTTAACAAGCCCGGTTGGGTCCATAGAGGTCCAGTGTTCCCCCAAGTACCACTATACCACCTTGGTACCATCCATCATGGATTACAATACCTGCATCACAAAGTGAACTGGCCCCTCACTTTGCTACTAACCTTACAGGAAAAAATCGACATCTCCAGGTGTGGACTCATCCATCCAATCTTACAATTTCCCAAAAATCCAAGACCATCTATTTGGACCGAAATGTCCTTATCGTCTGAGGGTGACTATATGATCAGTGTCATTTTTTAAACCAATTTTTATTGTTGTTTTATTCTGTTATTTTTATCCTTACGCCCCCTGTGCGGCGTATAAAGAATCCGTGCGGCGAAATCGCCTGCACATGCGCAGAGTTACCTCTGCACATGCGCAGACGATCAACATCGGCGGTCCGTCCGCATGCGGGAATATCCGCACCGATCAGAATAAGGGCCTCAGTCCGAGAGCTCTCAGCCAATTACTGGCTGTCAATTCATTTCTATGTGCCCGGCTTCCCCTACGCTACCCGGTCTCTGATCCCCTTGCGGCGTTCACCGCCTGGAACTATAAGTATCTATTTGCGGCATTCCCCCCCCCCCCCGCCCAGGATAGTGCGCCCACTGCCTCCCTGCTTACAGTCCCTCGCTCGGCTCCCTCCACCGCACGTACTTTACGCTGCGTCCCCTGCCCGCCTTGGGCTGCACATAAGATTTAACAAATCTTATGTGCAGCCCGTCCGACCTCCCGAATCTGACCCGATGCGCACGGGACCGCGTTTCGGGTCGGATGGGATGTCTGCACATGCGATTTGGCCCGATTTCACGGCCCGATTCCTCCGAATCAGGTCAAATCGGGCCCAAATCGCATAGTGTATGGCGGCCTTTACTCTGTAACCGCTTTTTAATTAAACAAAACAATACACACCCCCTTCCACATCATATGCTCTCTATGTAACACATTTCACCTATAACTCAAGTTGCAATACAGGCATCTGTCATACAATTCTAACCATATTTCTCATATACAAACGTTCACAAATTAAGGGGGCGCAGCCCCTTACGCCGGTGTGAAGAGCGCCCGTAGGGCACGATGAATCACCTAGTATGTATATAATTAATGGCCAGGAGCTGTTTGATAGGGGTGCAGTATGTTATAAGTGAGAATTGTATGACAATATACAGGGGAGCACTATACACAGGGAGCTGTATGACACTATACAGGGGGGACACTATACACAGGGAGCTGTATGACACTATACACAGAGAGGGGACACTATACACAGGGAGCTGTATGACACTGTACACAGAGAGGGGAGGGGACACTGTACACAGAGAGGGGAGGGGACACTGTACACAGAGAGGGGAGGGGACACTGTACACAGAGAGGGGAGGGGACACTGTACACAGAGAGGGGAGGGGACACTGTACACAGAGAGGGGAGGGGACACTGTACACAGAGAGGGGAGGGGACACTGTACACAGGGAGGGGAAAGGACACTGTACACAAGGAGGGAACACTATACACAGAAGAGGGGACACTATACACAGGGGAGGGGACACTATACACAGGGGAGGGGACACTATACACAGAGAGGGGACACCATACACTGGGAGGGGACACCATACACAGGGAGGGGACACTATACACAGGGAGGGGACACTATACACAGGGAGGGGACACTATACACAGGGGAGGGGACACTATACACAGGGGAGGGGACACTATACACAGGGAGGGGACACTATACACAGAGAGGGGACACTATACACAGGGGAGGGGACACTATACACAGAGAGGGGACACTATACACAGGGGAGGGGACACTATACACAGGGGAGGGGACACTATACACAGGGGAGGGGACACTATACACAGGGGAGGGGACACTATACACAGATAGGGGACACTATACACAGGGGAGGGGACACTATACACAGGGGAGGGGACACTATACACAGGGGAGGGGACACTATACACAGGGAGGGGACACTATACACAGGGGAGGGGACACTATACACAGGGGAGGGGACACTATACACAGGGGAGGGGACACTATACACAGGGAGGGGACACTATACACAGGGAGGGGACACTATACACAGGGAGGGGGCACTATACACAGGGGAGGGGACACTATACACAGGGGAGGGGACACTATACACAGGGGAGGGGACACTATACACAGGGGAGGGGACACTATACACAGGGGAGGGGACACTATACACAGGGGAGGGGACACTATACACAGCGGAGGGGACACTATACACTGGGGAGGGGACACTATACACAGGGGAGGGGACACTATACACAGGGGAGGGGACACTATACACAGGGGAGGGGACATTATACACAGGGAGGGGACACTATACACAGGGGAGGGGACACTATACACAGGGGAGGGGACACTATACACAGGGGAGGGGACACTATACACAGGGGAGGGCACACTATACACAGAGAGGGGACACTATACACAGGGGAGGGGACACTATACACAGGGGAGGGGACACTATACACAGGGGAGGGGACACTATACACAGGGGAGGGGACACTATACACAGGGGAGGGGACACTATACACAGGGGAGGGGACACTATACACAGGGGAGGGGACACTATACACAGGGGAGGGGACACTATACACAGGGGAGGGGACACTATACACAGGGGAGGGGACACTATACACAGGGGAGGGGACACTATACACAGGGGAGGGGACACTATACACAGGGAGGGGACACTATACACAGGGAGGGGACACTATACACAGGGGAGGGGACACTATACACAGGGGAGGGGACACTATACACAGGGGAGGGGACACTATACACAGGGGAGGGGACACTATACACAGGGGAGGGGACACTATACACAGGGGAGGGGACACTATACACAGGAGAGGGGACACTATACACAGGGGAGGGGACACTATACACAGAGAGAGGACATTATACACAGAGAGGGGACACTATACACAGGGGAGGGGACACTATACACAGGGGAGGGGACACTATACACAGGGGAGGGGACACTATACACAGGGGAGGGGACACTATACACAGGGGAGGGGACACTATACACAGGGGAGGGGACACTATACACAGGGGAGGGGACACTATACACAGGGGAGGGGACACTATACACAGGGGAGGGGACACTATACACAGGGGAGGGGACACTATACACAGAGAGGGGACACTATACACAGAGAGGGGACACTATACACAGAGGAGGGGACACTATACACAGGGGAGGGGACACTATACACAGGGGAGGGGACACTATACACAGGGGAGGGGACACTATACACAGGGAGGGGACACTATACACAGGGAGGGGACACTATACACAGGGGAGGGGACACTATACACAGGGGAGGGGACACTATACACAGGGGAGGGGACACTATACACAGGGGAGGGGACACTATACACAGAGAGGGGACACTATACACAGGGGAGGGGACACTATACACAGGGAGGGGACACTATACACAGGGAGGGGACACTATACACAGGGAGGGGACACTATACACAGGGGAGGGGACACTATACACAGGGGAGGGGACACTATACACAGGGGAGGGGACACTATACACAGTGGAGGGGACACTATACACAGAGAGGGGACACTATACACAGTGGAGGGGACACTATACACAGAGAGGGGACACTATACACAGAGAGGGGACACTATACACAGGGGAGGGGACACTATACACAGGGGAGGGGACACTATACACAGGGGAGGGGACACTATACACAGGGGAGGGGACACTATACACAGGGGAGGGGACACTATACACAGGGGAGGGGACACTATACACAGGGAGGGGACACTATACACAGGGAGGGGACACTATACACAGGGAGGGGACATAATACACAGAGAGGGGACACTATACACAGGGGAGGGGACACTATACACAGGGGAGGGGACACTATACACAGGGGAGGGGACACTATACACAGGGGAGGGGACACTATACACAGGGAGGGGACACTATACACAGAGAGGGGACACTATACACAGGGGAGGGGACACTATACACAGGGGAGGGGACACTATACACAGGGGAGGGGACACTATACACAGGGAGGGGACACTATACACAGAGGAGGGGACACTATACACAGGGGAGGGGACACTATACACAGGGGAGGGGACACTATACACAGGGGAGGGGACACTATACACAGAGAGGGAACATTATACACAGGGGAGGGGACACTATACACAGGGGAGGGGACACTATACACAGGGAGGGGACACTATACACAGAGAGGGGACACTATACACAGGGAGGGGACACTATACACAGGGAGGGGACACTATACACAGGGAGCGGACACTATACACAGAGAGGGGACACTATACACAGAGAGGGGACACTATACACAGGGGAGGGGACACTATACACAGGGGAGGGGACACTATACACAGGGGAGGGGACACTATACACAGGGAGGGGACACTATACACAGGGAGGGGACACTATACACAGGGAGGGGACACTATACACAGGGAGGGGACACTATACACAGGGAGGGGACACTATACACAGAGGGTCTTTGTGCTGCGGGGAGGATGCGGCCTGCTGCCACGCGCGAAGCCTCAAGCCTGATCTGACGTTCCCGCCCACCCGCCTGTTACCATGGTGATTCACCTCCGCCCACTGGGGAGGTCGCCGTGAGATGACGCAGCAGGTCGCTGGGAGGTGACGTGCGCGGTGCGCGGGGACCGGAGGGAAGATGGCGGAGTATCTGGCGTCCATCTTCGGCACCGAGAAGGACAAGTGAGGAATATGGCAGCGGCCCCGGGGGTCTGGGAGATGGGGGACCATAGACACGCCCGGGAGAGAGGGGCGCAGGGGCGGCCAGGGGGGCCCCAGCTGATGGAGGCCCTTTGTGGGGGCACCTGGGGGATGGAAGCCGGGAGGGGACCCTCTGTGGGGGCACCTGGGGGATGGAGGCCGGGAGGGGACCCTCTGTGGGGGCACCTGGGGGATGGAGGCCGGGAGGGGACCCTCTGTGGGGGCACCTGGGGGATGTGGGGGCACCTGGGGGATGGAGGTCAGGAGGGGACCCTTTGTGGGGGCACCTGGGGATGTGGGGGCACCTGGGGGATGGAGGTCAGGAGGGGACCCTTTGTGGGGGCACCTGGGGATGTGGGGGCACCTGGGGGATGGAGGTCGGGAGGGGACCCTTTGTGGGGGCACCTGATGGATGGAGGCCGGGAGGGGACCCTCTGTGGGGGCACCTGGGGGATGGAGGCCGGGAGGGGACCCTCTGTGGGGGCACCTGGGGGATGGAGGCCGGGAGGGGACCCTCTGTGGGGGCACCTGGGGGATGGGGGCACCTGTGGGGTGGGGGCTAACATTGCCCAATGGTGCTATCCCAACAAGTAAAATATTGTTTTCTGCCTCCTGGATGACGTGTGCTGCTCTGAGTCCGTCACGGCTGATGGATGAGATTTGCACCTGTGGCTTTATGTTGGTTTTGTTCGGTGTGGGGCACCTGTTGTTATTATACAGTAATGAAGACACATGTATAGGACTGGCGATTGGTGTCAGGCAGGTAGATGGTCTGTGATTGGTTGTCATTGTATAGGGGAAGGTGCTTGTGGTATGTCCTAGGCTGTTTCTGAACCTCGGTGATGAGGTTGGCCCCTAGTATAGTTGGTCTTTGTGTTTGTAACAGGGACTCGTTCTCTCCTCAGGGTTAACTGCTCATTTTACTTTAAGATCGGGGCGTGTCGCCATGGAGACCGATGCTCACGACTTCATAACAAGCCCACGTTCAGCCAGGTAAGTGTGTTCCCCAATTGTGGCTGTGGCACATATCATTGTCTCCTTCTGCAAGTCTGATAGGTCTGTAGTCAGGTTCCCATGAGATGCCCATCCATTGGTGCCGGACGCGGTCAAAACTCCGACAGACGGGTGCCCGACGGCCACCCGCTATTCTCCCTCGTGGGGGGCCACGACCCCCATAGAGATAAAATAGGTGGCAAGCGCAGCCAGCCCTTAAGGGGCTTTGTTGCGCTCACCATCCTTCTAGTCCGGGCAGTGGGCTAATGACTCAGTATCCTATACCACACACCCCATCCATATATCTATGTACGTAGTAAGGAATGTGGTGCCGTGCTGCTTTACAGTCAAGTTTGGAGACATTATGTCGCAGGATTTTCTGATTTCTGTCTTTATTTATTTTATTATACAGTGTAAGCCTGCGAGCAGGACCTTCCTACCTCTGTCTGTTATTCCCCAGTCACATCTTATTACTGCAATATGTAGCACTTATCCTCATGTATCACACTCCTATTTCCCTATATAGTGTAATCCTGCGAGCAGGGCCCTCCTACCTCTATGTCTGTTATTCCCCAGTCACATCTTATTACTGCAATATGTAGCACTTATCCTCATGTATCACACTCCTATTTCCCTATATAGTGTAAGCCTGCGAGCAGGGTCCTCCTACCTCTATGTCTGTTATACCCCAGTCACATCTTATTACTGCAATATGTAGCACTTATCCTCATGTATCACACTCCTATTTCCCTATATAGTGTAAGCCTGCGAGCAGGGCCCTCCTACCTCTATGTCTGTTATTCCCCAGTCACATCTTATTACTGCAATATGTAGCACTTATCCTCATGTATCACACCTCCTATTTCCCTATAGTGTAATCCTGCGAGCAGGACCCTCCTACCTCTATGTCTGTTATTCCCCAGTCACATCTTATTACTGCAATATGTAGCACTTATCCTCATGTATCACACTCCTATTTCCCTATAGTGTAAGCCTGCGAGCAGGGCCCTCCTACCTCTATGTCTGTTATTCCCCAGTCACATCTTATTACTGCAATATGTAGCACTTACCCTCATGTATCACACTCCTATTTCCCTATATAGTGTAAGCCTGCGAGCAGGACCCTCCTACCTCTATGGCCCAGATGTATCAAGCTTCAAAAAGTGATAACATGGAGAGTGATAAACAGCCAGCCAAACAGCTCCTACCTGTCATGTTACAGGCTGGGTTTGAAAAAATGAGCGGTAGGATCTGATTGGCTGGTTGTTTTATCACTCTCATCTTTATCACTTTTGAAGCTTTATAAATCTGGCCCTATGTCTGTTATTCCCCAGTCACATCTTATTACTGCGATATGTATCACACTCCTATTTCCCTATAGTGTAATTGTGAAGCAATGGATTACGCTGCGCTGTAAGAGACGCTGATAATTAATGAAGGTGCCCTATTATTTGTAGAATGGCCGTGTTCATACATTGGTGCTTTGTAAAAGAACATTCTGTGATAATATGACTTAATTGTACCGTGTATTTCAGACGATTGCTCTGCTCAATATTTACCGGAATCCGCAGAACTCATCCCAGTCAGCAGATGGCCTGCGCTGTGAGTATCAAATCCTGCCTGTGTCCCCCCGTCCCCCTCCTATAGCTCTGTGTGTAATGGTTCCCGCATCCTCCCCAGGCGCTATGTGTATAACATCCTGCCTGTGTCCCCCGTCCCCCTCCTATAGCTCTGTGTGTAATGGTTCCCGCATCCTCCCCAGGCGCTATGTGTATAACATCCTGCCTGTGTCACCCCCATCCCCCTCCTATAGCTCTGTGTGTAATGGTTCCCGCATCCTCCCCAGGCGCTATGTGTATAACATCCTGCCTGTGTCACCTGTCCCCCTCCTATAGCTCTGTGTGTAATGGTTCCCGCATCCTCCCCATGCCGCTATGTGTATAACATCCTGCCTGTGTCCCCCCCGTCCCCCTCCTATTGCTCTGTGTGTAATGGTTCCCGCATCCTCCCCAGGCGCTATGTGTATAACATCCTGCCTGTGTCACCCCGTCCCCTCCCCCTCCTATAGCTCTGTGTGTAATGGTTCCCGCATCCTCCCCAGGCGCTATGTGTATAACATCCTGCCTGTGTCACCCCGTCCCCCTCCTATAGCTCTGTGTGTAATGGTTCCTGCATCCTCCCCAGGCGCTATGTGTATAACATCCTGCCTGTGTCCCCCCCGTCCCCCTCCTATAGCTCTGTGTGTAATGGTTCCCGCATCCTCCCCAGGCGCTATGTGTATAACATCCTGCCTGTGTCCCCCCGTCCCCCTCCTATAGCTCTGTGTGTAATGGTTCCCGCATCCTCCCCAGGCGCTATGTGTATAACATCCTGCCTGTGTCACCCCGTCCCCTCCCCCTCCTATAGCTCTGTGTGTAATGGTTCCCGCATCCTCCCCAGGCGCTATGTGTATAACATCCTGCCTGTGTCACCCCGTCCCCCTCCTATAGCTCTGTGTGTAATGGTTCCCGCATCCTCCCCATGCGCTATGTGTATAACATCCTGCCTGTGTCCCCCCGTCCCCCTCCTATTGCTCTGTGTGTAATGGTTCCCGCATCCTCCCCAGGCGCTATGTGTATAACATCCTGCCTGTGTCACCTGTCCCCCTCCTATTGCTCTGTGTGTAATGGTTCCCGCATCCTCCCCAGGCGCTATGTGTATAACATCCTGCCTGTGTCCCCCCCGTCCCCCTCCTATAGCTCTGTGTGTAATGGTTCCCGCATCCTCCCCAGGCGCTATGTGTATAACATCCTGCCTGTGTCACCCCGTCCCCCTCCTATAGCTCTGTGTGTAATGGTTCCCGCATCCTCCCCAGGCGCTATGTGTATAACATCCTGCCTGTGTCCCCCGTCCCCCTCCTATAGCTCTGTGTGTAATGGTTCCCGCATCCTCCCCAGGCGCTATGTGTATAACATCCTGCCTGTGTCACCCCCATCCCCCTCCTATAGCTCTGTGTGTAATGGTTTCCCGCATCCTCCCCAGGCGCTATGTGTATAACATCCTGGCTGTGTCACCCCGTCCACTCCTATTGCTCTGTGTGTAATGGTTCCCGCATCCTCCCCAGGCGCTATGTGTATAACATCCTGCCTGTGTCACCCCGTCCCCCTCCTATAGCTCTGTGTGTAATGGTTCCCGCATCCTCCCCATGCGCTATGTGTATAACATCCTGCCTGTGTCCCCCCGTCCCCCTCCTATTGCTCTGTGTGTAATGGTTCCCGCATCCTCCCCAGGCGCTATGTGTATAAGATCCTGCCTGTGTCACCTGTCCCCCTCCTATTGCTCTGTGTGTAATGGTTCCCGCATCCTCCCCAGGCGCTATGTGTATAACATCCTGCCTGTGTCCCCCCCCGTCCCCCTCCTATAGCTCTGTGTGTAATGGTTCCCGCATCCTCCCCAGGCGCTATGTGTATAACATCCTGCCTGTGTCACCCCGTCCCCCTCCTATAGCTCTGTGTGTAATGGTTCCCGCATCCTCCCAGGCGCTATGTGTATAACATCCTTCCTGTGTCCCCCTCCTATTGCTCTGTGTGTAATGGTTCCCGCATCCTTCCCATGCGCTATGTGTATAACATCCTGCCTGTGTCCCCCCGTCCCCCTCCTATAGCTCTGTGTGTAATGGTTCCCGCATCCTCCCCAGGCGCTATGTGTATAACATCCTGGCTGTGTCACCCCGTCCCCCTCCTATAGCTCTGTGTGTAATGGTTCCCGCATCCTCCCCAGGCGCTATGTGTATAACATCCTGCCTGTGTCACCCCCGCCCCCCTCCTATTGCTCTGTGTGTAATGGTTCCTGCATCCTCCCCAGGCGCTATGTGTATAACATCCTGCCTGTGTCACCCCCGTCCCCCTCCTATAGCTCTGTGTGTAATGGTTCCCGCATCCTCCCCAGGCGCTATGTGTATAACATCCTGCCTGTGTCACCCCATCCCCCCTCCTATTGCTCTGTGTGTAATGGTTCCCGCATCCTCCCCAGGCGCTATGTGTATAACATCCTGCCTGTGTCACCCCGTCCCCCTCCTATTGCTCTGTGTGTAATGGTTCCCGCATCCTCCCCATGCGCTATGTGTATAACATCCTGCCTGTGTCACCCCGTCCCCCTCCTATTGCTCTGTGTGTAATGGTTCCCGCATCCTCCCCAGGCGCTATGTGTATAACATCCTGCCTGTGTCACCCCCGTCCCCCTCCTATTGCTCTGTGTGTAATGGTTCCCGCATCCTCCCCAGGCGCTATGTGTATAACATCCTGCCTGTGTCACCCCGTCCCCCTCCTATAGCTCTGTGTGTAATGGTTCCCGCATCCTCCCCAGGCGCTATGTGTAGAACATCCTGCCTGTGTCACCCCCGTCCCCCTCCTATTGCTCTGTGTGTAATGGTTCCCGCATCCTCCCCAGGCGCTATGTGTATAACATCCTGCCTGTGTCACCCCGTCCCCCTCCTATAGCTCTGTGTGTAATGGTTCCCGCATCCTCCCCAGGCGCTATGTGTAGAACATCCTGCCTGTGTCACCCCCGTCCCCCTCCTATTGCTCTGTGTGTAATGGTTCCCGCATCCTCCCCAGGCGCTATGTGTATAACATCCTGCCTGTGTCACCCCCGTCCCCCTCCTATTGCTCTGTGTGTAATGGTTCCCGCATCCTCCCCAGGCGCTATGTGTATAACATCCTGCCTGTGTCCCCCCCGTCCCCCTCCTATAGCTCTGTGTGTAATGGTTCCCGCATCCTCCCCAGGCGCTATGTGTATAACATCCTGCCTGTGTCCCCCCGTCCCCCTCCTATTGCTCTGTGTGTAATGGTTCCCGCATCCTCCCCAGGCGCTATGTGTATAACATCCGTCCCCCCTCCTATAGCTCTGTGTGTAATGGTTCCCGCATCCTCCCCAGGCGCTATGTGTATAACATCCTGGCTGTGTCACCCCGTCCCCCTCCTATAGCTCTGTGTGTAATGGTTCCCGCATCCTCCCCAGGCGCTATGTGTATAACATCCTGCCTGTGTCACCCCCGTCCCCCTCCTATTGCTCTGTGTGTAATGGTTCCCGCATCCTCCCCAGGCGCTATGTGTATAACATCCTGCCTGTGTCCCCCCGTCCCCCTCCTATTGCTCTGTGTGTAATGGTTCCCGCATCCTCCCCAGGCGCTATGTGTATAACATCCGTCCCCCTCCTATAGCTCTGTGTGTAATGGTTCCCGCATCCTCCCCAGGCGCTATGTGTATAACATCCTGGCTGTGTCACCCCGTCCCCCTCCTATAGCTCTGTGTGTAATGGTTCCCGCATCCTCCACATGCGCTGTGTGTATAACATCCTACCTGTGTCACCCCCGTCCCCCTCCTATTGCTGTGTGTGTAATGGTTCCCGCATCCTCCCCAGGCGCTATGTGTATAACATCCTGGCTGTGTCACCCCGTCCCCCTCCTATAGCTCTGTGTGTAATGGTTCCCGCATCCTCCCCATGCGCTATGTGTATAACATCCTGCCTGTGTCACCCCCGTCCCCCTCCTATTGCTCTGTGTGTAATGGTTCCCGCATCCTCCCCATGCGCTATGTGTATAACATCCTGCCTGTGTCACCCCGTCCCCCTCCTATTGCTCTGTGTGTAATGGTTCCCGCATCCTCCCCAGGCGCTATGTGTATAACATCCGTCCCCCCTCCTATAGCTCTGTGTGTAATGGTTCCCGCATCCTCCCCATGCGCTATGTGTATAACATCCTGCCTGTGTCACCCCGTCCCCCTCCTATTGCTCTGTGTGTAATGGTTCCCGCATCCTCCCCAGGCGCTATGTGTAGAACATCCTGCCTGTGTCACCCCGTCCCCCTCCTATAGCTCTGTGTGTAATGGTTCCCGCATCCTCCCCAGGCGCTATGTGTATAACATCCTGCCTGTGTCACCCCCATCCCCCCTCCTATAGCTCTGTGTGTAATGGTTCCCGCATCCTCCCCAGGCGCTATGTGTATAACATCCTGCCTGTGTCACCCCGTCCCCCTCCTATTGCTCTGTGTGTAATGGTTCCCGCATCCTCCCCAGGCGCTATGTGTATAACATCCGTCCCCCTCCTATAGCTCTGTGTGTAATGGTTCCCGCATCCTCCCCATGCGCTATGTGTATAACATCCTGCCTGTGTCACCCCGTCCCCCTCCTATTGCTCTGTGTGTAATGGTTCCCGCATCCTCCCCAGGCGCTATGTGTATAACATCCGTCCCCCCTCCTATAGCTCTGTGTGTAATGGTTCCCGCATCCTCCCCAGGCGCTATGTGTATAACATCCTGGCTGTGTCACCCCCGCCCCCCTCCTATTGCTCTGTGTGTAATGGTTCCCGCTTCCTCCTCAGGCGCTATGTGTATAACATCCTGCCTGTGTCACCCCCGCCCCCCTCCTATTGCTCTGTGTGTAATGGTTCCCGCATCCTCCCCAGGCACTATGTGTAGAACATCCTGCCTGTGTCACCCCCCCCCCCCCTCCTATTGCTCTGTGTGTAATGGTTCCCGCATCCTCCCCAGGCGCTATGTGTATAACATCCGTCCCCCCTCCTATAGCTCTGTGTGTAATGGTTCCCGCATCCTCCCCAGGCGCTATGTGTATAACATCCTGGCTGTGTCACCCCCGCCCCCCTCCTTTTGCTCTGTGTGTAATGGTTCCCGCTTCCTCCTCAGGCGCTATGTGTATAACATCCTGCCTGTGTCACCCCCGCCCCCCTCCTATTGCTCTGTGTGTAATGGTTCCCGCATCCTCCCCAGGCACTATGTGTAGAACATCCTGCCTGTGTCACCCCCCCCCCCCCCCCCTCCTATTGCTCTGTGTGTAATGGTTCCCGCATCCTCCCCAGGCACTATGTGTAGAACATCCTGCCTGTGTCACCCCCCCCCCCCTCCTATTGCTCTGTGTGTAATGGTTCCCGCATCCTCCCCAGGCGCTATGTGTATAACATCCTGCCTGTGTCACCCCCGCCCCCCTCCTATTGCTCTGTGTGTAATGGTTCCCGCATCCTCCCCAGGCGCTATGTGTATAACATCCTGGCTGTGTCACCCCGTCCCCCTCCTATTGCTCTGTGTGTAATGGTTCCCGCATCCTCCCCAGGCGCTATGTGTATAACATCCTGCCTGTGTCACCTGTCCCCCTCCTATAGCTCTGTGTGTAATGGTTCCCGCATCCTCCCCAGGCGCTATGTGTATAACATCCTGGCTGTGTCACCCCGTCCCCCTCCTATAGCTCTGTGTGTAATGGTTCCCGCATCCTCCCCAGGCACTATGTGTAGAACATCCTGCCTGTGTCACCCCCCCCCCCCCCTCCTATTGCTCTGTGTGTAATGGTTCCCGCATCCTCCCCAGGCGCTATGTGTATAACATCCTGCCTGTGTCACCCCCGTCCCCCTCCCCCTCCTATAGCTCTGTGTCTAATGGTTCCCGCATCCTCCCCAGGCGCTATA